>NC_090935.1:1378313123-1378626093 GCF_040938575.1 Ambystoma mexicanum
GTTATTTGTGCCATGGTCCCTTAACGGGTCCCATCCATAATGCCAGGTCAGACCAGTCGTTAAAGAAGGGACCCGCTAAAGGACCTTGTAGTAGAGCGGTAAGGGATAACCGGCACCGGTCTCCCTTACTGCCCACCTTGTAATGACCCCCATTTAATTGAATTGCCTCTTGTAGTGACTGAAACTATTTGCCCTGCCTGAGAAAGTATTTGTGTTTAATTCTTATAACCTTTGTATTTTTACCCCTTTTTGAAAGTTACTGAAGTGCCATATTGATCCCACTTCAGGGGAGCCTAACTTGTTCAGAAACGTATTGGTTTGGTACTGGGGTGTATTATAGTGTGATTTTGAGCTGCTTATTACTAGTGGAATGTTTTCTAACGAAATGTGTAAATAAATTAATATTGGTTTACCAAGAAACCTTAAGTGTTTGTTTGAACCACTGTGATTGCAAGTTCTTTGTGTAACACCTTGTACTGCTCACATCCCTCTTGAGATAAGTGTGGCTGCTCAGCCATGCTATCACAAAACTGTGTAGTACAGACATATACCAAAGGTGAGATTGTGCTTACACCAGTAGTCTTAATTGTATGTAGTGTTCCTTAAGGGATGTAATTCTGCCTAACAGCCTTGGACAGCCAAATCTGCACTCAGTGTAGTACTTGTCTTTACTTTTGTATTTTCTCTGACAGTACTTACCACATAAGTGCCTTTGAAATCTTTACACCTTGTTCCATAGATCAGCATTCACCTTATGAGAAGGAATGGAACAAGTTAGATATTTTTCAACAAACTCCATTACACAGCCCTCACTTTCTTTACCAAACTAAGGAGCATCTTTAAACCACCATCGCATATGACTATGTGGAGCTCCAGGTGCCTGGTACTCTTTCCTCCAAACGAAATGTTCTACAGGGCCTAGTGGACCATTTTCTTTATTTCATATAAAGTGTAACATGGCTAAAAATCTGTGATGAAAGAACCGCAATACAAGGACAGGATCCATAAAACATATGTCTCCTTTCACAAATCCACTCTGCAAGATCATCCCAACCATACTCAGTGCAATTTAAAGTCGCCAACCATGTTGGAGGGCCCACGTTTATGATCATGCATCTAACCTCTGATTGTCTCCTACACCAATATTCCTTGGTTCTTCACATTGTGGCAAGAACAGTGGTAAGTTACCCGCTAAATCTGAATTTTTTTCTTTCACCCGTCGCAGAATCTCACATGCAGACAGATTTTGAAACCTTGTTCTGGAGTGAAGTGTATGAGCAATAGCATAAATTGATGTTAAACATAGCAGCACGGAGTAAAAGAAAGAATTCGCCCCACTCTGTGCTTCATCCAGCGGTTTGCCAAGCCGGAATACAAAGGTAAGCATGCATATGGGCCGACCTACATGCCGCTACTTTCTCTCACAAGGTCTTTGTTTGTTTGTTTGTTTATTTACTTGTAGGGCGCCCGAACCCTTAGGTAGCTGGGCACACATTGTGACATGATTACTTTTAGCTTAGTTGCATTTGTCATAGACGAAGGTATATGCATATATAAATATATATAATTACAATTTTGCGGTATACACGGATTTCACTGCGGTATTTTTCATTGCGTGTTTTTTCATCGCCGTTTTTATTTCGAAAAAAACTCATTTTTTTTTGGGGGGGGGTTAAAAAATTAAATATATGGTTGTGGGTGTAAGGGTATAAAAAAAAGGGTGGCTTGGGGGGTAACCCCCCCAAAAAAAAAAAAAAAAACGATGAGATTTTCGAAAAAAAAACAGCAATGAAAAAACCCACGATGAAAAATAACGTAGAACCCAATTTTGCATAGATGCAGGTACATACAAGAGCACAGGGTGATAACAGTTAATATATAGTTAATGCCTAAGAGGAGAGTGGAGAGAGTGAGCATGTGTGGCAATGGGTTAGTGATCATTGTGGCTACTCTGGTTGGTCGTGAAGATAGTTTTCTGTTAATTCTTTAATTCAGGTATGGTGTCAGTCTAGAAATACGGATACCTCTACTATGAGACCTCAAACACATTTTGATGGCCGTGGACCAACCGTCTCATGCACAATACGACAGAATATAGGTTTTTGAGTTTGCCAATGAACGGCTATTTTGATGTAACACGAATCGCCATTTTGTTTTCTAACCATTGCTCATTGCTTTCTGTTCCTATTGCTTCGCAGTATATTTTCCGCTTACACTGCTCGACTGTGGAACATTGTTGTCTGTATGTGAAAAGGACAAGGCTGCAGGGCCGTGAGGATAACAAGAGTTCGCTGAAACACAAACATAGGCAGCGCCAGGAAGAATGCCCGGCTCCCTCCCGAATGTAGCCTTGAAGCAGAGCGGCAGGGCATTTAATCATTTCACAGCTGCCAGCCAGTCTCGTTATATGGCAGAATATGTTAGAATAATACCACTAAAGGCTTGAATTATGCTGTTCTAACGGCCCCCCTTTGCTGAGCCCGCTAGAGCAATGTCAGCTCCCAGGACGCGAATAGCACCTGATAGATAGTAAGGTCCGGAATGCAACCCCCCCGTATGTAGCTCGCTTCCAAGAACAGAAGCGCCGTGTTCTATTCAATAACCAAAAGATGCCTTCGCACTCACAAATTACAAATTGTTACTAGAATAGATTCTTGAAGGTGTCATAGTGGTCGGAGATGTCCATCATCACACCAAGTTCAAAGAAACCCAATAAAGGGGGGGTGTTAAACATGTCATAGCTGATTGTTTGATATGCATTTTGTATATATGTAACTGATGTACGTAATTCACTCTCTTGCGTCCCTCGAGGTCTAGAGATACACGTCGCGGGGCGTGAGACCGACTTGGCCAACTGAGACTTTTGCTTTGCAATAAAACCCTAGCTTTGGGAATATAACCTTGTGTCTGGCGTCTCTATCGTGTGTGGTGACCCACCTTGTTTCCATAGACGTCAGGGTTCCCTAGGGGCCCCTTTCAATGGGGGTGCTGCATTATTTAAGCATTTGAAGGTTAAAGCAACCATTTTGAAGAGGATCCGATCAGTCATTTTTAGCCAATTGTGATTTCTTCTGGCATTAGATATGTGCTCTCTAGTGGGGAGGTTCAGAGCCGTTCTGAGCGCATTGTTTTGCAATGTTTTTAATTTGTTGGTGATATATGTATTGGCTCCTGCATAAAGTGCATTGCAGTAGTCCAATTTGGAGAGAATGAGGGCATTGGCTAGAATAATACAGCTAGCTGGTGAGAGGAAGGGTCTGCATGCGGTGGATGAAGCCAGGAAGTGTACTTGTTTTTTAGGGACAGTGTGAAATCCAGGTAGGTAATGAAAGGTAGGTAATGAATGTGTACCTGCCACTAGATACGCGCCCAACTATGCGAACGCTCCATACCCCACCATTACATGAGTCACACCACAAGCCGTATCGAGCCCCACCTTGGGATGCACAGAAGTGCTCAGGCACATCCGCTCTGCTGGATAACGCTCACCACACTGCTCCCCAGCTCAATGATAATCGCGTGGCCCCCAAGGGCCTGTGCATGCACGGCCAAACACCATACCAGTGACCTTGGTGTTCCCATACCGGAGCACACCACGAATGACCATCCCATCCACAGAAACTACCCTGCCACAAATAAAGCCCAATCAAACCTTCCCATGCCCAACACCAGCCCTCTACAGCATTACCCACACCAATACACGTCGCCTGACTCCTGGGCCTCTCAATGCCCCCACACCAATATCAGAAACAAACGCTGCAATGCAAGAAGAAACTATTCTAATTTCCCCACCTTCACATTACCTAGCTACATTGAAACTGAGAACAGAATCTACTGCCTCTGAAAGGTTGAGATAAGAAGCCGTGGGAAGGTGGCGGGCTAAATGAGAATCAAATACACAAATTGAGAGAAAAGAGTCAAATTCACGGTGTAGGAATCACGTGACCAGCCGAGCTAGAAGAAGCGAGGGTTTACACCTACGCTTGGCACCTGACCAGGTGGAGATATCATTACTTTTCCATACAGAAGAGGCAGTCTTGAGGCCAACCACAGTGAACTAATTGACACATGGACACTAAAGTGATGATTGATTTTAACCATAATCGGAGGAAGGCCGGGTAACTAAGGGGCACCTCACACCTGGCCGACCATTCTGCGTGCTGCTAAGCGAAGTGGAAAAGTATGCATGTGGTACCAACCCAATCACAGTGGACCAAATATTATAGGGTCCTATAGTTAGGAGAACCAGAGACGTCGTACTTTTAGTGACGTCTACAGTAGTCATGTTTGAAAGAAGGGCTTAGATGCCGATCTGACAGTGTTTACCCAATCCCCTCACTCTGTTACCATATACAGATATAGTACCTATAGTAAAGTTACCTTTTCCTAAGCAATAGAATTGCATGTTAACTTTTGAGTGTTACACGTCAGTGATGATGGTTTTTGAGTATAAATGTTACAACTTGCATGAAGTTCATTGGAGTTGAAGCGAGAAGGAAGATCGCATCACTGCTGACATCCATAACTCACCGTTTTCTGTACTTGTCATTAAACGACTCCCTTTGCCAAACCATTGAGTTGTCCTTATTGATTGGTGTTGGAGTAATGAATCTCCACCCCCATGCATCTCAAGGGTGCAGCTATCTCGTCTTAAAGTACTTCTGAGCAAACCTCGGCTCTATGGGCTGGCCGGGGGTCTCGGAGTACACTTGGTAGCATAGATTGATGGTTATCGATTATCGATTAAAATAAGACACCCATTGACCATCGACATAAAGTAACTCTAGGTCTTCGGCAATATCACAAGTCCTTTGCCATTCAGCTGAGTAGACCGTGAAGCTGCCTGTAGACAGTGCTAGTGTAAGAAATAAACCTGCAGGACAAGGTCTGAAGGGACCTGTGTTTCCCCACGTAAACCCTTCCCATTCCTGTGGGCAGCTGAGCGGGAGAAAAGCCGAAGAAGGCGGTAATGAAGGCAGTGATCCCGAGGGTCCTGAGAGGAAACATGCGAACAGTCAGTGAAAAAGACTGAGTGTTTTGGCAAAAGTGCATGCTTTAGAACAAGTAAAGGGAAAAGGCAACAGAATGAGGTGAAAGATACTGGGGAGGACACCCGAGAAGAGAGAGGTTACCGGGGAGGACACCCGAGAAGTGGGAGGATTCGCCTTATTCCTACGCTAATATAGCGGCTAGAAGAAACTTGTATCCAGAGTCCCAAAAAAAGGGGAACAAATAGACTACCATAGTGATTAAAGATGCTGTGTAAGGGATACGTTTAAACTCCATGTCGGGGTAAAATTTAGAGGCAGAGATACATGTGACCAGCTGGTGTTCGTCTAATCTGTTAAAAGTCTGTCTTACATGTTCTTTGTTGTGACGTCATAAGTTGAACATTTTCTTTAGAAGAAATTTTAAGCGATTGAATAACTGTGATATTATAGTATACAAATTGATGTTTTTTGAGTAAAATAGAAGATATGCAATTTTGGGAGAAAATCTGGATTGGAGCTTGCAGTGTTTGGTGCTCGCTCATATTGTTGGAACTGTTTAAGTCACATGACGCTTTGACAAGTGTTATATAAGGAGAAAGGAAACAGATGTAAGCATTGAAGACATAACTACATTGGCACACCTATGCAAACAATTACCGAAACATGCACCCAAGCTGAAAAAATACAGTACGGAGTCTGTTAAGGGGACTGCCCACAAAATGTTTATGCCATAGCCACAGGGCGGGTCCTTATCTAAAGCTGTTTTGCAACACATGATGACATACTTGCACGCCACATACACAGGAAAAAAGTTAAACAAACGCCTAGCTGTTCTAGAGCTTTGGAAAATGTATGAACAGGGAAAGGAAGAGGAGCTGGCAATAGATTGGATACCTAATGTATGTTCAGAGGTAGGTGAGACACCTACCGCGCCACCTGCTCCAGCCAAAACGAAGATTCAAGAAAATAAAGACGAGGGGTTATACCCGCTGAGAGAACTTAAACAAGCTACAGGGTATAGCAACTCGGCACATGAGTCACCTACGCAAAATAGTGATGAAAATCAAGGGAAAGGAAAGGAGAAAGATATCACCTCCACAGTCCAAAGGGGCAGGGAGAGACATGATGATGAAAGAAGGGACCAGACACAGACAAGTGCATCTCTCGATAAGGAGAGAGAAGGTAAAAGATGGATAGGAAATGAAGATAGAACTGATGAGATAGCATTCGCAAAAGATGAATGGGTGGGAGGGCAAATGCTATTGAAACTTGATGGCAAAGGCATTGATGATGCAAAGCAAAGAGAGAGGCTATATGATGTACAGAGAAAAGAGAAAGAAAAAAAAGTAAGAGACGAAAGGATAAGAAAGAACGATAGACAAAGGCAAGGACAGCTATATCGCGAAGAGCAAGAAATACAGCTCGATCGCAAACAGAGAGCAGCCAATGATCAAGACAGACAGCAGCAGCAAAGGTCAGAGGAAGAGCAAAGAATACGAGAGAAGGGATGAGGAAATCCTAAGGGCAGATGAACGTAGAAATGGAAAGAAAAAGGAAGTTGATAGGGCCGGAGAAGAGGCGGGGAAGCGCAGAGAATTTGATGACGATGTAGAACGTAAGCGAAGACAGAGAGCAAACGATGTTGAATATCCGGGGAGAGAGGTTAAAAAACCTGATCCAGTGGTAGATTGGGAAGACATCAAAGAATTCTTACCTCCATATGATTCAGTACCAGGTACGTCTAGGGCAAATATTGAGGATGACTTTGACACCAGAAGCATTGGAGAAACGATTGATAGAATATATGACGAAATGGGTTAGACCACAAACCCCAAAGGTAGGGGGAAGACGAGCGCCTAGAGAGCACTCAACTTAACTGAATAGAGAACTATCCCTGGATAGATTAGAAATAAGTAGGAATAAAGAAAACACAAGAAGTGGCACGAGTTGGGCACAGACAATGTCCGACTCAGAAAGGGAGGAGCATGAGGAAAGGGAGGAAGAGAGAAGGAGCGAAAGACGACTCCCAAGGGATAAAGGGATACGATGGTCAGACACTAGTGAGTCTGCGCCGAGGGCATCAGAGTCAGCCACACAGTCAGACCGACATGAAGAAGTATCTCACGGTCAGAGGGGGTTTCATCACTGCCCTATGTGGACAGGCCAAGGACATTGCCAGGCAGGCGGCAATGTGGGAATATTACCCCTGAAATAGACGGAAGAACAATGAGAGAAGAGAGAGAGAGCTATTCATCCCAATTTCCGTTACTAGAGAAAGGGAGGGCGAGACAACAATATATTCCATGGCCTCACATGGATCGAGAAAATTAGAAAAACAAGCTTCCAATGCTGACATCGGGAGCTGGAAAATGGATACCCGAGTTAGAAAAATGATAGGATGGTACACATTAGCTATAGGGGATATCAAGGGTCTCCTAATCACCATACTTGGTGAGAGAGCAGACGATGTGTGGACAAGGGCGGGTTACCCCAGTGTGAGCACAATCAATACCGCACATGATGGAGCTCCATTTAACAATTGCAGAGCTGCAGTATGGAAGGCACTACGAGTGCTTTACCCAGACACTTCTGATATGGGAGCTATCATGACACGTAAAATTAAGGAGTCTGAGGATCTATTGATTTACATACAGAATTTTCAAGACGCGTGGGTACTCATGAATCTTGGACAAAATCTATACCTGTGTTCTACCATATAATGTGCCAAGGGCTGCCAGAGCTGGTACAGAAACAGCTCAAGAAATTGGTATGAATCGAGGCTAAACCTTGGTCAGAAATACAGCTGAACATTACTATTTGAGGCTACTGCAAGAAAAGAATCGCAAAAAGGAAGTTGCACGAAAGGGTGAGGAAGCAAAATTGGTGCAGAGGAAATTGTCAAAATATGCTCTTGAGGGAGTCATGATAACTAGCACAGCTGAATTGAGCATGCAGCAGGTCAATAATCCACAACAGAATAATCGGGGCAATATAGGGTTTTACCCAAGGGGAAGAGGATTTAGAGGAAGAGGATGGCAGAGCAATCAGGGAGGTTTTCAAAATAATCAAGGAGGTTTTCAAAATATGCAACATGGTAATCAAGATATGTCAAATGGGCAAATGATCCGACCAGCGCCAGTATGTTGGTTATGTGGGATGACAGAGCATTTAGCACCCACATTCAGAAATCGAGGCATGGTGCAGACGACCAAGGGACAGGAGCAGGCACAGCAAATCCACCTGCATTTTTACAGCAGGGTATTGCACAAAATCAAACGGTGCAACAATAAGCGCCAGGAGTGCAACACAGTTTGCAACCTCAGAATATAGTGTGTTTTCCACAAGGGCAGTCCCAACAGTCACCGCTGCAATTGTCACAAACGATGAGCTCAGGGCAGATCATGATCCCTGGAATGGGAAATAACACTGCCAATGGGGGAAATCCAGCAGCACACAGTGGGCCCAAGCTATATATGGTTTAGGACAGCTCACTGGGAACCCTGATGTGTTCTATCCTATCACTGACACCAGACCCTCACCGGGAACCTAGGTTGGATGTAATTATAGGGGATAAAGAAAATTCCTTCTTAGTTGACACGGGTGCAAAACGCTTGTGTATACGTGAATGCAAGTTTTCCTTGTCCGGCGAGTCCATAAATACTCAGAGCTTCAAAGGAGCTACAAGTCATGTTCCCTTCACAAACACACTTCCAGTCTCTATAGGAAAATGTGAAATGAATGTGCCATTATTATATTCACAACAGACCCCAGTAAACATTTTGGGTTGAGATTTAATGACAAAGTTAAATATGACAATCTCATTCACGGAGGAGGGCATAGTATATTCAACTCCAGGAATGCACTATTCAAATGTATGCAAAATGATTAGAGCATACACAGGACACACAGCCATGAGGGCTATACCATTAGAGCCAGAAATATTCACGTACAGAATACGTGTGCTAATGGCAGGGCTGCCAGGCCTTGCACACAAAATCATGAGAACCCCAGACGAGCTTCTATTTAGACCAAGAATACTTAAGCACGAGGGAGGAGAAGGGACACGTATTTCCCTTGATGATACACACAGCTGCAGCACGAGGGAAAATGGCCTTATGACGATGAAGGCCGACAATGGTGCGCAGTAATCGCCATTGAAGAAGGATATCGATTGACTGATGTCACTGATGACGATCTGTTTGAAGAGCAAGCAGATATGGGGGAGACAATGGTGGAAGTGAGTCTGACCTTTTGGGTGAGAATGATAAAAAGAGAAGTGCCTCAGAGAATGATGTTGGCATGAAACTGTCCTGAATACTTTGATGACAACATGGCCCAGGTGCTTGTCTCAGTGTGGACGACAGGACCCTATGACGTAGGCCTATTGAAAGGGGTTGGAGAAGTGAAAATCAAATTGAAACCAGGAGCAATTCTACCAAGAGCCCGACAATATCCCACATCCAGAGAGGCAGATGAAGGGATATTTAAGACAATTTTGGCTATGATGGAGCAAGGCATCTTAGTGACATCAGAGTCGGTATGCAATACTGCGGTTTATCCGATCAAAAAAAGGGAGGGTCTTGGAGGCTAATTCAGGATTTTATGCCCAATAAATTATATTGTTGAGGCTGGGTTCCCCCTAGTCCCGAACCTGGCTACAATTCTATGTAATATACCTGTTGAGGCAAAATATTTCACGGTGATTGACTTGAAAAATGCGTTTTTCTCAATCCTGTTGCACCGTGACTCACAAGATCTGACGTCATTCACATTCAGACAGATGTGTCTGAAGAGCACGAGGCTACCCCAGGGGTACTATGAGTCACCTTCTATTTTAACAGAGTCCTGCAGATGGACCTAAGCAATATTGCATTACAAAGTGTTGTCCTGCAATATGTGGATGACATCTTAATCTGCAGCACGACAGAGGAGCAATGCAGGCACAATTCTGTTCAGCTATTGACTATACTGGCTGAGAAAGGATATAAGGTTGACGAGGAAAAGCTACAATATTGTCAACAAGAAGTGCTGTACATAGGCCAGTTGATCTCACATGAGGGAAAAAGAGTGACTCCAGAAAGGGCTGAAGCCATACTGAACACGGCTAAGCCACACACGATAAAACAGATGCAGAGCTTTTTAGACCTGTGCAGCTATGTTAAGGCATGGGTCTTCGACTATAGCTCTTACACTATGCCTTTAATTCAGGCCGCAAAGAAGGCCCAAGTGACGAAAGAAAACATGTAATGGTCTGAGACCATGGAGGAAGGATTTGCTGAACTCAAAAAAGCTATTTGCACAGCACCAGTTCTAGGGATTCCCAATTATGCAGAGGAATTTTACCTGTTTTCACACATGAATGGCAGCGTTTTGATGGCAGTGCTCACACAGAGAACTGAACCACATTGGGGTACAAACCCTTGGCATATTATAGTGGGAATTTGGACCCAGTGATGAAAGGCCATGTAACGCTCACCTGGTGTCCACGGGGACGTCACTCAGCCTGTTCTGACATCTTAGGACCTCGAACCCTTCTCTGGAGTCTACTCGACTGGAGACTGGGCCTGAAACACAGGATTGGTAGAGTTTAACTCCCTATTGTCTCTGTGTGCTTGAACCCCTTCTTCCCCGGGGTCCAACCCTTCCCTTTGATCCACAGCTCACCTTGATTTCTTGGAAAGTGTGCTCTCCGTCCTGCTTTCAGCGCAGGGGCGCGTTGACTGATGCAGGCTCGTTGCTGCCTAGTTACTTCACTGGCAAGAGTCCGACAGGTAAGTATAATGAGTCTTTTGAAGAGTTCTCTAACTTTGTTCCTTTCCTTCCTTAGATGATGGCCGGCGTCCGGGGACGGCGACGTGCTGCTGAGATGAGTAGCGCTGAAGGTGAGTGAGAGCACGATGCAACCCTTTCGTATTTGTATTGAACTGATTTCTTTTTCTGTGTCTTTTAGGTGCCGCGACGTTTTTAGCGTGGATGCCGGTTATGAAGAAGAAATGCAGTGAGTAAGCGCGGTATGCGGCGCCTCTAGATGTTTCCACTCTAACCGGAGACAGAGTTCCCCCAGAGCGGCTGGGATTCAGGTAAGCGTTTGAAGCTCGTACAGTCTTTAAAAATAAGCAAAGATTTGCTGAATGCTTACTAATGCCTTTTTTCGGTTCTTTTCCTTTTTCCTTAGGAAGCGGCGTGCCGGGATGGGAATGACACCGCCGAAGATGCCCCCAGAACAGAAGAAGCGATGAATGATGGGCAGAAGCACCGCTAGGTAAGGCTGTTCCTAACAGTGTTCTTGTTCTTGCAGGAGCTGAGTGCAGAAGAAAGATGCAGACCTACTGGAGACCGATCCGAACACGGTGAGTGTCACGCTGCAGGTGCAGAAAACACAAAGCACGTTTCTCACCCTGGGCGTGGCTTAAATAGTCTCTGGGTATCCCAGGTGTCTCTGGGCTGAACCACACCCAAAAGACTATACTGCACATGCAGTTCCGGGAACAGAACTATGTGGGGGCATCCATTTTGTCCCCATCAATGCACTACAAGTCCAAGCCCCAATGTTATTCTATGGGAGTGAGTGAGTCTGGTGCCACAAGTGCCAAGTCTGACTCCAAGTGGGTCTTTGGAGGGATGGAGAGGCCCTTGAGGACCATGTAGGTGAATGTGGCCTGGCTCCAGCCTGACATCTTGGAGGGCTGGGGACATGAGGGGCAGGAATCATGACAGGCCATTTCCCATGCGAACAAAGTTTGGCTGCCATGGCGTTCACCATCGAAAAGGCTACAACCATTGTAATTGGATGCTCATTGACGTACGTTGAGCACTCACTATTTGCTATCCTAGCGAAACCTAAGGGTACGCCAACATCTCAGAGAGCTTGTGCTTATGAAGTGATCATATCAAATCCATCAATTAAAGTAGTCCGATGTAACTTTGTGAACCCAGCTATGTTTATAGCAGTGCAAGTCACTGAAGGAGAACCGATCCATGACTGTGTAAATTATGAAGAATTCTATGGTGAGATCCCCAGAGTGAAGGAAAAGGCTTTGGCAGAAGGAGAAAGTGTCTTTATTGACGGTTCTTCGAGATTCGATCAACATGATGGGCAAAGATATATAGGCGTCGCTGTAATGAAACACACTGCAAATGGAGAATTTTGAGTACTCTTTAGTGCACGAATACCATCTCACTATTCAGTACAGGCTGCAGAATTATTGGCATTGATACTCGCCATTGAGAATTCCGCAGACCAGGAGATAACGATGTACAGTGACTCCGCCTATGTGACATCAACAGTGCAAGCAGGCTTAGCACGCTGGAAAAGGAGGGGCTACCTCCGAGCAGACGGCATGCCAGTGCAGCACGCAGCCTTATTGGACAGGCTGATGAAGGCACTACAGCTCCCAGTGGGCATAGCGGTCGTGAAATGCACCGCCCACACGAAAGGGACATATTTTATCTCACGCGGAAACCAAGCAGCAGACACGGAAGCCAAACTTATGGCATCCAAGAATGAGATGATCATGGAAGTGGAAGTCACCCATACCACTGAGAGAATGATGGTTGCACAAACTACACCTGAACGCTATAACAATCTAGGGCAAACACAGTTGATGGAACTCCAAGGGGAGGCACCACAGGAAGAGAAAAATCTATGGAAACCGCAAGGGTGTTTTTTAAACCCGTCCGACAGTTTGTGGTGACAAGACAGCACTGGTAAAACAGTGATGCCCATAGCTCTGTTATAATGAGCGCTGGAGCAGCTACATTACCCAGCACATATGACAAAAGAGAATCTTGCAGAAACGCTCGCACAAGACTGTTTCATACCAAATTTAACCAAGCATGTTGCCTTTTTTTTATAGTGAACTGTATAATCTGCCAACAATTTACAGCTGGGCACACATTAAAAGTAATGAGAGGAGTCATCCCCAGGCCAAATGGGCCTTTTCAGCACTTGCACGTGTAGAGGAGAGGGTGTGACCCCTGACCAGCCCATAGAGTCAGAGCTCGCTCTCGAGTACTTTAAGACAAGATAGCTGCACCTTGAGGTGGATGGGGGTGCAGGTTTTTACGCCAACACCATTCAATAAGAACACTCAATGGTTTGGCAAAGGGGAGTGCATTTAATGACAAGTACACAAAACGGGGAAACATGGAAATCGACAGTGATGCGATAGCCCGTCTCGCTTCAACTCCCAACGACTTCATGCAACCAGTAACAGGTATACCCAAAATTTGTCATCATTGACGTGTAACACTCAAAAGTTTGTCATGCAATTCTACTGGTTGGAAAAGGTAACTTAACTGTAGGTGCTATATCTGTATATGGTAACGGAGTGTGTGGATTGGATAAACATCATTAGGTGGGTGTCTAAGCCCTAAAAGTATGACTTCCTATTGGTTCCACTATCTATAGGACTATAGCTTATTTGGTCCACTATGATTGGGTTGGCTTCAACCCCATGCATACATCTCCACTTTAATTAGCAGCATGCAGAATGGTCAATCAGGTGCAGGATGCCCCAAGATTCACCCAGCCTCCCTTCCATCAATGAATACTTTAGTACTATCTGTCAATTAGCTGGCTGTGGTTGGCCTCGAAACTGTAGTTTCTTGTCAGGAAAAGTTGTGGTATCTTCTTTTTGGGAGACAGCAGGCGTAGGTGCCTCTTCTTGCTCTGCTGGTTACGTGCTAGCACACCGTGAATCTGCTTAGTTTTCCTTCTATTTGTGCATTTGATTCTTATTTGCCTTGCCACCTGCCTGGGCCTCCTTATCTCGACCTTCACGGGGAAGGCTGCTCTATTCTTAAGTTTTGATTCTCTGGAGCCACTATCCGCCTCCCTCTCTTGGTTTGACCTCGATTTCCCAGGCACGAGCTGTTTCTTGCTAAGTTTCGATTCCACCGTCTCTTTTCTTGCTTTACCTGGAATACTAATCCTGTCCTGTTTGACCCTTAGAGACCTGGGTTAATTCTTGCACTTATATAGTGTGCTTTGTTGAGGTAGATATATAGGTGGCACTTGCCGCTCTGTTCTTCTACTAAGCATATCTAGCCGCACTGTTTTCTTTGCTTCTTGCTTCTTGCGGTTACAAGCAAATGTACAGGCGTTTAGCTGGTTGAATAGCTTCATCCTGCTTAACAGTTTAAGTTGCTTTGTATTTCAACTTTGTCTCTTCTTCTAAGTTCATGATGTCCTTATTCATGAAATTTCGTCTCTGTGTCTCATCTTTTGATTATCGTTTCTTTCATCTATTAGTCTGTCTGGGCCCTCACGACGTCATCATTCGTCTTCAATTAAGGCCTGTAGGGTTTCTTCCGGGACGGTGTTTCAGCAGTCTTCATTTTGTGTCATTTGTTGGTAGGGTTTTCTCAATGGATACCTTATTGCCCATGGTTGTCTGGTTATTGACACTTCAATAGGTATTGTCCTTCTGGTGGGCACTGGGCAGAGCCCTAATGCTGCACTCTGCTGGTTTATTTGCTCATCATACATCACGTATCTTGGTGTGAACATTCCTGGTACTTCAAAATGGGCGGCTGGAGTGTGGGCTATATTTGGGACCTCCTCTACACTCCGCCCTCTGGTCGGTTCATCGGCCACATCCGATTCCTCTTTTGGATTCTTCTTACTTGGTTCTTCTGTATCCATTTCTTCTTCGTCTTCTGGGTTTGTACATGATGGTTTGAAGGAAGGTCTCTTTGGAGTCCATATTTTTATCACTACTTTTAGGCTTCCTGCTGTCTTAACATGTTCATCCTTGTTCCATGACATAAGTTGACATTTTCCATTTGGGCTACAATAAATCATGTTTCCTTCATAATGTCTGTGTTTCCTGGGATAAAGAAACTTTGTACCCTCTGGTGCATGCTCGCTTGCCTTCACAAAGTCTCTTATTTCTTCGTCAGTCAGATCTCTGGGCTTCCATCTAGTTTGACATCAATCATGATTTTCATCCCTATGGCTTTCTTCACAGTTTTCTGGCATTGTGAAACTATTATCTTGATAACGCAAAATCCTAGTACTGTCATTACTAGCACGGCTCCCAAGAAATTGAATGCATCTGCCATCCATTGTGGAACCCATGAAAACAGTGATCCAAACCAGCTGTCATCATCAACTTCGTCGGTTTCATTGATCATCTGGTTCTGCAGGTTTGTCAGCATACCTATGGCTTCTGTTAAAGTTCTGTTTTCTTCATCATGAGAAGGTATAAATGTGCAACATGATTTTAGCACAAACTCCTCCATCCATAGCTGTGATCATGTCAAGTACACATCTGTTCTGGAGAGTCATTAGTCGGATGGCTCTTAACTCTTCCTTGATCGCGTTGGATCCTTTTATTGTCAAGTTGATGGGTTGCAGTCACTCCCAACTTGTTATCTGCAATCACTTAGTATTTGCTCCAACTTGGAATCTTGGCATAAGGATTGTCGCGAGCACTGATGAGGTGAGGCTGAACAGCCTGTGTTCGTATGGGATTGCATGAAATGCTTCTTCTGATTTGGCAGAGAAGTAATTTTCTCTCTTCATTCGAGTTGTCATTTCCACCGATCTCCTCTTCCTCAGGTGAGCATCTGCTTTCGGAAAACTGTCAATATTCAGGTCACCTTTCGGGATCACTAGTGCTGGAACGTGGATATTCACTATTGTGCATATGCCTCCCCAGTTTTTTGGCAGTCTGATGTATGCTTTGCATCTACATGCCCAATAATGATCCATGATTACTGCAGTCCCATGAGTCATTCCTGGAGCTTCAAAAATTCTTCCAAAATTCTAATTTGCTCCCATCTTCCTTGTGCCATTGTTCCTGAAGCACAATTTTGGGCTTTCTAGTGGCACTATCTGCAAGGGTCCTCCTCTGTCTTCAACCCATGTCAGTAGTCTTGTAAGCTTTGGCCATAGTGGTTTGCACAATCTCTGTGAGTTTTCTATGGCTTCCTTGCAGGCTCCAAGGACCATCCATGCTCGGCAGACCACTACTCCTTTTCCTATCTGTTCGGTGAAAGCACTGTTGCCCCAATCTGCATCTGGCCTCAGTTTTTCCAAATTTCAGCTTCTTCTGGTGTTTTTCCTTGGACGTATAGTCTTGGGTTTATTTCCCATCTTATACCTGTTCTTTTAACGTCAGTTTTCTCGTACCTGATCACTTGTTTCCTAGTATGAGCTCTGTTTCTCATCTTACTGTCCTGAACATAATCGTCTTCATCGGGATAATCTGTTTCAGTTGCCCATATAAATGAGGCAGCCCTTCCCATGAACTGGCTTCTGGTGTTGCACATTGCTATGTGTGACAGGCAGTGTGCTGTCGGGACATCGATTTCTACAGCCACGAAGATCTTGGATTTCCCCATGCTGTACGGTAGAAGTGCAAAAATGAAGCATTCTCCTTCTGAATTTTGTCATCCAACTTCTTTCATGTGCTGGTACCAAATGTTGTTCCCTAGATGTGCTGTGCTGTCCAGGTAATCATTTAGTTCGTTATTATCTTCACATAAGCTTCTCTCGATTCTTAATGTTTTCCTGTAGTTTGCTATAACTACATCTCTGAATGCCTCTGTATGGCTCTTTCTTGCTAGGAGGTTCTCAGGTATCCTAGTCCATGGTGCAGGCTTCTTCATCTGCATCATTTGAGTGGACAAGAGTCTGGCAACTCTTTCCTGGTCCTCGTGCATCTTTTCTCTGCTGCGTGCAAGTGTCCATGCCAACCAGACTAGCACTGGTCCGGTATATGGTCGTATTGTAGGCCTGGTACTTGTCCCTTGTGTTGGAATATGCATGCTGGGTAATACAGTCTCTGTCATTTTGTTCTTCAGCTCCTCTTGTCGCTTTCTTGCTCTGGTTAGGTGCGGGAATAGAAGGTCTACTAACTATTGTATCCTTGTGGAGAGTTTTTCTGTGGCCGCTTCTGTTTTCTTGAGGGCTTCTGACAAGACTGTTTCTGTTGGCCTTCCTCTTAATTCTTCTAGTTTTTTCTCACTATCTCTTGTGAATGTTTTTTCGGTAGGCAGTCTCATCTCCTCTGCTGCTTTCGTTTGAGGTTCTTTGGTCATTGACGCTTGGCCTGGTTCGTGTGCATTCAGTGTGGGTGTGCGTGTAGTTGTCAGTGATTTCACTTCATTCATCTCTTGCCAACCCTGTCTCTGGCTTTTCTCTTCATTCATTACCTCAAGTGTGTGTGTATAACTATTAATCACGTTCATTTCAACTTCATTTACTCCACCATCAGATCTTCTAGGGACTGGAATGACTATATAAGGTCTTGGTGCCTTTGTGGGTTTCATACATGTATCATCAGGTGGGTGTACTGAAATTGGAATGCTTTGTGCACCAATAAAGAATGCAGTTCTGATTGTTAATGACAGTAAAATAATGATGAATACAATGCGTAAATACATTATAGTTCGATATGTAAGGCGACAGCATTTTCTTCCAGAGAAGTGGGGGTGCCTCTTTGCTTGTGGGAGGACCAAGTTACTGCTCTGGGCCCTCTCAATCATTCTCAAAATGTCAATGTTATTGTTCCTCCACCCAATATCCTTCTCAGAGCTTTGTGTCAAAAGTGTTGGGTGCTTCACAAGGTTCCCACCCACCCCCACCTTTGAGGGTGACGATTGTCTCTTAATGCAGGATACAGTTTATTTGCTAAACTATGGGAAATAGATTAAAATAACACTTTTATGAGTCACCTGTACTGTGCATGTTCAAAGTATGTGAGTTCCCAGTCCACTCCTCGAATCTGCTTCAGTCCTGAGGACATGTTGGACACTGGTCAGTATGTGCAAATAGGGAAAAATGAGAACAAATATAACAAATAAGGTTCTTGACTCTGCTCCCTTGATCTGTCCCTCGGCGAAAGTCTCTTCAGAATCTCCTCAGATAATCTCTCTGATGGTTGGAAAGTTCTTCTTGGAGAATGATTCCATGCAAGAGCATTCCCATCTGTGCGATATTAGCTGGATCTCTGATGAAGGTGAGGATGTCAACCTCGATAGATCTCCTCAACAGTTCTGGAAAGTCAGTAACTAGGCGAAAAAGGACATTATGCGCTAATCTGCTGTCTTCTGGTGCTAGAGACATTGTCCTGTCTTTGTTGGGATTTAGGATTATGTGTTCTTTCCTTAACGTGAACAATGTTTGCACTGTCCGGTCGCGTGGAGTGCGACCAAAATACTGATCTTATTTAACAGAATGCTTAAATGTTCAGTGTTTGCTGGATCTCAAAGGAATATTAATGTATCAGTTGTTCTCCCGACAAGAGATGGACAGTCTTCGATTATGCGATAGAAAAGTGTATTGATGAGTTTATCTAGTTCCGCCTGTGGTGGAAGCATTTGTTTCCTTCTCACTGTACTCATGGAGTACGATGAATGCTTCAGCAATGACAGTAAGCAGTTGTCTGATTATTTTTTCGTTGTCAGGATCTTGAAGAATTTCTGTGACACTGGTGAGCCTCCCTACCAGTGACGGGTATGATATTAACACTAGGTGAAAATACATAACCACATCCTTTGTGATGTCTCTATTGTGGGACACCATAAGTGCTTCCAAACAAAGTCTTGGTTTTGGATGAATCGAGATGATGTATCTATTTTCAATGTAAATATTCTTGATCATAGTTTGTCATAGGGCCTCATTACAAGGTATGCCTTAACCATGGTGCTATTAGCGCCATGGTTGCCGCCAGTATTTTACCGTGTCCGCCTTGGTGGATGGCGGAATTACCGCCCTACTCCAAGGTGAGCAGGGGCGGTAATTCCCCATTCACCAAGACACTTCTCCATTCCCATTTTTGCCCCCATAGGGCTCAATGGGAATGGGGAAGGAGCTAATTACGGTACCGCAAATTGCGGTACCGTAATTAGCACCAATGTCCCTTTGCGGGCCCGTTCCTTAATGGCTGGTAAAACCAGCCATTGAGGTCGGGTCCCGCAAAGGGACCTCGTAGTAAGGCGGTAAGCGTTTACCGGTACCGGTGCCCTTACCGGTAAACCCTTACCGCATTCCGTGTAATGAGGCCCATAGTCTTTTTCTTCTCATTGCTCAAGAGTGTCTTTGCTCAAAGTTTCAAGTTAACAAGACATGTTGTGCCTTATACGCGTGATTCTCTTCTTCACCCTGCAACTAGGATGCGCAGAGTGTCCGATTTTATGTCCTTATCCCCTTTTTGCTTAGAGGAAGTGTCCATTTTAAGCCACAATTTGCAAAAATTCTTTGTCTTTACTTTGTTGGTCATGCGTCCCTCTTACTCATCATGGATCTCGTGTGTACGTGCTGTGGTTCTTCCCCATTGTCTGTAGTCTCTACGCGGTGGGTTGCAGGCAGGGGGTCTCCTCCGATGTATGGTATGATGTTACCCAGGAAAATCCAAGCTCTTCTTCCTTGCAGCTTGATTGTGGATGGAGTAACATCTTCAACTGTGAATGGTCCGTTGAACCTTGGCTCGTCCCACTTTTTCCTTGTGTGATTCCTCACTAAGATGGTGTCCCCATGGAAGATGAGTGGAACACGCAGACCCTGAGCTGTCTCTGGTGTAGTGTCTCTTTTTGTGTTCTGTGCTGCACTGCACCCTGTTCGTCATCGCTGCAGCTGGTCTGAAATTACCATAAGGCAAGATGTCATGCAGTTCAGACAATTTTGCATTTCAGAACCTAGAATCTCTCCTGTCGACTGGGCGTCACATATAGCTCTATCTCGGGCTGTGAGGGGAGTTCTCATTCTTCTTCCTCTGATTATCTCGTGTGGCGTAAGATGATGGTAGGAGCCGGGTTGGTTCCAAAGAGCATACAGTGCCAGTGGAAGGCAGTGCAACCATCCCCTCTTTAGAGTAAGGTTCAACTTGGCTATTCTTTCTTTTAACAAGCCGCTGAGCCTCTCACAGTTCCCATTACCTTCTGGATGATACGCCGATGAGATCTTTTGCTTTATACCAAGCAGCAAGCTAATCTGCTCAAAGACTGTATTTACAAAATGAGCCCCATTATCTGATCTCATCACTTCACACTCCCCCCCACCTGAGAAACACTTCCCTCACTAAGAATTTGGCTGCACAGGTAGAGTTTGGGTGTGTACATGGACCTGCTTCTATCCATCTAGAGAATGGACACACCACCACAATTAAATATCTGTACCCGTTGCATACTTGAATCATGTTGACGAAATCAACATGCAAGTGCTGAAAAGGCCCATTTGGCCTGGGGATGACTCCTCTCATTACTTTTAATGTGTGCCCAGCGGTGAATTGCTGGCAGATTATGCAGTTCACCATAAATAATGCAACATGCTCAGCTAAATTTGGTGTGAACCAGTCTTCAGCGAGCGTTGCTACTAAATTCTTTTTTGTCATGTGCGTCAGGTAATGCAACTGTTCCAGCACTATTTTTAGTAGGGCTACAGGCATTACTGGTTTACCAGTGCTGTCGTGTCACCAAAATCTGTCAGAGGGGTTTAAAGAACACCCTTGACGTTCCACAAGTTTTTCTCTTCCTGTGGTGCCTCCCCTTGGAGCTCCATTAGTTGTGTTTGCCCAAGATTATTATTGGCTTCTGGTGTGGTTCGTGCTACCATTATCCTTTCATGTGTGCATGCCACTTCTACTTCCATGACCGTCTCATTTTTGGATGCCATACACTTGGCTTCCGTGTCTGCTGTGTGATTTCCACGTTAGACAAAATCTGTCCCTTTCGTGTGGGCGGCGCATTTTACGACCGCTATGCCCACTGGGAGCTGTAGTGCCTTCATCAGCCTGTCCAATAAGGCTGCGTGTTGCACTGGCGTGCCGTCCGCTCGGAGGTAGCCCCTCCTTTTCCAGCTCACTAAGCCTGCGTGAACTGTTGACGTCACATAGGCGGAGTCACTGTACACCGTTATACACCTGTAAACCGTACACCTGGTCTGCGCGGTTCTCAATGGCGAGTATTAACGACAATAATTCTGTAGCCTGTGCTGAGTAATGAGATGGTATTCGCGCACTAACAAGTACTCGAAATTCTCCATTTGTTATGTGTTTCATCACAGCAACACTTGTGTATCTTTGCCCATCTCTTTGGTCGATTCTCGAAGACCTGTCAACAAAGACAATCTCTCCTCCTGCCAAGGCATTTTCCTTTACCCTGGGGGTTTCATCATAGAATTCCTCATAATTGGCGCAGTCATGGATTGGCTCTCCTTCAGTGACTGGCTCTGCTATAAACATAGCTGGGTTCACTATCTTACATCAGACTATTTTAATCAATGGTTTTGATATGAACACTTCATAAGCAGAAGCTCCATGAGATGTCAATGTGACCTTTGGTTTCTCTAAAATGGCAAATAATGAGTGCTCAACGTTTAATGTCATGGAACATCCCAATACAATGGTTGTCGCTTTCTCTAGGGCGATCGCAGCGGCAGCTAAACTTTGTTCGCATGGGAAATGGCCTTTCATTACTGGGTCCAGGTTCCCACTCTAATATGCTAAGGTCTTGTACCCCAGCAAGGTTCTTTGGGCAAGCACTGCCGTCATAATGCTACTATCTGTGTGCAAAAACAGGTAAAATTCCTCTGCATAATTGGGAATTCTGAGAACTGGAGCTGTGCAAATCGCTCTCTTGAGTTCAGTGAACCCTTTCTCCATTGTCTCAGACCATTCAATCTTTTCCTTTGTCACCTGGGCCTTATTTAGAGCCTGAAGTAAAGGCTTCGTATAAGGGCTGTAACCGAAAACCCATGCCCTAACATAGTTGCACAGGCCTAAAAAGCTCTTCATTTGTTTTATCGTGTGTGGTTTAGCCCTGTTCAATAAGCTTCAGCCCTTTCTGGGGTCACCTTCTTGCCTTCATGTGAGATTAACTGGCCTATGTACAGCACTTTCTGTTGACAATATTGCAACTTTTCCTTGTCAACCTTATAACCTTTCTCAGCCAGTATAGTTAGTAGCTGAACAAAATGGTGCCTGCATTGCTCTTCTGTGGTGCTGCAGATTAGGTTGTCATCCACATACTGCAGGACAACGCTTTCTAATGCAATATTGCTTACGTCCATCTGCAAGACTCTGTTGAAAATAGACGGAGACTCAAAGTACCCCTATGGCAGCCTCGTGCTTTTCAGACGCATTTGTCTGAACGTAAATGACGTCAGATCTTGTGAGTCACGGTGCAATGGGATTGAGAAAAAGGCATTTTTCAAGTCAATCACCGTAAAATATTTTGCCTCAATGGGTATATTACATAGAATTGTAGATGGGTTAGGGACTAAAGGGAACTCGGCTTCAACAATATTGTTTATTGCTCGTAAATCCTGAATTAAACACCAAGACCCCCCTTTTGATTTCTTGACAGGATAAACTGCCGTATTACATGGTGACTCTGATGTCCATAAGATGCTCTGTTCCATCATGGCAGAAATTGTCTTAAAATCCCTTCATCTGCCTCTCTGGACATGATATATTGTCCGACTCTTGGTAAAATTGCTCCTGGTTTTAGTTTGATTTTCACTTCTCTCACCGCCTTCAAGAGGCCTACGTCATAGGGTCCTGTAGTCCATACTAAGACAGGCACTTTAGCTATATCCTCATCAAAATGTTCCGGACGCATCAGTGCCAACATCATTCTATGAGGCACTTCCCTTTTGATCATTTTTACCAAAAAAATGAGACTCACTTCCACTCTTGTCTCTTCCGTGTCTGATTGCTCTTCAAACAGATCGTTATCGATGACGTCAGTCACTCGATACCCTTCTTTGATGGCGATAATCGCGCATCATCGTCTGCCTTCCTCATCGTACCCATCAACCAACGCTATTTTCCCTCGTACTGCTGCTGTGTGTATCATCAAGGGAAATACTTGTCCCTCCTCCTCATGCATTCGTGGTCTAAATAAAAACTCATCAGGGGTTCTCATAGTTCTGTCTGCAAGACCTGGCAATCCTGCCATAAGCACACGCATGCCATATGCGAAAACTTCTTCTGGCTCCAATGGTATGGTCCTCATGGCTATGTGTCCTGAGTATGCCCTAATCATTTCGTATACATTTGAATAGTGCATTCCTGGAGTGGAGCATACAATGCCCTCCTCCGTGAAAGAAATGGTGATGTTCAACTTTGTGATTAAGTCTCGACCCATAATGTTTACTGGGGTCTGCCGTGAATACAATAAAGGTACATTCATTTTGCACTCTCCTATGGAGACTGGGAGTGCCTCTGTAAAGGGAACTCGACTGTGAGCTCCTGTAAAACTCTGAGTATCTATGGCCTCGCCGGACAAGGAAAACTTTCCTTCACGTATGCACGAGCGTGTTGCACCCGTGTCCACTAGGAAGGAATATTCTTTACCCCCTATAACGACGACCACCCTAGGTTCCCTATGAGGGTCTGGTGTCACTGATAGGATAGAGCACATCAGGGTTCCCAGGGAGCTGTCCTAGTTTATATATAAGTTTGTCCCACTGTGCCCTTGCAGATCTTCTCCATTCCTAGTGTTGCTTCCCCTTCCAGGGTTCTGGGCCTGCACTGGGCTCATCACATGTGACACTTGCAACGGTGCCTTTTGGAATTGTCCTTGTAGGAAATTCCACTTGCTTTGTGGTTGCGCCCCTTGTTGCGCTCATGGCTCTTGTTGCTGCACCGTGTGATTTTGTGCAGCGGCCTGTTGTAAGATTGCAGGTGGATTTGTCACGCCTGCTCCCATTCCTTGGCCTTTCTGCATCATGCCTTGACTTCTGCACGTGCGAGCCAAATGCCCTGTCATTCCACACAGCCAACATACTGGTGGTGGTGGGATGATTTGTCCATTTGACATATCTGGGTTACCATTTTGCTCATTCTGAAGGCTTCCTTGATTATTTTAGAAACCTACCATCCTCGTCCTCAAAATCCTCTACCCATGGGTAAAACCCTACGTTACCCTTATTGTTCTCTTGTGCACTAGCCACCTGCTGCATGCTCTGTTCAGCTGCGTTAGTTAGCTTGGCTCCCTCAAGAGCATACTTTGATAATTTCTTTTGCACCAGCTTCGCTCCCTCACCCTTTCGAGTTGCCTCCTTTTTGCGATCCCTTTTCTTGCAACAGTCTACAGTAATGTGCGATAGTCAATTGTATTTCAGCCCAAGGCTTAGCCTCAACTCCTACCAATTTCCTGAGTTGTTTCTGCACTGGTTCTGGCAACCCTTGCACACAATATTTGTTAAAACATGGGTATTGATTTCGTCCAAGATTCATGCGTTTTGAGCACCCACGCGTCTTGGAAATTCTGGATATAAATTAACGGATCTTCTGACTCCTTCATTTTTTTAGTCATTATAGCTCCCATATCGGAAGTATATGGATAAAGTAATCGTAGTGCTTTCCATACTGCTGCTCTGCAATTGTTAAATAGCCCTCTGACATGTGCAGTGTTAATTGTGGTTACACTGGGGTAGCCTGCCCGTGTCCACACATCGTCTGCTCTCTCACCAAGTATTGTGATCAGGAGACCTTTAATGTCCCCTATAGCTAGCGTGTTTCCCCCTGTAATTCTTTCTAACTCATATCCATTTTCTGGCTCCCGATATCAACACTGGAAGCTTGTTTTTCAGGTTTTCTCTATCCATATGTGGCCATGGAATATATTGCGGTCTTGCTCCCCCCTTTTCTAGTAGCGGAAATTGGAATGCACAGCCCTCCTTCTCTTTTCTCACAGTTCTCCTGTCTGTCGCAGGGGTAATATTCCCACATCGCCGTCTACCTGGCAATGTCCTTAATCTGTCTACATAGGGCGATGACGACGCCCCCCCCCTCTTACCATGAGGTACTCCTTCATGTCGGTCAGACTGTGCGGCTGACTCTGATGCTCTCGCTACGGACTTCTATTGTCTGACCATCGTATCCCTCTTTCCCTTGGGAGTCATCTTTCATGCCGTCTCCCTTCCTCGTTTGCCTGGTGCTCCTCCCCTTCGGAGTCGGGCATGGTTTGTTCCCAATTCACGCAACTCCTCATGTCCTCATCGTTTCTACTGATTTCTAATTTGTCCAGGGACAGTTTCCTACTTCCACTACTTCGGGTGACATCCTCAGTGTCATAAAGCTGAGTGCTTTCCAAGCACTCATCCTCCCCCTCTCCTTGGGGTATGTTTTCTAGCCCCATTTCATCATATATTCTGTCCATCGTTTCCCCTATGCTTCTGGTGTCGAAGTCAACTTCAATATTTGCCCTAGACGTGCCTGGTACTGAATCATACGCAGGAAATAATTCTTCAATGTCTTCCCAGTCTACAACTGGATCGGGTTTCTTAACTTCCCTCTCCAAATATTTGAGATCGCGTGCTCTCTGTCTTCGCTTGCGTTTGATATCATCATCAAATTCTTTGCGCTTCCTCGCCTCTTCTCTGACCTTCTCTTCTTCCCTTCTCTTTTCATTTCTACGTTCATCTGCCTTTCGAATTTCCTCATCTCTTTGTCTCTTTATCCTTTTTTCACGTACCCTTTGCTCTTCCTCTAACCTTTGCTGTTTCTGTCTGTCTTGATCATAGGCTGCTCTAGGGTTGCGATCAAGCTGTTTTTCTTGCTCTTCGCGATATAGCTGTTCTCGCCTTAATCTATCTTTCCTTCTTATCCTTTTGTCTCTTAACTCTTTCTCTTTCTCCTTTCTCTGTGCCTCATCTAACCTCTCCTTTGGTCTCACGTCATCACTTCCTTTCCCATCGAGTTTTAATAGGATGTGTCCTCCCATCCATTTGTCTTTTGTGAATGCTATCTCATCAGCTCTATCTCCACGTCCTTTCTATTTCTTTCCCTCTCTTTCCTTGTCAAGAGATGCACTTGTCTGCTCCTGATCCTTTCCTTCATCATCGCGTCTCCCCTTGTCCCTCAGGACTGCAGAGGTAAGATTCTTGTCCTTATCCTTCCCTTGATTTTCATCACTACTATATGTAGGTGACTCATATACGGGGTTGCTGTACCCCATGGATGCTTTAAGCTCCCTCAACGGTTCAATCCCTCATCCTTACGTTATTCGGTTTTCATTTCGGGCGGGGCAGGTGGCGCAGTTGGTGTCTCACCCCCCTGTATCCAATCTGCTGGCGGCTCTTCCTCCTTTGTCTGTTCATACATCTTGCAAAGTTCTAGAACCGCAAGGCGTTTTTCTAGCTTCTTGCCTGTATATGTGGCATGCAAATATGTCATCATATGTTGTAAGACAGCTTTAGATAAAGACCCATTTTGTTGCCATGGCATAAACATCTTGTGGGCGGTACCCTTAACTCACTCGGTGCTATACTTCTTTAGCTTGGGTGCATGTTTTGGCAACTGCTTGCATAAGTGTGCTAATGGAGTTATGTCTTCCATGTTTCTAAATCTGTTCCCTTTCCTCCTATATGATACTTGTTAATGCTTTTCATGTGGTTCAAAACACCTTGTGACAATATGAGCGAGCACCAACCACCACAATCTTCAATCCAAATTTTCCACCAAAAACTTTATATTGTCAATTTGCTCAAAAACATCAATTCATGTGTGATTCTGTCTCAGCTATAGAATCGCGTAATTTTATTTTTACATAAAATGTCACAACACAACATATAAGACACTTGACAGACTAGACGGACACCAGCTGGACACATATATCTCTGCCTCTAATCATTACCCCTTCATGGAGTCTAAACAAATCCCTTTCATGTCGTCTGTAAACGTTGTGGTAGTCTAATCATTCCCCATTATGTGGGACTCTGGGTTCACGTTTCTTCTGGCCGCTATATTAGGAATGGGAAGGGATGTTTTTGGAAAACGGGTCCCTTCAGGCCCCGACTGCAGTCTTGGGTTACATTACCATTGTCCACGGGAAGCTTCACGGTCTACTCAGCCGAATGGCAAAGGACTTGTGATATTGACGAAGACCTAGAGTTACTTTATGTCGTCGGTCAATAGGTGTCTTATTTTAATCAGTAATCAATAATCGATGGTCACCAACCATCCTCTGCTATCAAGTGTACAGGAGAGGGAGTGACCCCTGACCGGCCCATAGAGTCAGAGCTCGCTCTCGAGTACATTAAGACAAGATAGCTGCACCTTGAGGTCGATGGGGGTGCAGGTTGTTACTCCAACACCAGTCAATAAGGACAACTCAATGGTTTGGCAAAGGGGAGTCCATTTAATGACAAGTACAAAAAACAGGGAAACATGGAAATCGACAGTGATGCGATAGACTGTCTCGCTTCAACTCCCAACGACTTCATGCAACCAGTAACAGTTGTACCCAAAATTCGTCATCATTGACGTGTAACACTCAAAAGTTTGTCATGCAATTCTACTGGTTGGAAAAGGTAACTTAACTATAGGTGCTATATCTGTATATGGTAACGGAGTGTGAGGATTGGATAAACATCATTAGGTGGGCGTCTAAGCCCATCCCTCTAACATTACTCTTGTAGGCGTCATTAAAAGTATGACATCCCATTGGTTCTACTATCTATAGGACTCTACATTATTTGGTCCACTATTTTTGGGTTGGCTTCAACCCCATGCATACATCTCCACTTTAATTAGCAGCATGCAGAATGCTCAACCAGGTGCAGGATGGCCCAAGATGCACACAGCCTCCCTTCCATCAATCAATACTTTAGTTCTATCTGTCAATTAGATGGTTGTGATTGGCCTCAAAACTGTAGCTTCTTGTCAGGAAAAGTTGTGGTATCTTCTGTTTGGCAGACAGCCAGGCATAGGTGCCTCTTCTCGCTCGGCTGGTCACGTGCTAGCACACCATGAATCTGCTTAGTTTTCCTTCTGTTTGTGCATTTAATTCTTATTTGCCTTGCCACCTGCCTGGGCCTCCTTATCTCAACCTTCACGGGGCAGGCTGCGCTGTCCTTAAGTTTCGATTCTCGAGAGCCACTGTCCGCCTCCATCTCTTGGTTTGACCTCGATTTCCCAGGCATGAGCTGCTTCTTGCTAAGTTTTGATTCCTCTGTCTCTTTTCTTGCTTTAGCTGGAATATGAATCCTGTCCTGTTTGACCCTTAGTGACCTGAGTTAATTCTGCTTTTGTATAAAGTGGACTTTCACTTATATAGTGTGCTTTGTTGAGGTAGATATATAGGTGGCATTTGCTGCTCTATTCCTCTACTAAGCATAGCAAGCCACACTGTTTTCTTTGCTTCTTGTGATAACAAGCATATGTACAGGCGTTTAGCTGGTTGAATAGCTTCATCCTGCTTAACAGTTTAAGTTTCTTTGTATTTCAACATCGTCTCTCCTTCTAAGTTCATGATGTCCTTATTCATGACATTTCATCTCTGTGGCCCTCATTCTGACTCAGGCGTTAAGGGGTTTACGGCGCCGTAAACGGTGCCGACCCTTAACGCCTGATTACAAGGTTCCCTTTGCGGGATGGCTTTTAACGGCTGCTTTTTTGCAGCCGTTAAAATCCATGCCGCAAAGGGACCTTGGCGATAATTACGGCACCGTAATTTACGGTGCCGTAATTATCGCCTTTCCCCATTCCCATTATGCCCTATGGGGCGAAAATGGGAATGGCGAAGGGTAAAATGGGAAATGGGGATTTACCGCCCCACTCACCTTGGAATGGGGCGGTAAATCCGCCAACCACCATGGCGTAAATGTAGTTTACGCCATGGTGGTAAGGGTACGACCCAGGCGGTAACTTACCGCCTGGGTCGTAATGAGGGCCTGTGTGTCATCTTTTGATTACTGTTTCTTTCATCTGTGAGTCTGTCTGGCCCCTCGCAATGTCACCATTCATCTTCAAATAAGGCCTGTTGG
This sequence comes from Ambystoma mexicanum, assembly GCF_040938575.1. NCBI lineage: Eukaryota > Metazoa > Chordata > Amphibia > Caudata > Ambystomatidae > Ambystoma > Ambystoma mexicanum. The sequence continues at coordinate 1,378,341,837 of NC_090935.1, forward strand.
GTTTCTTCCCGGACGGTGCTTAAGCTGTCTTCATTTCGTTTCATTTGTTGGTAGGGTTTTCTCAATAGATACCTTACTGCTCTTGGTTGTCTGGTTATTGGCACTTCAATAGGTATTGATCTTCTGGTGGGCACTGGGCAGAGCCCTAATGCAGCTCTCTGCTGGTTTATTTGCTCATCATAGGTGAAATATCTCGGTGTGAATGTTCCTGGTACTTCAAATTGGGCGGCTGGAGTGCAGGCTATATTTGGGACCTCCTCTACACATGTTGATTATGTCGACATGATTAAAGTATGTAACGGGTACAGATACTTAATTGTTGTGGTGTGTCCATTCTCTAGATGGATAGAGGCAGGTCCATGTACACACCCAGACTCTACTTGTGCGGTCACATTTTTTGTGAGAGAAGTGTTCCCAAGGTGGGGGGGTGTGTGAATTCATGAGATCAGATAATGGACCTCACTTTGTAAATGAGACATTTGAACAGATAAGCTTACTGCTTGGTATAAAGCACAAGTTCTCGTTGGCGTATCGTCCACTAGGTAACGGAATAAGTGAGAAGCTTAACAGCTTATTAAAGGAAAGGATAGCCAAGTTGAAGCTTACTCTAAGAAAGAGATGGTTGCACTGCCTTCCTTTGGCATTGTATGCACTCCGGAACCAACCCGGTTCTGACCATCATCACCACACGAGATAGCCACAGGAAGAAGAATGCATACTCTCCTGTCACTCTGAGATAGAGCTAGATGTGATGCCCAGTCAATAGGAGAAATCTTAGGGTCTTAAATGACAAAATTACCTGAATTGCATAACATTTTAGCTTACTGTTATTTCAGACCAGCTGCAGAGATGACGAAAAGGGTGCAGGGCAGCACGGAACACAGAAGCAGATACTACTGCAGACATAGCTCAAGGACTTTGTGTACCATCCATTTTCCCTGGAGATACCGTCCTTGTAAAGAATCACACGAGGAAAAGGTAGGACGAGCCAAGATTTAACGATCCCTTTACAGTGGAGGACTGCACTCCTTCCGCAGTGAAATTACAAGACTGGAGAGCTTGGATTTTTCTGGGTGATATCAAACCCTACGTCGGAGAAGGCCCCCTGCCTGCACCCCAATGGAGGAGACTATGAGCGATGGGGAAGAACCACAACATGTGCAGACGAGATCCATGACGAAGAAGAAGGACGCATGACCAGCCAGACAAAGACAAAGAACTGTTTGCAAATTGTGGCTTAGAATTGCACACTTCCTCTGAGCAAAAAGGGGATAAGGACATAAATGAAGGACACTCTGTGCATCCTAGTTGCAGGGTGAAGAAGAGAATTGCACATATAAGCCACAACATTGTCTGTTGAACTTGAACTTTGAATTGAGACACATTAAAACTGTGACGAGGAAATAACATGCCAAATTTTGATTCAGGACACATAAATTGGAAGAAAATACAGTATCCAGACTCATTCCACAGCGAGACCATATTCGGAATCAGTTATGATGTCCTACAGTAGTGACATCACTAAAGACATGGTGGCATACTTTAATCTAGTGCTAAAATCATACCCGTCATTGGTGGGGAGACTCACCAGTGTCACTGACTTTCTTCAAGATCCCGATAATCGAAGACTGTCCAAATTTTCTCGGAAGAACGACAGACATACTCACATTTCTCCAAGATCCAGCAAATACAGAACATCCGAGCACACTTCTAAATAACATTGAGATCTTAGTTGCACTCCATGCAAATGGACAGTGCAGACATTGTTTACATTGAAGTGAAAGCATACAGTCCTGAACACCAGCAAAACGCGACAGATGTCCATGTCCCCAGAATACATTAGATGGGCACACAATGTTCTCTTTTGTTTAGTCACTGATTTTCCAGAGCTAGTGGGGAGACCGATCAATGTTAACGTCCTCACATTCATCAGAGACCCAGCCAATATTGCACAAATGGGCATGCTCTTGCATGGAATAATACTACAATTGAAATTCCCCAACCATCAGCAGAACTATCTGACGAGATTCTAAAAGCTTTCTGCCGAGGGACAGATCGAGAGAGCATTGCCAGAGAGTTCCCTTCTTATTTTCCATTAACAAAGGCAACATGTCTTCGGGACTAAAGCAGATCAGGGGCACGGACTGGGAGCTGACATACTTTGAACATGCACAATAAAGACACTTGTTGGATTATCACTTAATTTTGACACTTCCCATATTTCAGTAAAAGAACTGTATTCTGAGATAATAGACAATTCATTAGTTACAAGAGGGGGACAATTGTGTTACACCTGAAACTCACAACAAAAAATCTGAAAAGACAATATTGTTTAAAGGAGTATCATAAGAATTAACATTTTGGTGAATGATGGAGATGGGAATCCAGAGCAGCAACCTCGTCCTCCCGCAGGAGGAACAAAGTCCCTCTTTCTCGGGAAGTAAATGCTTCCGCCTGACATACAAGGGCATAATGTATTTATGTATTATAGTCATGATTGTTTTACTGTCATTAACGATCAGAACTGCATTTTTCATTGATGCACAAAGCATTCCATTTCCAGTGCACCCATCTAATGATGCACGCATGAAGCCTACAAAGGCACCAAGACCTTACATAGTCATTCCCATCCCTAGAAGATCTGATGATGGAATGAATGAACTTGAAATGGATGTGATTAGCAATGGCACACACACACTTGTGGTAACAAACAAAAAGGAAAGCCGGAAACAGGGTCGGCAAAGCATGAATTACAGAACTACATGCATGCAAACACGGAATGCACACGCAACAGGCCTAGTGTCAATGACTACAAAACAACAATCCAAAACATCAGAGAAGAAAAGACTGCATACTATGAGAAACTCCACAACAGACATTGTGGAAAGACAAGAGGAGTTGGAGAAGAAACAAATAGAAATAACAGTAATAAACACCCCTGAGACAACACTGATGGAGACGAAGACAAACTCAAAGAAAATCTCACGAGCACAGCTGATAGCAGCATCCATCTGCCGCCATTAGCCAGAGCCAGGAAAAGGCAAGAGGAAATAGAAAGAATTGCCAGACTTTCCTCCACTCAAATGGCACAGATGAGGAGGCCTGCACCATGGACCGGGATACCTGAGAATCCTCCAGCAAGAAAGCGCCATACATATGCATTCAGGGATGTAGTAATAAGAAACTACATGAAAACCTTAAGAATCAAGAGGCGTATGGACGGAGATGACAACGAACTAAACGATTACCTGGACAGCACGGCAGATTTGGGAAACAACATTCGGTATCAACACATGAAGGAAGTCGGAAGTTTGTTTGTGCACTCCTACCCTACAACATGGGGAAGTCCAAGATCTTTGTAGCTGTAGAAATTGTTGTCCAGACAGCACACTGTCTTTCACACGTAGCCATGTGCAAAACAAGAGGCCAGTTCCTGAGCAGTGATGCTTCCCTAATATGAGCAACTGAAACAGCCTATCCCGAAGAAGATGATTACGTTCAAGACATAAAGACAAGAAATACAGCTCATACTAGGAAGCATGTAATCCGGTACGAGAAGCCTGGAGTTAAAGGAGCATAAATCAGATGGGAAGTGAACCCGAAGCTAAATGTCCAAGGAAAAACTCCAGAAGAGGCTCAAAGTTGGAAGAACAGAGGCCAAATGCAGATTCGGGGAACAGTGCTTTCACCAGACGGATAGGAGAAAGGAGTAGTAATATGTAGAGCCTGGATGGTCCCTGGTCGTTACCAAGGCACCATCGACATCGTACAGAATGGATGCAAGCCATTATGGCCAAAGCTTGCAAAACTACTAATGTGCGTCGAAGACAGAAGAGGACCCTTGCAGATAGTGCCACTAGAAAACCCAAAATTCTGCTTCTGGAATAATGGCACAAGAAAAATGGGAGAGAACCAGATCCTTGGATGAGTTTTTGATGCTCCAGGAATGGTGCACAGAACTGCAGTAATTATCGATCATTATTGGGCATGTGGATCCAAAGCCTATATCACACTGCCGAAAAACTGGGGAGGTATATGCATAATAGTGAACGTCCACGTTCCAGCATTGGTAATCCCGAAAAGTGACCTGAACATTGACAGTTTCCCGAAAGCAGATGCTCACCTAAGGAAAAGGAGATCTGTGGAACTGCTTACTCGGATGAAGAGAGAAAATTACTTCTATGCCAAATCAGAAGAAGCCTTTCATGCAATCCCATATGAACACAGGCCGTTCAGCCTCACCTCATCAGTGTTCACACCTATTTTCATGACAAGAATCAGGTTGGAGCAAATACTAAATGGTTGCAGATAACCAGATGGGAGTTACTGCAGACCATCAACACGACAATAAAAGGATTCTATGCGATTAAGGAAGAGTTAAGAGCCATCCGATTGATGTCTCTGCAGAACAGATATGTGCTTGACATGACCACAGCTATGGATGGATAGTTTGTGCAAAAATCGGAGAATCATGTTGCACATTTATACTTTCTCACGATGAGGAAAATTGAACTTTAACAGAAGACATAGGTATGCTGACAAAACTGCAGAACCAGATGATTGATGAAACTGACGAAGTGGATGATGACAGCTGGTTTGGATTACTATTCTCATGGGTCCCACAATGGATGGCAGATGCATTCAAGTTCCTGGGAGCCCTGCTAGTGATGATATTACTAGGTTTTTGTGTTATCAAGATAATAATCTCTCAATGCCAGAAGACTGCAAAAAAAAGCCATAGGGATGAAGATCATGATTGATGTCAAGCCAGGAAGGAAGCCTAAAGACCTAACTGATGAAGAAAAAAAAAACTTTGTGAAGGCCAGCATTCATGCACCAGAAGGAACAACGTTTCTCTACCTAAGGAAACATCGAACCTATGTGGAAAGATGGGTTTACTGTAACCCAAATGGACAATGTCAACTAATGACATGGAATAAAAACAAACATGTAAGGACCGCAGGAAGCCTGAAAGGAGTAATAAAGAGACACTTCTTCAAACCATCATGTATAGATCCAGAAGATGAAGAAGGAATGAAGGAATGAACCCTGCGATGGAGTGAAGATGAATACAGAAGAACCGAGTAAGATGAATCCAAAGAAGGAAGTGAAAGTGGTCGATGAATCGCCCAGAGGGGGGAGTGTAGAGGAGGTCCCAAATAAAGCCTGCACTCCAATCGTCCATTTTGAAGTACCAGGAATGTTCACACCAAAATATGTGATGTATGATGAGCAAATAAACCAGCAGAGAGCCGCAATAGGGCTCTGCCCAGTGCCTATCAGAAGAACAGCACCTATTGAAGTACCAATACCCAGAACACCATCGACAGTAAGCTAGACATTGAGAAAACCCTACCAACAAATGAAACAAAATGAATATTGCCTAGGTACAGTCCCGGAAGAAACCAAAAATGTCTTAATGGAAGACGAATGGTGACGTCACAAAAACCTAGACTGACCTGCAGATAGAAGAACTGACGACCCGAGAATGATGCAAAAAGACGAAACTCCATGAATAAGGATGTCGTGAACCTAAAGTGAAAGGACGATGTCGAAATGCAAAGAAGTTTAAAGCTGTAAGCAAGATGAAGGGATTCAACAAGTTTACACCTGTAAATATGCTTGGAACCACAAGAAAGCTAAGAAAACAGTGCAGCTTGCTATGCTTAGTAGAAGAATAGTCCAGCAAGCGCCATTGTACATAATCTACCTCAAAAATGAAGCACAGTATTATAAGTGTATTTCTACTTTGCACAAGAAGCAGAATCAACCCAGGTTACTAAAGGCCAAATAAGAAAGATTCATATTTAGCAAAACAAGAAGAGACGGCTGAAAAGAAACTTGGCAGAGGTAATTCGTGCCAGGAAAGCCAAGGTCATACTAATAAATGAAGCGAACAGTAGCTACATCTAATTGAAACTGAGAACAGAATATCCTCCCTCTGAAAGGTTGAGATAAGAAGATGAAGGCAGGTGGCGGGCTAAATGAGAATCAAATACACAAATTGAGAGAAAAGAGACACATTCACGCTATAGGAATCACGTGACCAGCTGAGCTAGAAGAAGCGAGGGTTCACACCTACGTTTGGCACCTAACCAGGCAGAGATGTCAGAACTTTTCCAGACAGAAGGTGCAGTCTTGAGGCCAACCACAGTGAACTAATTGACACATAGACACTAAAGTGATGATTGATTGTAACCATAATTGGAGGAAGGCTGGGTAACTAAGGGGGACCCCACACCTGGCCGACCATTCTGCGTGCTGCTAAGTGAAGTGGAAAAGTATGCATGGGTTGGTGCCAACCCAATCACAGTGGACCAAATAATCTAGGGTCCTATAGATAGTAGAACCAATGAAACGTTGTACTTTTAGTGACGTCTACAGTGGTTATGTTTGAAGGAAGGCCTTTGATGCCCATCTGACAGTGTTTACCCAATCCCCTCACTCCTTTTACCATATACAGATATAGTACCTATGGTAAAGTTAAACTTTTCCTAACCAATAGAATTGCATGTTAACTTTTGGGTGTTACACGTCAGTGATGACGATTTTTGAGTATAAATGTTACAACTTGCATGAAGTTCATTGGAGTTGAAGCGAGAAGGAAGATCACATCACTGCTGACATCCATAACTCCCCGTTTTCTGTACTTGTCATTAAACAGACTCCCTTTGCCAAACCATTGAGCTGTCCTTATTGATTGGCGTTGGAGTAATGAATCTGCACCCCCATCCATCTCAAGGGTGCAGCTATCTTGTCTTAAAGTACTTTTGAGCAAACCTCAGCTCTATGGGCCAGCCGGGAGTCTCAGAGTACAACCCACACACCCACTTCCTGGGCTAGGAGCTCCCGTAAGATCACACAAACCAGTATCACACATCTCCTCTCTGGTCTTCATCCTGCACACATATCACGCATTGCTGACAACCCAGAGACACTGACAGCTACGTACCTCAAAAAACTGGCATCAGCTTTTGGCATAGTTGTCCCCTAACCCCCCCACAAGGCCAAAGCTCTTGGTTCACACAAGATCTTATAGATCTAAGATCCATGAAGCACCAGGCAGAATCCACCTGGAAAAATCCCAAACATAAGCCCTCAAAACCCTTTTGAAGACCTCTGCCAATTCTTGCATATTAGCCACCATCAAGACTAAAGCAGCCTCTTACAACAACAGAATCTTGAATGCCAACTCCAATTCAAAGGAGTTATTCACAATCCTCAAGCAACTGGAAGCCCCTACCACCTCCCAAATCCCAGGCATTGTCAAGGACACATCCTGGTGTGTGAATATTCAGAAGGCCCTACTCTTGAAAATGGTAACCCTATAGGAAACAATTATCTCTAAACAAGCACTACTAAACACACCCATGCCTATCCCGACTCAGCCTCTCCCTCAAACCAGGCCCCTTCCACTTTCATTCTGTCTCAGAATCTATAATCAAAGCCATCCTCAAAAGCCTCAAGCCAAACAGATGCAAGGGGGACACCGGCCCCTCCCCCATCATCAAAGACTGCGCGGCAGCCCTCATCCCATTCATAACAACCTTCATTAATGCCTCATTCTCAGCAAGTATAGTCCACACATCACTGATGGAAGCTTGGGTCCTTCCTCTCTTAAGGAAACTCTCTCTTTACCCATCTTCTGCTAAAGATCGTAAATAGGGCCACATACATCCAAATTCAACACCATATTGAAGCCAACCAAATCCTTGGTCTGCGCCAATCTGGATTCTGACCACAAAACCAACTCGACCCATTCAGAGACCACTCGGCTGCCTTCGACCTGGTCGACCACCAAATCCTAAGCCACTACCTCACCGAAGCAGGCAACTTCTCCCCCGAGGCTACAGCTTGGATCACCTCATTCCTAGCTGACAGAGACATGAAAGTATTTTCTGAGGAGGCCTGCGCTCCCCTTCACTGATCAGCTGTGGAATGCCCCAAGCATCCTGTGTCACCCCAGCCCTCTACAACATCTTCACCAAGCCCCTGTGACCTCCTGGACACCATCAACATCTTCTACACCAACTAGGTCAATGACATGCACATCCTGCTACCCCTCACAAGCATCCACACAGAAGACCCTCTCACTCTTAACCAAAACTACTTAGTGATCCAAGCGTGGATGGCAGCCAACGACCTCTGCTAAACAATGAGAAGACCAAGCCCTTGCTAGTTGGAACCCCTGCAATGCTCAGGAACCTTGTCCCCAATATGCAAATTTCAGAATAGATGGGCTCTCAATACCAGTTGAATTCTCAATGAAAACCCTTGGTTTATCTCTTGGCTCCTCACTCTCCCTGACATGCCAGGTTAACGCCGTCGCTACCTCTGCCGCCTAAACTAATAAGCTCTTCAATGCGGCCCGTCCATAACAACTGCCTCTTCATTGCTATTGTTACCATCGGAGCCAGAATTGACTACTGCAATTCCCTCTTTGCAGGCACTTCTTCACACAACATCCACAAACTACAAGTGATTCAAACAATGCCATCAGAGTAGCTCTTAACATCCCCAAAGAGCACATCTCAGAGTTAAGAAGAAACACTTACTGGTTGCCAGTCAAGGAGAGAATCATCTTTAAAACCCTTTCAATCACGCACTGGTGCCTATCTAATCTGCCCTCACCTTACCTAACACAAAGTTTAATTAAAGCCCAATCCAACAGGCTGGCTAGGAGGGCGTACACATATAGATTCTTTGTTCCCAAGTCAAAGTGATCAAAAGGTGGAGGAGCAGGCTTCCCTTCAGTGGCTGCCTCTAAATGGAACATGCTCTCCCCTCATCTAAGAGGCAAACCATCATACAGGTCCTATAGAAAGGCACTGAAAACATGGATTTCTACTGAGAGCCTGCTGAAGTCTGTATGCTACTACATGTGTTCCCCCTCAGCCCCTTACCTCAAGCTAAACACACCTTGTTGCAACAGCACCTTGATGCCCTAGGGTTTTGTGCACTTAACAAACGTAAAAATCAATCAATAAATAAATAAATAATGTTAAAAAATTCACTTTCATCCAATAAGTGAAAAATATATTCACCATTGGTACGGAATCGGGAATCTTCAGAATACATTATTGTACAACGATATTCTGAAGAAGAAATTGGACCATTACAATCATCCAATCTGCCTCCTGTTCCAGTATGAAAAAGCTTAGGGAAACTACTAGCTTCTAAAGTCCTTTCCCAGACATTGATTTGTGCACCTATCATTACTTTTGTTTGACACAATTCTAAACTGTCATCCCTTAACTTCACATGAGTTTAGAGGATAAACAGTGTAATGTTCATACAAACTATTTCCTTCAGCAACAGATAGACATTGGAACTGACCTTCACTGCTTTTGTTTTTTGACTCAAAATGACGAATAGACAAGTCTGGTACAGACAGACTGCCTTTGGATAAATCATTGTGCTCCAATAGAAACGCCAATCCGTTTTTCGCCTTTCCAATATCTATAAACTGCTGACAAATGTTCTTATCTTTTGTGGCAACACCATTAACAAAGAATCTGCAATGTCACGCTTCACTCCTAGGGTGTTGACATTTCCATCCAAATTGAGACGTTAATACACAACTTTGCTTTTCACACCTTGCAATAATGATTTGTTAGGCAGGTTTGACAGCTTTGTTTGTAATCTAACAATATCTTGGAAAGGATTAACAGTTTGCAATGCAATCACTTCAAACATGTTCTATTTTTGAAGCACACAGGGATATCAGGCACTAGCATGTCGTTAAAGACACTTCTTGGAGGAATACGTGTTTGAATATAAAACACAACACACTGTCTACAAACATAAAGTGCCTCACTTGTGTCAAACCGTTTTTCTGCAAACAAATACAGATAAAGTTGTTTCCAGATATCTTCTACACTGTGTTTAATTTTCTCCTCAATGCACACTAGTTGCACTTGAGACTTATAAAAAGTGTGTTAACAAGATACGCAAACAATGTCAGGTCGTTCTGTTGAAGACAACTCAAACATTGCAATACTGTTTTTATGCTGTAGAAAAATCAGATCCCTTGAAAGTATAGGATCATCATTTCCACTTCCTGTACGTGTTTAATCTATGTACACATAATATTTTAAAACCATATTTATAATTTGCAGTATAGAAACTAAACTTTCTACAGTTCCAGTCAAAAGTGTTTGATTTAAAGGTGCAAGAGACATCATTGGTGTTTTGCACTCATATAGTTTAACTAGAAGGTATCTCATGTTAGGATGATGTGCAGCCAACATCTATATATGATGAAACTGACTTACATCTACTTTTATCAAGACAAGCTAGAAAGTGACCCAGAAGTCCTTCTTCACAGTCATCTATTCTCTGTAGCATCTTGAATTATCTTTCAACATTATTATTTTTGTGCAAAACTTGCAAAAAATCTCTTAAAGACTTTACAAGAAAACATATCAATATTGCACAATAAATTGGACATCCATACCTCGCTTTGCTTTTTAGTTTTATTCTAGACTGACCTAAACTTTACATTTCTGTATTATCAGACCTTAGGATTTCCTCTTTTTTTAAATTACACAATTTTCTAATCATAACTATGCCCACCCTCCTCAATAGCAAGGGTCACATTCTTTCCTTGAATGTAACTCTCCTCATTAAAATAAATGTCTGTATGAGAAGTGTGTTTCCACCCTACGCCAAACATGTCACAAAAGTTGGCATGTGTAAGTACATACACTGTTTCTATAGTTCTAGGGAATGGTGTAGTCACCGTAAGTAATTTCTTAAGTTTATTCATTACAAAAATTAACAATTTTCTTTTATTTATTTTTATTTATTGTGCATTTTTTAGGCACTTATTCAGTAAGTCAATTCTGTTTCAAAGGGCCCAGAGGGCAACAGGGAGGTAACATGGGATTGAAACCAGTGAATACAGTGAAATATAAAGACAAACCTACTATGCCTTGTGAGTTTTCAGAACATGCAAGTGCAGTGAGAAGAGAAGTGGGGATGAGGGTTAGTGCTGGAATGTCCATGCTTGTGGTTGAGCAGCAGATGAAGTGCATAGCATAGTAAGTGCTATGCAGCCTGGAGCTGCATTGGGTAGAAAGTGCAAGCTTACAGGATGGAAGCCGGTGGGTACCGAGGCAAGTGCTGCAAGGTAGGGAGAGGCTGGCGAGATTGGATATGGGAAGCCAGATTCCAGAGGGGTGCATAAGGCCCTGGCCACCAATCACAGTGACTGTGAGATTAGCAGAGGAGGGATGAAGGGAAGGAGGAGATGAAAAGGAAAGTCTTGAGGAGGTTCAGAATTTGAGGAAGTCCTGCTCTAGAGGAAGAGGAAGGGGAGGCTACTCCATAAGAGAGAGCCAGCTTAAGAAAGTGATCTGCCTCTGGCCCTCTTTTTAGTGAAACACTTTACACACAGATAGTTGGTGCCAGAGGACCACAGAGGTCAAGAGGGAGATTATTTTGTAAGGGGAAGTTGCAGATAGCATAGTCCCAGGCCCCAGACAGCCTTGTGGATGATGCAGAGGGATTTGAATTTAATCTGTGCTGCAACCGGGGGCCATTGAAGAGTTTTTATGGCAGCAGATATGTGGCCCTTGGCTTAAGGCCAAGGATAAGTCTTGCTGCCCTATTCTGGATTAGCTGGAGGGGTTGTAAAGTGGAAGAAGGTAGATTCTGGAGAAGGCTATTGAAGTATTCAAGCCTAGAGAGAGAACCAAGGCTTGTGTAAAATTGAGCTTTCTGGAGGAAAGTTAGAAAAGGGAGAATTCCTTTGAGAAGGAAGAGTTGAAAGTGGGACTTCTTGGCAATGTCCTGAGTGTGAGGGCCGAAGGTCAGAGAGGAGTCCAAGATGACGCCAATGTTTCTGGCTTCAGAAGAAGGAGTAGGGCGAGAGCCCATAGAATATGTCCACAGTGAGGGGAAAAAAGATGGAGCAGGGGTCCCAATGGGAATGATCTCCGTCTTGCTGGGATTGAGGCAGAGTTTGTTGGCAGTAAGGGATGATGGAAGATGCAATAGGGTCAGCAGGAGGTTTGAAAAAAAAGAGTTGTGTGTGTAGCACTGGACGTTGGAGGACAAAGAGGATATGAGGAGTGTTGGCTGAGCAAGGCAAGTGTTGAAGAACCAGGGAGAGAGGTTTGAGCCCTGGGGGAAGGAAGTAGGTGAGGAGAAGGTGCCCAAAATGACCAAAATGACTTGGGACAAACGTTTGATTAGGAAGGAGTTAAGCTACTCCAGTGCCTGCACTGAGATACTAAGGGTATCATGGAGCTGCATTATGAGGATAGAATGGTTAACCGTATCAAAGGCAGAGGAGAGTTTGAGTAAGATGAGGACAGCTGGAGAGTTCCACAGATGCGAGCAGTTCTTCATGGATGTTCAGAAGAGCAGTTTCTGTGCCACAATGCCACATTAATACCAAATTATCAAATACATCGTTCAACAAAACAGTGAGAAAGTGGGAAAGAACCATATCATAACAGCATAACATGTACTACTGCTTGATCACTCTTCTGAAAACACTGAAAAAATAGGGAAAACCCTACTTTCCAAATAATACCCAATACGCAATCACTGCCTTTCCTCTGCTCCAAAGAATGAATAGCCAAACACAGAACATCTGCACACTCTGGGTTCTGCAATCAGAATGCCAAAAGTTCATAGTTCTCAGAGATCAATAGCACAAAAAGAGGACTTTACAAAGCAAACAAGTAAAATGACCAACATATTTTTACTGCAACCTATTACAGTCAATGAACTCCAAAACAATCCCTCTAAAATCTACTTTGTTGAACATGTAGCAAGACAATTAAATTAATTAGACACATTTCATATGGCTATAACCATGGTTACACTGGGAGGACCGCCCCATAGCCGCGGATACATGTACATTTTATTCCATACATTAAAAAAAACATATTGCAAAGGCTTCAGATTTAAATCCCACATGCCTTGAGGTGAGAACATCCAAAAAGAAAGACGTGTAAAAATCTGTTGTAAAGTATCCATAAAATAATATGACCACTGCACAAAAATACAAATAGTTGTAGCCATAATTAGTGCCAATGGATTCATACCCACGGCTACAAGAGCCCGCCATAATGCACAATGTCCACTTGGAGCGCTGATAGCCACAGCGGTGGACAACCACCGGTAGCCACGGCTACCCATAACATTTTTACAGATTCAAAAAAACAGATAAACAAGGTGTAAAAATTCAAACAACACAATGGTAAACAAGAGGGCATTGAATCAGAAACACATCTAAAATTGTGCAGCGTAAAATCCATTAAAGATCATGATCAATGCACAGAAATTGTAATCGCTATTCCCGCGGATAAGGTGACAATTGTAGATGCGGCTGCACCTGCCAAAAAAATACACAATGTTCCATTGGCTTAGAGGTACCTACGTCTACAATCCCAGTGACAGGGCACAACATTTAATTGGCTGCTGCTGTAGCCACGGCTATTTTTTTTTTAAAAAAGGCATCAAAAGTACTTTCCTTATCCAAAATACTTAAAAGGTGGGATCTTATTTTAAGGAACAAATATCAGTCACAAAACATATGTAGTTTATCTAACTAATTTTAAATGTCTATGCAACCAACACAAATATTTTTCACTGTATTATATCTTCAATTGTTGGCAAATATTTCAAATATTTTCAAACAGATGAAGAAGTCATTTAAATATCACAAATATTTAAACAAGAAGCACCACAAGAATTACCTAAAAAATTAATCATGGATTACTAATCATGCAGACTTTAAAATTGTGTACAAAATATTCCATAATTGGGTTGTCCTGGGAGATACCACAATAACCCATTGGGAAATGATTCTCTCCCAACATCAGGCGCGCTGTCATTAGTAATTTCTTTTTTAAAGTGACAACTTAGACAAATAAAACACAAACTGCACTAAAAGAGCAGACCGTCTAATATGATATATTAAGAAACACAATATGCTAACAAAAAAGGTATAAAGGTTATCACCACAATCAATAAACAGGGCTATATGAACTGGGTGTGAATAAACAGAGGACATTATGCTGGTTGGTTGCACAAGAGAAGATGGGGAAGGTTGGAGAATAAGAGAGAATAAGTTGGGATACATAAACTTGGAAAACATGGGATATAAATCAATCAAACAGGTAGAAACACTAGAACCTTTTCTTTTTAAATCTTCTTTTTCATTTTTTTTGTGGCAAAAAAGAAATGGAGAAAGTCCAGTACACTTTGTGAAAAAAGACACTGAGGCGTGACCCTTCAAATGTTCCTTCTCAAAGCTCGGGAACATCAGTGCTAAAAAAAACTGGTGCAAGTCCAGAGGAACAATGTGTATGATGACTACCAAAAACCACATCAGCACCACAAAACGAAAATGCATGGGCCTCATGCATTACAGCACAGACAATCAGCACCTCATCCAGCAAATCTATCCACCAGTGGGACATCTCCAACAGTCAACCCTAAACTTCTGTGGGTGCTGTTCAATTTTTTAATTTACACTTCTTTTTAAACTACCGCCAACCAATTTATCTGTTAAAAAAATTAAAGTGTTCCATAAGCCGCAATTGGGTTGCACCGAAAGATGCAACAACAGACGATTGGCACAGAGGTACATTGACTTTTTACCTAATTCTCTTTTCCCTTGACAAGGTATTTCCCTTGAGAGGGTATTTCTTCAGTTTTTATTCATCCACTCCTACATTTTGAATACGGGTTGACCTTTCACTGGAGTTAACTGAACGACTTCTTCAGTAGCCAGGGAGCACCTCAAGTACTTGAATTTTATCAGCATCTGCGCACCATAAAAAACAATAAAGACCCAATCAGAAAATAGATGCATAGTGAATGTGCATTAAAAATACCTGCATATAAATGCCATTGATTGAGAAATCTAATTTTGTACATCCATGTTAGTGAAAGTTAAAAGATACATTAAAAATTAACTGCCACAGAATCAGAGCAGATGAACAAAATGGCAATGAATACCATCTGATAGCAGTGGGTAATATAACAAATCCACACAAGACTGCAAATAAAACTTCAAATATGTAAATATTTATTAACACTTACTTTCACACCAGCCACACTCTCAGGATGTTCACAGTGTGAGTTCTGGAATCAAACGGATAAAAAAATGAATACCACAAAAAGAGGACTATAAATTAATACAACTACACATTTCCACTACAACATATCTCAGACAGCTGCACTAATTAAACAGTATCAACAACCAATAACAAACAATCAAACTCATAGAAATCTTTGTTTCCCTGCCCAGCATCTATCTAAGCCGCAGCTATTTAACACAGTTATAATTCTTATCTTGTAGCCGCGGCTATATGTACATTTTGTGCAATCTCAAAATCAAACTAAGCCAACCTTCAAAACTTCAAATAAAACAAGAGAACACCTAAGCACATAAAATAACAAAAACAAATGAAATGATGTGCTGCATCATCCACATAACACAATGATTATTGCACTGAAAATGTATGGTTTAATAGATGTGACTATAACCATAGTGATGCCTATATTTATTTTATTTATTTATTTATCCATAAAAACAACTAATACAATAAGAAAAAGCGTTGACGATCCTACTCATGTGCACTTCATAGACACGATTATAGAGAAGTCCCTTCATGGGCGGTTGTTGTTAGCCATGGCTATATGGAAAAACAACAGAGAAAATGTATTTCCACTCCCCCAAACACCAAACAATTGTCCCCAACACCAGCCCCCCAAGCTACTCCCCATTGTCCTCCTCCATTCCCCTGGTCTCTCCCGATCTGCCAAAACACTCCATGTGTCTATGATGCTACTCCACCCAAAATGTCGGATAGCTGCGGCTACCACATGTCTACAGACATACAACATGCTATTTGCCGGTACATTGCCACAGTTGAACAGGGTGCCACTTATACCCGCCGGAGCAACGCTGCACACTAGGTGGGTGTGTGGTCGCCTTGGGTAAACCCTCCAGTCATTGTTGTTACTAGGCACAGCCTAAAATGTATATCTTTTACTTTTTACATTGTTTAAAGCATGCCAAATTTCAGGTTTATAGGATGTTAGGAAGTGTGTTGAACATTTCAAACATTGGTTCACACTACACTGTTGTTCTCTTTGCACATACTAATCAGTGGGTCATGTTGGAACAAAATCCAAGTTGGATTAAAAAAAACATAAAATAATAAAACAATACCATAAATACATGGAGGTGGACTAGGTGGGGATACATTCAATGGGTACACTTACACAGTATACAGTAGTATGGGTGAGAATCCACAGGATAAAATACAGTGGATGGAGCATCGAAAACTAGAGTAGGGTGGCTGAAGTTCAAAAATAGGTAAAGGATGGGTTGGACACAAAGAATGAAAGCATGTTGCATAGTGAGTTCTACAATCAAAAGAACACAACTGCACACAATGGTGGCTTGTATACTTTCCAAAAGAAATATCACAAAAAGAGGACTATATTTACTAGTCAAAATATTAAAATGGCTGACAGATTTTGACTGTAACCTATCACAAACAAGAAGAGAATTACAACAGTAACATCAACCAATTAGAAACACCAAAGCAAACACATCATACATACCCTACTCTTACGAACTACTAGAAATGCAAATTACGAGACATTTTCCTGGAAACAAGGAAACTGCTGATATCATGGCTGGTTTTAAAACTTTATAGATGATCGGAGACAGTTGGCTCTTTTGGTTACTGGCTTTTGTAAGAAAGTAAGTATGAATATGAACCTAGGTTTGAGTGATTTTACAATTAAATGGTTTGGATTGGGAATGGGTTAATACCAGATATTTCCAAAATTGTTCATTCGGATAAGTACAGGGCAGCCAGACGTTATACTAATCCATTGTGGAGGCAATGATTTGGGTAATGTACGAGGTGTGCGCCTTACTTTAATGATGAAACAAGACTGGGAAAAACTAATCAAACATTTTCCTCACACCGTCATTATCTTTTCCAATCCGACTCAGAGGTAAAAATGGAGATGGACCACCAGATTTAATGGTAAAATAGAAAAATCATGGAGAAATATTAATAAAGTAATAAAGATGTGGGAAATCCCCACCCGATCAATGCGCTGAGGTTATTAGGTAATGTCAAATTGTTTTGCATGAGATGAGATCATAGTATGAAATGCTTCCCTGGCATTCCAGTTAAGACAATCCAAAAATAATCTAGTCTCTAATGCGCCAGTACAAATACAAATCACATGAATGCATACTTCTTGCAGCCAATTTAATTAGCAAAACATGGTTGGCAATACATGCCATGAAATCATAAAGTAGTTTCAGCATTCATGAGAGACCACAACCAATTATGGATTTCCAACAACAACACACAGTTCTACATGACCATTTGTATAGACATGACAGAGTACACCTAACTGATGAAGGAAATGCAGTGTTTCTTCAAGACATCAAAGCAGTACTCCAAATGTGCTAAAATACTACACTCAGTGTACCCCAAAACAGTCATATTAAGGACTACTTATCACATATAAATACACAAATACAATTAAATAACATCTCATTGGTCGTAGCAGTGGATATACCCTTGACTACAACAACACCCTATAACGAAATCCGTGCATGTGGAATTGACCAATCAGGGCATGGCATGCAGGTATTCACCCCATATAGCTGCGTCAATAAAATAACCCAATATGGCTGATGTGCACTTAGGCATGGCTACGATAACCATAGATGCGGCTACAAAACGTGATGCCCCATCCGCTTGTTTTATAGCCGTGAATAATACCCATTTCCCATGTCAAATTTCTTCATTTAAGTTATTGCTGTTAGTCCTTGTCAGTATACAGTTGTTCACTTATACTACAAGTACTTGTAGCTAATTATACCTTGCTTCCCATCATTATTTACCCACCTTTTTCCTAGATCTCACTCCCTTGTTTTGTGATTTGTTGTGTTTGTCAATTCTTTGTTTTAATTTACTATTTTCTTTTTGTGGCATTGTCCTTTTTGTTTTTTCATTTTTCTTTTTTAACATTTTCCTCCCTTCCCATACTACTACCATCATGTCTGGCAGAAGTAAGAACACTGACAATGATATTGAATGGGTGCCAACACCATCGCTACCACAAAAGAAGCTCTGTGACATGAAAAGAAAAATTCAGGCAGCAGGAGGTTGTTCCTGGTAAAGGCGCACCATTCTCTGAAGGAGGTAAAGGAGGTGCAGTGCACCTTTTGTAGAAAGCTTCTACGACGAGGACCATCAACCATCGCTTCACAGAGCTTGAGAACCTCTGTAACGATAAATCATTTGGTATGCGTCAATTGGGAAGACATAGATAATGAGTATAGAAAAGTCCATGAACACCACAAGGTAAAATTGCATGGGGACACAGTCACTTCTTTGTTGTAATTCTACAGCTGCATCTACTTTTTGGCACTGCCTTCGTCATCTCCTGCAACAAACTCTTCATCCAGCTAGCACCAAAGAAGCCACAACTTCTTCAGGTAGACCACAACACCCACCTGCTCATATTTTACCACATTCAATCTTGCAGAATTTAAAATTAGTTGCAAAATATGCCACAATTTGGGTTGTCCCAGGAGGTGCCAAACTAGCCCATTGGAAAATGAGTGTCTCCCAACATCAGGTTCATTGCCATCGCTAGTTTCTTTTATATAGTGGCAATTTTATTCTTTCACTTTTTTTTACATAAAAACAACAAAAAATACAAAATAAAACCAATACACCAGACAATATGTATTCCCTTTTTTGTTCAATCTCTTCGTTACATGTTTCATCCTTAATGTTCCTCCCTATCCCAGTTCCGCCCTCCTCCTTCCAGTCTGCCAAAATGTCCCTTTTAACGTAAACGCTCTAAGTTATAGAAAAATGAACAAAATTAAACACAACCGGCTGTAAAAGAGCAGAAATGCTTGTGTAATTTATTTTATGCAGTTTGTGTTATTGAAATGTATTTTTGAAAAGTTTTCATTGTACCCACAACAATTTTCAGTATAACCGTGGCTTGAGTTCATTGACATTTTTTATAGTGGCGGTTACAAGATGATACTTAGGGGGTAAGTCACATAGGGTTTTATACATATATACATATTTATGTAATAGATCGTTCTTAAAAAAGACTCTTTCAGGTGCAAAGAGAGTACTTTTTCAGCGCATTGAGGTCTAATAGCCATGGGTAAGGTCCATTGAACCTAAGGTTATGACCTCCAGTCTTCACTGTGGTTGATAGCACCTCCAAAGCTCAACAACTCCTTGGGCAATACTGTAGCTGTGGTTATGGATCTTTGATTAAATAAATATTAACATATATATATATATATATATATATATATATATATATATATATATAGTCAATGAGAATAAAGAGGTGGGAGTATGGTTGATCTCTGAGGTAAAGGAGCTGTAAATAGATTCAATGGATATAAAAAAGCAAAGATAATATCTTTCTATCCAGGTCCAACTTGGGTCCTTCCTCTCCACTATCTCTATCTCTACCTGTGGTGTTCCTCAGGGGTCTGACCTCTCTCCCTGGCTGTTCAACCAATAGCTGGCACTTCTTGCCCACCGCATTGCCACTCTCTTCCTCAACTTTCAGTGCTATGCGGATGACACTCAACTCATTTTCAGGCTCCCTTCTGCCACCTCTTCTCCTTCTCTCATGACTGTCTGTCCTCCATCCAGGAGTGGTGCGCTGCCAATTATCTATGCCTTAATGCCAGTTAGACTGAGATTCTCCTCATCAGCACACCTGCTCCCTCCTTTCCTGCCACTCTCTGGCCATCCTCTTTTGGCCCTCTTCCTGCTGCCACCTGTCAGGCTAAAAACCTCGGGGTCATCTTTGACAAAAACTTTCCTTCTCTGCTCACATCTCTGACGTCTCTAAGATGTCACACTACCAGATGCACCTCCTCAGAGGTATTCTTCCTTTTGTCTCCTTCCCCCAGAAGCTCACTGTCTCCAGAGCTCTGGTTCTCTCTAGGCTGGACTACTGCAACAGCTTCTTTTTACATCAGCCTGCCTCTACTCTCCGCCCTCATCAACTTATCCAAAACAGGACTGCAAGACCCTCTGATCTCGGGCCCAGATCCCCTCTCCGCCAGTTGTACACCTGCACTGCCCCCTGGCAGCCCTTGCACTCAGGGACTGTTTCTGTATCCCTACAGCCCCTACTAGCACTTGACCCCTAATGGCTGCACTTACCCTTGCACTTGCCACCAGCTGGCGGCACTTTTTATTCATTGTCTTATTTATTGTATGTGATGTCTTTTATTTATTTGCATATGTAAATGTATATGTATTGCACTGGCCCCTCCCCTTCCCTCTGCACTTTTCCCCTTTCCTCTTCCGCTGCAATTGCACAATCTCAATGTCACCTGGCCTAGTAGGATCGTTTTCTCTGTCTTCCCTCTGTTTCCCCTCCCTTGCCTCATCGCGCCTTGAAACACTTGTGTATAGGCGTGTTATAAATGACATATCTTATCATATCAAATCTGTAAAAAACGAAAACATAATTAGTATGAGAACACACCCACTTTAAGAAACACAATTTAATACTCCAGTTTTTTTAACCCTCATATCTCATATGTAGTGCATCACATGCACTATATAAGATGCAGCATTTGTGCATACAAAACTGTTGTTCTCTTCACACATAGTAATCATTAGGTCATTGGAGGAAAAAAATCCAAGTTGGATTTTAAAGACGCATACACTAACGCAACTGGCAACACTAACAACCATGTTACGAGAACCATCCCGTTGTTGGGGTAAAAAAGAATGATAGATTTAAAAAAAAATAGCTACATGAAAACACAGTGTGCGTGTCTCCTGCTCTATCTCCACTCATAAAACAATTCAAATGGTCAGAAAACATTTGCTATTAATTGATAGCATTTTTGGGTCAAGGAGAAACACAGTAAGAAGGACATTTTGGAAGTGCAGTGTATGTTGTTCAGGTCCATTGACATGATGTGGAGGAAACCTATAGGAGGGTGCATATTCAAGACAAAGTGTCAGCACATAGTCCACAATCAGCTGGCCACTGTACAAGTACAAGAAAGTAAACGTTTACCCTCAAAAACCTGAATACGAAAAAGAAATAGATTAATAAATATGCCATTGAATTTAAGCAGCATATTAGTTAAAGTTTAAACAAATCAAACATTAACTGCCATTAAGTCTGAGTATAGGAAAAATAGTACCAAAGTATACCACCTGACAATAGTAATACATATAACTGACAAACATTTTATTAAGCAGCATTAAAGTAAAAGGTGAAAAAATACATGATCATGAAACTACCACTTAATCTAACCAGGGCCAAAATAGTGCAAATATGTACCATTGGATAGCAGGGGTAATTTAGCTGACACATAACACCACAAAACAAGTTTAAATATTTCAATCGGTACTGTGTGAGTTCTGCAATCAAAATGAGAATACTGCTCAAAATAGTGGCTTTTATACTACCCAAAAGCAATAACACAACAAGAAGACTATAGAGTAATCAAACTACTAAAATGGTCAACACATTTTCCTTGCAAACTGTCACAAACAAGTACACAACTAAAACAGTAACAACAACCAATAACAAACAAATAAACACACAAAATGTTTCTTTTTTTTTTCGGACACCATCCCTCGAACCACGGCTATTCAACACGGCTATGAACACTGCCTTATAGCTGTGTACATTTTTACTACCTCAAATCAAACCTTGTCAACCTTTAAAACTTCAAATGAGACAAGGCTACACCTAAGCAGATGAAATAAGAAATACAAGTGCAATTGTGTGTTCGAACATCCACATAACAATATGATTATTGCACAGAAAATGTATTTTTTGATACACACGGCTATTGATGTAGCCGCATCTAGCAGAGCAACCAGTGAAACAACGATATTCATTAACGCTCCTGCACCCGTTCAGTGTACACATGTGGCTATAGAAGCACTGACGGAACCCTTGTGATCATAGCTGTGGGTATCCGAAAATATGATGTAAAAGAAAATGTTTTTCAGCACTCCAAAACTGCAACTGACTACCCCAAACAAAGTTACAGCCCCACCAACCCCCCAACTATCTTCCTCGATCCCCCCAGCTCTATCTCATTCCCTGTAACACTTGATCTTTCTGTGACACAGTTTTCCTCAAAATGTCTGGTAGCCACAGCTATCCCACGTCCTCAAATGCACAGCATCCCATTTGTTCATATTTAGCCACGGCAACACACAGGTCCTGTATAGCTGAGGGTATAGACACTGCAAGGTGATGGGCTCCACCATAGTTTCGACTATGCACCATGGTCATTGCTGCGATTAGTTGCACTTCAAATTCCACCATGCAATAGGCTGCTAAAATAGCCGCAGCTACCAATTCATTTAAAAAAATGATATATATTATTTTAGATATGTTATGTTATGTTATCGATACTTGTATAGCACACCGTCACCAATGGAATTGGTCCCCAGGCGCTCTGGCGGATCTGTAAACTGGAAAGGTGGGGGTAGGGTTAGTCGGGAGGAGGGGAGAAGGAGAGTGGGAGATGTGGTGTGCTGTTGGCGCTTCAGCTCGGTTGACACCGAGTGCTGGGCTTTGGTGCTAGTATCGGATCGGATGAAGGCCTCGAGTACTGTGGGTGAAGTTTATGTGTTGTTGATGCGGTGTGGTAAAGTGCGTGCGGATTGCTGGGAGAGAGATGGTTGTGTGGTTTTGTGTGGGTTTAAGTAAGCAGAAGATTGAGGATTGGGTTAGTGGGGTCTGTATCCAGGTTCAGGTACTTACGATTCCGTTAGAGTTGTATACCTGTGGGTTCGGATGTTGCTGTGGGTTCGGATGTTGCTGGTTCCTGGTGGCCAACTCGATTTGGTGGTGTTGCGCTGGTCCAGCTGTATCCTATTGAGAATAGTGTGGATTGGTGGGTGCGTCTGAACCTAATCTTCAGGTGTGGGACTGGGTGGGTGATATCTATTCTTAGGTAATCTAGTGTGACCCTGGTCAGTTAAGGCTTTGAGTGGTTCAGGATTGCGGTCATGTTGAAGTATTGTCCTAGTGGGTCCGTCTTGGTGAGCATGTGTATTCAGACGTTCGTATCCTTCTGTCGTGACTGATTCTTTGATTTCCGTGGAGCGAACATCCTTGAGACTGTTGTTTAGTTGTAGTTTGTGTGGTGGGGCATTGTGCTTCCTGCTTTGTATTGGTGGGCCGTGTGTAGTTATGAAACATTCTGTTTCTCACCCATTGCCTTGGGCCCGTGATGCAGTGCTTCCTTTCCCTCTCTATGATTTTTTCTAAGGGCTGATGGGGAAGGTCATAGTTAGGTCCATGTCCTCTTGATGATTTGTTTTAGTTTTTCTGTCTTAGTTTTCTATGTTTACTGTCTTTGGTCATATTGCGAGTGTCTCCCGTTTGGTCCTTTAGTATGCCGTTGGATAAGCTTTTCCCATTGATTGATCTGTGCATATCGCGGTCACTCTACGATCGTTGGTGTTTTTTCGTATGTCCGTGCCCCTGTCGCCAGTCTTTCTAGTTATGATGTGAAGGGCCAGATTTTGAGTAATTTCATGAATAATAGGTGGTTTCTAGTGTTACGTATGTACTTTGGAAGGTCGTTCCAGGTTTTCGGGGCTTGGTGAGAGAAGGAGGATCCTCCAAGTTTTCCTTTGTTGTAGGGCTTCGGTTCCAGGCAGATGTCCATGCTTGATCTGAGCGTTCTTGTTGGTCGATGTATGCGCAGTTTGTCTCTTAGGAACTCAGCGCCTTCGTTGTGTACTGCTCTGTGCGTAATGCACATTGTTTTGAATTTTATTTGTTGTTTTATTGGTAGCCAGTGTAGTGTTTTCAGCGCTGGTGCAGTGTGTTCTCTTCGGGGTAGTTTCAGAAGTAGCCTGGGTGCCGTGTTTTGAATGCGTTGTAGTTTTTTTAGGAGTCCTGTAGGCATGCCTAGGTATAGGCTATTGGCGTAGTCTACTTTGGACATGACGAGGGCGATGATGGTGGTTGTTTTTTTGGTGAACGATAGGAACGGTAAGATTCTCTTTGCCGCTCGCAGGAGGAAGAAGCATTTCTTGAGGAGAGCGTTTACTTGTGGCTCTAGCGTGAGATTATGGTCCATCAGAACCCACAGGTTTTTTACAATCGCAGAGGGTGCTGGGGTAGTCCCGAGTTCTCTTGGCCAAGGGATGAATTGGTTTTCTCCTCCATTTTTTGTGACAGTCATTATTTCGGTTTTGCCTGGGATGATTTTAAGGGAATTGGAGTTCATCCAAAAGAATACATTGCAGAGGCAGTTTTCTAGCGTTGAGTTTCTTTCCGGGTTGTCTTGTATTTTGAAGATTATTTGTGTATCGTCAGCGTAGTTGTAATAGGTGAGGCCGTGGCTTTTGATGATTCTGATACGTAGATACAGGTAGATGTTGAATAGTAGTGGGGAGAAGGATGATCCTTGTGGTACTCCACAGGTGGAATCTCTTGGGCTGGATTTGAAGGCTTTCATCCATACAGTTTCCGTTCTGTTTGTTAGGAAAGATTTGATCCATAGTAGGGCGGTGTCTGTTATTCCAATTGCTTCTAATCTCGTTATGAGGGTATCATGGTCGACTGTGTCAAATGCTGCCGATAGGTCTAGGAGTATCAAGGCTGTGCTGTTGTCCGAGTCTGCGTTGGTTTTTAGATTGTCCCATATTGAGAGTAGAGCTGATTCTGTTCCTCTCAGTGGTCTGAAGCCAGCTTGTGCCTGGTCTAGTAGGCCGTGATCTTCTATAAACTCTTGGGTCATTTTGTATATGTACGTTTCGAGCAGCTTGGCTCTATACGGGATGTTGGAGATAGGTCTGTAGTTGGAGAAGTCCTCTACGTTTCCCGCTGTATCTTTGAGTAGTGGCCTGATGTATGCAGTTTTGAAGGCTTGTGGCACTTTCCCAGCTGCAATTGAATGGTTGAGGACATTCCTGTGATATTCCATGGGCGTTCCTTGTTTAAGAATTGATTTGTATATGTCTGGTGGGCCTGGGTTATCGGGGAACCCTGAGTTGTTGCTTTCTTTCACCAGTTTGACGAATGTCTCCACTGATATTTCTGGAAAGCTTCGTAGTTTGTTTGGGTGCTCCTCCCGGGTTTAGGTTGGGGTTGTGGTCAGATCAGACGGTCTGCTTTGAATGGTTTGCTGGATGTTGGTGATTTTGTTTTTGAAGTGGTCCGCGAGGTCGTTGCAGAGTTTTGTGGACGGAGTTGGTGTGTTGTTACATCCTGGAGGGTTTTCAATTTCGTTTATGATTTTGAAGAGCTCTTTTTGGGTGGTTGGTGCTTCGAAGATTCGGTTGTCGTAGTGTTTCCTCTTTGTTTTTTGTATTTTCTTTTTGTAAGCCCGGTTGTGTTGCAGGAATTTCAGTTTGTTTGCCGCATCGTTTTGTTTTCTCCAATCAAGTTCTAGTCTTCGTTTTTTTCTATTCATGATGCACAGTAGTGGGGTGAACCGTTTTGCCATAGACCGTTTATTAGAAGAAGCAAATGGTTTTTCTTTGGCGATGTTGTCTACAGTAGTTATAATCCAGGAATGCAGCAGGGTTACCTTTTTGTCCAGGTCATCTTCTTCCATGAATGTTGGGTGTGGTTTGTTTAGCTCCAGGAGTTCATGCAGGTTGGAGTTTTTGATGGTTCTCCAATTTCTTCTCATGGTTTTCGTTGTTTTGTCCGGTTGATTGATTGTTGGACCGGTCATTTTGATTACGAAGGGGATGATGAGGTGGTTGTTCCGGGGTATTTGAATTGGGGGTGCCCTGGTGAGGAGTAGTTTGTTGGCAAAGATTGCGTCAAGTGTATGCCCTGCCGAGTGGGTTGCTCCTTTGACTAGTTAACACCAATAACAGGGGCCCATTTGGCTTTAAAAGAGGGCTGAACCCCCTCAATTAGCAGATCATCCGATGTCTTCAAAAGGAGTAAGAAGAAGGACTCATTTGGACCTAGGCTGAAGGTACAGTCTACCTTCCATCTTTCGCCAGTGAAGGAAGGCCAGGAGTTACAAGAGGGAAGCAAGATCCCTCACCTAAACATCTCCCAGGGAACAGAGGGAGATACCAGACTCAGAGGACACGTCCAGCAGCTCCAGAACCAGCACCCAGCCAGCA
This sequence comes from Ambystoma mexicanum, assembly GCF_040938575.1. Taxonomy (NCBI): domain Eukaryota; kingdom Metazoa; phylum Chordata; class Amphibia; order Caudata; family Ambystomatidae; genus Ambystoma; species Ambystoma mexicanum. The sequence continues at coordinate 1,378,367,981 of NC_090935.1, forward strand.
CACTGCCTGCCCTGCTAGGTTCTGCCAGCAAGCTTCCTAGGTGGGAAGTGCCAGAGAGTACCTGAACTAAGGAAAGGGCCATTGCCTGCAACCACTGTCCTGAGTTTTGGGCCTTCCATCTTCAAAGGACGACACAAGATCTGCAAAGGAGCTAGGAGGAGTGCCCCTACAATCATCAACCAGCGTCCATCTTTTAAGGACATTTTCGAGACAGTTGAGTCCTCCTACCGCAACGGCTGCACTGCTGACTGTTGTAACGCAGCAGTCGTCTGAGCCATCCGACACGCCTAAACCAGCACTCCAGATCTGCCAACCAGCACAGAGACAATGATTCTTCACCCAGAGCCACTGTGTAGGCCAGCCTGCAGCCATCCGTCCAGTCTTGCTTGGAAAACTGCCTGCTGCCTGATCCCCGCAGCTGTCTCCCATCTCAAACGTTGTTTTAGGAGCTGCCAACTGTCCTGGAACATTGTGGTTCTGCACTCCATGGTCCTTCTTCGAAGGCCCCTACAGACAGTTACAACCCTTTGCCACTTGATGCTGAAACCAAATAACCTTGAACAGTTATGACAGATTGCTTTACCAACTACCCTCCTGTCAGTATCCAGAGTGCTTCCCTTTCCCTTGTGAAACTGTCTGTCCTCTGTGTTCCTTTACAGTGTTGGTTGTATTTTGTAGTGTGCTAGAACTGTCTGTTGTAATAATAATAAATGAAATATTTTTATACAACTTTGACTTGGCAGTCCATGTTGTCATTGGGTAATAATTGTATTTTCACTGTGTTGCAACTAACCAACGCTCCACGACCTGGTAGAGATAAGCCTGCCATCCACATTACCAAAATTGGACAAGGAGGTTTATAATTGACTTGTGTTCCAATCTGTTCTGATTCCTTCTGGTGTACTAGATGTGTGGGGCTGATTGATGGTTTAGAAACCAATATTCATCCCTGGACCACTGGTGCTCTGGAAGTTGATTTGTCAGATACTAGCTATAGCTTGCGGCCAATAGCAACTGTATTTGTTGCACCAATAAATTACTTTGGGCCCAAACCTCATGGCCTTTGTTTGTGGCCAGTGGCACAAAGTCCCATAACATCCTGCCTAGTAGATGTGATCACTGTAGGTGTAAGATTTCCTCATTTTCACTCTTTCCTGATTCCCACAGGATTCCCACAATATTGGCAATGAGCTACGCATACAGTGGCAATAAAAAACCCATGCTTGCAGTGTTCCCCCAGTATTTCCCCGACAATCTGAAAGCGGTAGAAAATCAAAAACTCTTCTCATTCCTCTCAGGCACTCACCAAGCGCCCCTCTGCTCTTTCCATGGTCTCCCCAAACCCCTCAGCTGCTTCTTCCCTCACGTGCCCTCTTCCATTAGTCCCTTTCCCTCTTTGTTTCATGTGACACATTTAATTTTCCAAGCGCGTCTTCTGCTATAGCCGCGGTAATCTTGTGAGATTCCCTCCGTATTCTCCTGATAATCTGAAAATGTTTGAACTCTACCTAGCTCCCCAGACCACCCTCAACTCTATAATTTCACAAGGTATCATCTTTCCCCTCCCCAACACTAGCGTGATGCAATTTCATAATTGTTCCTCCTCTAAATAGCTTTTTGAGCACTTTTTGTTTTCGCATTACCCCGGTAATCATTGCATCAAGCAGTTTATCATTTGAAAAGCCTCTCTGCTGCAACGCAGAATGGGAGATATAGCTATATTTTCAGGATCAGGGGGAATCCCTTCCACTTTCAAATATTTTTAAAACTCCTGGATGGAATTACCTCAAACCTATCCCAGAAATTAAGTGCCTGAGTTTTATTTGGTCCAAATACGCCCAGCAGTTTTTGCACTTTGGCATTACCAAATGTGGACTTTTTATATGGGAAAATGAATGGGAGTAGGCCGAAAACAGCAGTTTTTGCTTTCTTAATAGTTTTTTAATTTTTTTATGAATCTTTCCCAAAATTTCCAATCACGGTGAGGAGGGGGCATTACAAACATTTTGCTTGGAAAGTAAGAGCCATATCCGTCCTGCAAGTCAAAAGTTATTACCATTAGAATTTTCCGATTTCCTATGACTCAAGACTAACACTTTAACTATAGGCCACCCTATAGTTTATAATATAATATATATACATATATATAAATATTATATTCTGCTATATTCCCTGGCAATATCTTTAAATACTTCCCACTCTGATTACTTTCTATGGGGAGGACCTTAGGGACAGATAATGGGGAATTCTTTACTCAATTGCTTGATTTTTTTTGCCTCTTATGCCCTGCATTGTTTTACTTCCTAAGGGTACATTGGGCCTCATTCCGAGTAGGGCTCAAAGGGATACCGGCCACTGTTAAGGACATCAGTGCCGGTAATCCCTTTGCGCCCTACTATGAGGTCCCTTTGCGGGTCCCGGGAGCAAATAACGGTACCGCAAATTGCGGTACCATTATTTGTTCCTTCCCCATTCCCATTGAGCCCTGTAGGGGCACAAATGGGAATGGGGAATGGTATTTTCAATGGGTACTTACCGGTCCTGCAAAGTTCCGACTAGACCGGTAAGTCCCCATTGAATGAGGGCAGACTCGGTACCATTATTGGAGGCAGCCATGGCGCTACTAGCGCCATGGCTGCCTCCAATCTCGGAATGATGCCCATGGTCCTGCAATCTCCCATCATTATACTCAGATCTCATAGTAATAGTAGCTATCATGGATCTTGTTGGGGGGTTATGCCCTCAGCGTACTAATCGAGCCAGGGGACAGGTACATTCTGTACCCATTTGCTAACTGGTCTTGTACCAACCTATAATCGCTAATTCTACACAATGGAAACCACCAACTGTACCAAAGTGTCTAACTGTTCTAATGCAGAATCAAATGTCCTCTCAGATCACTGAATAACTTCTTCTGATATGTCTTAACCAATGGATGCATTTATTTGTTAGTGCATCACTTTCTTCTCGTAACCCAATTGCTAAACTAGGAATGTTGTGCATACATACTGTGTTCCTTCCCTATCTAATTTGCTGCTGCTATTCAGGGCCTTTTAATCTCTATCCACCAAAGAAGCATTATGTTTCTATCGGGCAGCCCCCCTGCTTGACTCATGTTCACGATAACTGATAGACTTAGGGGTGGTTTTGTAATTTGATGTTACTTAATTGTTTGTGGGACAGCTTTTTCAGATGGTACATCAGCTGCAATTCTTCTGCCATTTTTAGTTTTGGCTATTAAGCGGTGCTGAAAGCGTTAGCTTTAAGCCAAAACTATTGTCATTGAAATAAGAGCTTTAACATAGGGGCTTTGAATGAGGGTCTCTAATGCCTTTATGCCTTTTAATGCAGATGACATATGAGGATGGATATTTGTTGTTTGGCTATGTGTCCCACTCATTTAACACTGATCTCTAAGTCAAATCTATATGATTTCATACCCATTCCCACCCATCTCCACCCAAAACCACACTCCTTTTGCACTCTTTACCTGCATTTGTATTATGTGCTGAATTTGTCAGCCATTTTTTATTCAGAAATGATGGTCACCATATGTTAATGTTAATAAAACGTTATTTGACTTGATTGATACTTTACAAAATATTTACTACAGCTTGTAAGTTATGTTGCATATTTTAATTTATTTTATATTAAAGAATAAACAAGTTACTGTTATAGTTATGGTGTTTTCGAAAATGTCTCAGAAAATGTACATGTACTGATTTTTGTTAGTTGGTCTTGTGTCTTTTGATGTAAGCAGCAAGTGATTGGCTCTTCAGTTAGTGATGTCAGTATGATGTAATTGGATGTCCAGTGTGTGTTTTTTTCTCCAAATATGTCCTTTTGTTTCTAGTAAGCCATTTTCTTTCTACATTTGAAGAGAGTGTTAAAGCTGTGTGTTTTGTCTGTTCAACATTTGATGATAGAGGTAAAGCTGTGTTTGATCTGGTGCTGGTATTTGGTTAATTGTGTGTTTATTAATGAACCAATGAATGTGCTTTGCTTAAAATTGCCAGTAGCAGCAAGTAATCCATTGACTTACACTGTGACAGCAGCATCGAGTGATTTTTCTGGGTTTTTGTTTACTAACGTTGTAAATATATACTTAAACATATGAAGCAAGCAACATTGATTTTGATAAGGCACATTGCGTCCTAGCTTTTGGAGTATGCATTTGGTGGTTGGGCACTAGTTTTAAGACAGTGCCAGCAGTGGCTTTGGAGAGCCGGCTACTGGCACGGAATTTGTTTTTAAAGGTATGGAGCGTGCATTTGGTGGTGGACACAAGTTTGGATACAGTGCCGGCGGCGCCTTGGGAGAGGTGGCCACTGGCACTGAATCCGTTTCTGAAGGTATATGTGGCATTTTCATGTGGGGCTTGGGGGCACCGGCCGCCGTCACTTATGAAGTTATATGAGGCATTTTCATGTGATGGCTCGGAAGCACCCGATGTCGGCACTTAATTAGCAATGATGCCAGATGTTTAGGAGAGCTCGCTGCTTGCACTAAAACTGTATATGAAGGTAAATGTGAACTTAATTAGGAATGACGGCAGCGGTTTAGAAGAGCCGGCCGCTGGCACTGAAAGTGTTTATTTTTTTAATGTGTAGTTCGCCGGATTAGGCAGGCACCTTTTTATTTTGTTTTTTTACTTTTGTGTTGGCCTTGTGGTGCTCGAAGGCACAGGTGCATTACACAGTGCACTGATGGACATGTTTGATTTTTATTTATTAATTATTCAATCTGCTATGTAGGCATATGTTTGCAGTGGCTTGCAATAGTCGCTTCCCTGCACTAAATTTGTTTCTGTTTGTTGCTATTAGCAATGTGTGCATGTCACCTGATCAGACAGGTGCCAATTCTTTTATCTTACTTTTGCATTGGCCCCTTTGGAACTCAACGGTACAATAGCCTCAATAATTTGATTATAAATACCCCACTAACTGCGTTTGTAATTGCTGCACTGCTGTGTTTGCGGGGTTTTTGTATTTTAATATATTATATACATTTGCACAGTGCGACAATGGTGGCTCCCGATTACCGCAATGCAACTGTGAAACGTGACAGGCCAAACCTTAAAATAATAGCTCACGCTATTCTTGTTGCTGCGCTGCTGTGTTTCAGAGGCATTTGTAGTTTAACCCATTACCATAATTGCTGTGGTGGTGCTGCAATAGAGACTCCTGATTAGATCGACTGTGGGATGTTTTAACCCACTAGGTTCTGCCCTGCGACATCCCATTGTGCTGGTGGCACCAGAATCAGCAAAATGGCTGCAAAAGCCGTATGCGCGCTAAACGTATGAAAATTGTGCTTTGGAACCAAAAAAGATGGCCGCCACTCTACTTTGCCTGTGTCAGTAGTGGAAGGAGACCACGCTGCTGAAACCTGGCACTGGGCTGCCTATCAAGGAAAAATGGAAACTGCATGAAAGGCTTTATTACAAGGAAACCCAGAAATTGCTCTGAAATCCTTTTTTCTTGGTTCCTGAAAATACAAAATAATGGTTCAAAACATCAGAAAACATCCAACATCCTTGCTGGGTGTTACCCATCACTTTATTTAAGGAATCAACAGGAGCACACAACGCCAGGAAAAACAAAATCTATCATCAGAGTATACACATTAAAAAGTGGGATTGCCTGGAAAATCTGTCAAAATATGGGCGCAGTACCACCGGCCGCCTGTATGACAGCTGTCATTAATTGTTTTAGAAGCTTAAACTTGTGCAGGTAAAATCAAATGTTTGGAATTAAGTGACTTGCTATCAAAAGTAATATAGGTTGCAACTAATTAATATGCCTGTTTTAAAGACTAGAATTAGAGTTCTGTTTGCCTGTTTTAAAATTGTTTAATTTCAACAACGAAAAATGTAACAATTGACTTTAAAGTAAGCCAGATTCAGCAAAACTACAAACAAGCTTACCCCACTGGGAAAGACACCTCCCTTCTGCTTCCCACCAAAAGGCCAGGAAATCACATTCAGTGTTGATTAAGTGGGGAGGAGATTTGGGCTGCTGCTCCTGGGTGAGACAAAGGACTTCCTTGGCTGAAAGGGTATGCAGATTAAGGTGTCAACAGTGCTCTCTGCCAGAGGAAGAAGGCGGGGATTGCTCTTGAGCTACAAGAAACTTTGGGGGCGGGAACAGACAGTTTTGTTGATTCTCAAAGCACCGAAAAGTATATTTTTGAAAAGGACTGACAAAGGTCTGTGCGAATTTGTGAAAATTGTAAAATTACAGTATTGTTAATGTGAATTTTTGGGGCACATTTTACAAGGACTTTGAACTCTGTGCGATGTTCTGAGAAGGCGTAGTGAAAAATCTGGTTTTGTAGCAATTGTATTGATGTAAGAAGCATGAAACTTCATATGATTATACCCAGATATCATGCGCACATATGTATTAAATTGTGGACAAATCAGACAATTGGGTCCCAGACAAAAAAGTGAAAAGTTGTCAAATCCAGACCCACGCTCTCACAGCGACGGGGCTTGGATGAATACTTGCTCCACAAAATATGTGATATTGATATGCTATTGCTATCAAGTTTGTAAAATTGTAAATATCTATTATATGACAAGTAGATTTCATGTGCAAGAACAAAGGGGAGGTTTTTCCCTGGATCATAAAACAGATCGTCATGACGGCACTCTGTTTTCTTCTCCAATCAAGGGAGAGGGAAGACCCTAGCCAATAGAATACCTAGGGGGTGTGCCCAAGATCATTCAGCATACCCACCCCTTTAGTAAACCCATAAATAGAGACACCTTAGGACCTAGAAGGACACACACATTTACCCACCAACCGATTCCTGGCGGACCACTTTGCAAGAAAAATCCATATTCCAGTCTCCAGACTCCAGAAACTTTGAAAGCAGAAAGGCCCATTTCCAAAGCTGAAGCATTCTCACCTTGGCCTTGAAAAACCCAGAAACCAGATTTTACCTCAGACCTCTAAGGGGAAACGAAGACCAGCTTGGCTGTGCTGTAGCTGCTTTCCTGCTAAGAATTATTGCCAGAATCCAAAGATCCAACCCAGTAGAGCTGTGCTGTGCAGACCAGAGCACCTTGAGTCCAGTCCGGTGTGCCCAGCAGTCTGTCCCAGAAAGTATCCCTGACCAGATCCCTGACGGGTTCATTCAAAACATTGGTAGCGAGAATCCATAGCATAGTATTTTCACTAGCATATGTACTGTCCATAAGTCATCCCTATCTAAAGCCATCCTCTCTTATATCCAGAGCTGCATTGTTAGAAATTATTTTCATCTTTGCCTGAACTCTTTTTCTCTCATCCCTATTATCCTTTTGTAATAGTAGTGTTAAAATCATCTTTGCGCTGATATATATTTTCTGAAGAAAGGCTAGTGTCTTGGCAGGCAAAACCAACTAGAGATATCTTGGGCTGGTGGCTGTGCTGTCGTGTAGTTTGCATCTTCATAGTCTACCCCTAGTGTACGGAAACCTTGTTTGTTTTTTAAAAGCGCATCTTTATTTTGCAATTTTGCCTCTTTCTGAAAAAAACGACCTCTACAAAAACCTTCATAACTTCTTTACCGTTTATGTGTCTAATTGAAGCTAACTTCCTAAGATTTCCAATGAACCCAAAACCACATCTCAACTACTTATAGATTTTGGCAATCGTGCTTACCGCGCGCGGAAAGATTTGCCACGAAATGTTCATTTGGCTCAAATCTATAACGTGTGAAATAGCTGTTCATTGCACTCGACCTCAAAAATAAGTTGTCAACTTGCTAGTTACTCAATAATCATTGCTAGTGTTTGTCTGATATCATGCAATGCCGCTCCTGCTAGTATTGAAACAATTTCAGTGAATTAAATCCATTTTCAGTGTTTTTACCATTCATGCAAAGCCAACTTTAAACCATTTTTGACAAGTTTGCCAATCAATTCTGTTTTTCTCTGTGTTTTCTGGGGGGAAATTGGGATTGATATTAATTTGTTGAATTCTCTATTCCTGAAACCTGTTTTCTCTCCTTCCATATCTTTATATTGCATATTGGGGGGATTGAGTAGTGTGCAGGTGGAAAGAGTAATCACATTGCATTTTGATTGAACCCACACAAAAGTATTATCCCTGTGCTGCATTATTTTTCCTATCATTACTCCTTGAGATTAAAGAGATTGTTAGTGTGACATCACCCCATTGGTGATTATTGTATAATTATTAAAATAGTGTGGTATATATATATATTGTGAAATACCTCAAATAAATATTTTTAACTTTGCAAACCAGCCTGCTTCCTGGTTCAGTGTGACCGGGGGGATTCAAAGAGAGGGGCGTGATATAAGTGGTACATCGTTCAGAAATAAAAGAACTTATAGACATAAATAAATAATTAAGGGTTTAAGCTGTGCATCACAAGCTAGGCATTGATTTAGGTGAAGTGCCGGGTTGAAATCACTTACAAGACTGGAGGCTCGTGTCCAGGATTTCTGAATTAGACATACCACTTGTGACAGTCTAATACAGCATGCTAACTAACGGGGTACATAAACCCTGTTGAGAGACCACACTGTGTTACACTGTGAGAAGCACCCCTGGATAGCAACGGTCTAAGGAATTGGCCTGTGTTGCAAAAATAAAATAAACTCCTGTAAGTTAGAAAGGAAATTAATATTTCCAAAATTGCAACCTTGGTACAAATCAATATGGCAAAAGAACACCTACTGCACAAACTATTGTCAGGGGTGAATGGACTCAGCTGAAACAGAATGTGTGGTTGCAGGGAATTAAAGAACAGGCCACTGCAACAGGATTACATATTTGGCAGGATCAGGGTCCATTACATATGGCACTGAGTGAACTGTATCTGGCCCCTAAGGTAAAAGAAGAGCAAAGTAAGATTGCCAAAATAGCGGCAGAGCAAAGGCTAAAAAGGAGCCAGGAATCAGAGAATGAAACCAGGCAGTACCTAATAAAAATAAAAGAAGATATGGATATCCTGCAGCAGGAGAAGGTAGAGCAGGATACCAAAGTGCTGGCGCTGCAGAAGGAGTGCCAAGAAAGTTTGGACTCTCTACTGCAGAGCCAGATAAAGCTGGAACAGCAAATACATTTTAACAGGGCATGCGCAGAGCAGGTAGTCACCCTGACAAACCGCCTAGACCAAGAAAAATAAGAGAATAATGAATTAATTCTTAAAGACCTGGACACCCAGGCAGAATTTGATGAGGAGCTCCAGAAAGCTTGTGTACTCCAAAAACAAAGAGACGACCTGGCTGCATAGAGACATACTCTTATTCAGGAAAGGGACACCTTAGGCCAGGAGGTCAGTTATTTAAAAGAGAAGATGGAAGAAAATCACCTGGCCCTTCAAAAAGACCATGAAAAACTGTTAGAGTATACCAGGAGGGTGGAAAATGCTCTAGCAAGGAAGGACCAGGCCAGTAAGGATAGGACTCAGGAGGTAACCCTCCTGCAGCAAAAACTGGCCCAGTACTCTAAAATGACACAGGAAGCACAGAGAGACAATGAGGCACTCTGTGGGAAAATGACAGGCTCCACAGACAGATAGCTATGCAAGAACAACTGATAGAGACTAGCAAGGCATTGATAGAGGAACAGAAAGCTCAAGTTCTTGCATGGCAACAGGGAGCAGGGGCTGAGAGAGATGAGGTCCGCAGTGAAAGGGAAACACCTGAGCATAACCTCAGGAATCCTAGTACCAGAGGCCTTCATCTCTTCCAATCCCTGGACTCTGCCACCCCCATGTCCACTGGCACACATGAGCCAAGGGCCACGGGGATGGCAGACTTCAATCCAATGAGGAATATGGGGCTCATAGATCAGCACCTCCCAGGAATGGATGGGCGGGTACCTGGGTATGGGTTCCCAAGTATTAGGGCCATATTGTCTGATCAGGGAGACTCCAATGAGGGGAGGGTCAGAGAAATGGATGCTCGAAAATACCAGGTACCCAGAGGATAAACTTTGGTGGTGAACCCCATGAGAGTAGGCCCACTGAGGGCATCCTGAAAACCTCTGCCCAGCTAGGACAGTGGGGGGGTACTCAGCAAATCCTGGGAGCAAGGAGGCTTCAGAAGACTTCTCTGAGCACACCAGGACACAAAAAACTAGGCCCCCACATTCTGCAAGCCATTCCCAGGCTCGTAGTTTCCGGGAGAGCCTATAAGACCAGACAGGCACCTCTGGTAGCAGTGCCGCTGAATCAGAGGAGAAGTGGACCAGGGTCACCCGAACCAAAAAAGCCAACAAGGTCAAAAGAGCCTTGCTCAAGGATCCCCTAAAACAAATAAAGGCCATTAGGAGCGTCATCACGCCCTATCATAAGAACGCAAAATATTCAGTTTGGGAGCACTTTGAGCTCTTTGAACAAATGATGGAAACTTTCCATTTGAAGGACAGCCAAAGCTGTAAACAATCTGTGAAATGGACCTTCTCTCCGGGCTTTGCGGGGCTGGAGGATCAGAATCATTCTAGATGGTCCACCTATAGGGCGGCCATCTTGAAACATTTTTCTGTGCACAGGAATCCTCAGGAGGCTCGCAAGGCAGCCTATAACTTGCAATGTGGGGAAGATCAGGCCCCACAAGGGTTTGTTCAATAATTAAAGCGTGTTTTTGCACAGACCACCAGAAGGGTGCGCACTGACAGCAAAGAGTTTGTGAATACTTTCTTCCACGCTCTCCCCAAGTACATCATGACCCAGCTAGTGAGAGACTTTCACAAGAAAAGGTCACTAGACTGGGTCATCGAACAAGCCACACAAATTTATGAGGTGCAAAAACCTGTGGAAAACAAAAATAATCCAAAAAGCCCCAAAACAACCAACACCCCTGCTGCTGCTAAAGTGGCAGAGGTGAAGGTTGCCCCCATTTTAGATCTGGAGATGGGGGGCCTAAAAACCTGCCTGCACAGAATCAAAGCAACCCCAAGCCCAGGAGGCTCTCGGGCCAATCACAAACAGGGAGCCAGGGAGGCAACCCCACAAATGGGACCCCTAACTCCCCTGACTACATCAGCCCCACTACAAGGGGAATAGACCCATCCTGGGTTATGTGTGGACTCCCCCAGCCGAAGAGGCGGGATCCAACCAAACACCAGCTAACCCAGGGAACTTCCCTCCTTCCTTCCCAAGGAGGGCAGCAATCCCCCAAATACTGGACAGAATTAAGGTACCCAAGGTACCCGCAAAACCTTCAACTCCAAAACAATCCATCCTTCTTTCCCCACTTTCCTGAGCACAGACAACCCAATCTGGAAGAGGGGAGGCCAAGGGTGGAGGGGTACCCAAACAAAATTTCATAACCTGGGGTATTTTGGGAGAAGGGATAGCTTCCCTTCCCAGGATCAGCCCAGGGGAGACATGAGAACCCCGTATCAGCCTGAGCGGGTGTCCCAACTAGAGCGCCTGGTCCAAAAAATGGCACAGGATTGTGGTTGCATGCTGAGGGCTCAACAGAACCCTCAGATGAGGATGGTGGCACAGAATGCCTCAAATCCAGGACCTGGTGCTACAGAGCAATGACGGGGGAAGAACCCTGACAACCCACCGGATCCTAGGGAGGAGGCACAAGGGGAAGTGGGGTGTAAAGCCTTGGAGGAAGCTTCCTTCCCCACTTGTGAAAATCCCCTGGAAACCCAGGAACCGGAACCAAAATCTCCTGACCCTGAAAGTCTGCCACCCAAGGAGCAGAGGGGGGGTAGGAGAAATAAAGTGCCCAAAAAGACCCATTTTGAGGAGGAGGTACAAGTCTTCCAGTTTGAAGAAGAGTGGTCCTCAGAGGATTCTGGGAAAATGATCTTCTCCTTCAGATATGGGGGAACTCCTCCCAAAGAAAAATGGGTCCTAAAGGATCCAAATCCAGACTGGGTAGATGTGGGGACTGAGTTAGCACCGCCCATCATCAATCCCCAGAATCATCAGCATGAAAATCCCCTGGTTCAAACCCATCCTGGTGACCGCCTCTAAAAAGGGGGGGGCAGCCAAAAGCCAGAACCAGGGGAACCCAAAACTTCCCCCATATCCAGCTGTCACCTTTTTCTTTCAGATCCCCAACACTCCAAACAGAATCCCACCCAAATCACCTCTCTATCAGTGTCCAAAACCAAGAAACTAACCCACCCGTTGTCCAAAAATGTACATTATCTTTGCCCCCTTGAGGAGAAGGAGGGAAGATTCTATGCCCCAGTCCAAATACTGGGGCAGTGTACAATTTTGGCACTGGTGGACAACGGATCCCAAGCTACCCTTCTGTCAAAAAGGGTCTTTGATAAACTGAATTTGGGAAGGGGGGAGAATTACCAAATTCCTCTCACCCCTCTTCGTGGACAGCTTCAGAACTTCGACAGGAAGGAAATTTCCATCAAGGGGACTGCGGATTTGGACATTAAAAGTGGGGGACACAAGGTGAAGCACCCGGTCATAGTTGTGACTCCAGAGGGCACCCCTTGTTTACTAGGGAATTACATCCTGCGAAGATTTTCACCCCTCATAGATTGTGTAAACAAGGTCCTCTGGACTCAGACTAACCGACCAATAAAATTGAAACAGAGTGTCAACCAAGTTAGTTTAAACGGCACATGCCACATGGTTGAACAAAAAACCTGACCAAATAGAATTTCACTTCCAGAATAACCAAATCCTAGAAGTGACAGTAATAGCAGTAGGACAACAAACTGGTGATGGAGGGTCCTCTATATTTCTGAAAATCAACCTTCCTTCCAGTCTAAGATGGCATTCCATACTGGAAGGAAACACTCTGAAATTCTTTATAAGTTCACAATAAGAAAATCCCACTCATATAGTCCAGAAAGATGAGAAATCAGCTCAAAGCCTAGCTGATATTCAGAAAATTGGAGAGCAGTTGTTCATCCCTATTCAGTTAATTGAAGATCTCTGTTCTCGCCCAAGTGTATGTGAACAACGGTAAGAGCTTCATCAGCGAAGCCATGTTCCGCAAACTCCCAAAAGATCCAGCCATTCCCACATTTAAACTGAGAGACAAATTGGAAATTGACCTGGAAACACCCAATTCCAAATATCTCCTGCCTAGCAGGTGTATGCTCAATATTTCCATAGGCAACACGAGCATAGTCCATAATTGTTGGGTCGTGCGAGACGCCCCTGCCACATTTTACTTAGGCAGTGACATTCTCAATCGCTTTGCCATTAGTTTGGATTTAATAAACTTCAAAGCTTGGTCCCGATTAGTGGGTAATCCCATGGGCTTTGATGACCCAGAGAAAGCATTTAGGTCAGCTCAACTGCTACCTTATGCAGTTGAAATTCAGATTGGAGAGGAAGTCACCATCCCAGAAAGGACCCGACAATTCTCACTGGAAGTGAATGTTAAAAGAGGACAGAAATTGAAAAACCCTGACGCCTATATTCATCTTAATGCTTATTTCCAACAGCAAGGGTTGGAGGTAAACCCAACACCACTAGTCAATATAGGACACTACACCATTCCAATAGAGGTGGATAACAGCGACTTAAAGAGTATCACTCTAGCCGCAGACACCATTATTGGAATGGCGGTTGAAGACCGAACTTTTTCCATAGATTTAGGTAATGAACTGTTAGGACCAATCCCCAAGGACTTTTTTGACAGTGATAGCGACGATTACACAACACCAGACAGGATCTTCACCCGGCATGGGGGAAATTTCCTGGTGTACACTTCCTGCCCTTATGGTAAGGAAGGTGTGACCGGTGAGTTCAGGACGAATGAGGTGATATTCCAAGTCTGCGAGGACTGCCTTCCCCACCTGAAGCCACCAGTCCAAATCAGCACTTTGACCAAAGACTTCTCCACCCAGCTGGAGAAGGCCGCTGAGATAGCAAAACCCAAAGTCTTTCCAGGCTTCAGGCAGATGGTTGAAGAGAGAGTCAACCTAGCTGATGCCTGTGAGACTCTGGAGCAAAAGCAACAATTGAAACAAGTTTTCTTAGATTTTCAAGATCTCTCTGCAGTGGACTCATATGACTGTGGTTTCACCGACATCCACACAACAACAATTCACACAGACCCTGGCATGACTCCAGTGATTGTGAAGCAATATCGCTTGCCTCGCTCATCAATGGAGTCCCTTACTGAAATAGTTAAGAACCTTGAGTCCCGTGGGATAATTCGTCCAGTCCACAGCACCTTCAATAATCCAGTGCTGGGTATTTTGAAGCCAAACGGCCAGTGGAGACTCTGTGCAGACCTAAAACAGCTCAACAAACGGGTCCATACTTCCTGATGGCCTCTTCCCCACATTGACCAAGGGCTGGCCCAGATCCAGGGGTCACAGGTATTCACTGCCATTGACCTGACCAATGGGTACTGGACTGTACCTGTCAGTAGGGAGGACCAATACAAGCTGGCTTTCACCTTCGGGGGGCAGCAGTACACATGGACCCGGACTCCCTTTGGATACATCAACTGCGGCAATGAATTTAACATTTTTCTATACAAGGCCATGTCCGACCTGTTTGAGAGGGGTACCTGGCCTATGTAGATGATGCTTTAGTCAAGAGCTCAACTGTGGAGGAACACATAGCAGCGATCCGTTATGTTCTGACACAGTTGAGGGCTGCCGGAGCAAAACTCTCCTTTCAAAATGCACAGTGGTGCGGAACCCGTGTCAATTTCTTGGGGCATGAGATTACTCCTCAGGGTTTCTGTCCCCAGGAAAAGAAAGTGGAAGCACTCCAAAAATTAAAAGACCCCACAATTCTGCAGGAACTAAGAAGCCTCCTTGGACTAACTAATTACAGCAGAAAGTTCATTGAGGACTACGCAGAGATCACAAGACCCCTGATCCATCTTTTGAAGGGGGGGTCAAGTGGGAGTGGGGTCCAGTACAAGCAGAGGCAGTAAGACAACTCAAAGGAAGCCTCTCACAAGCACCTTGCCTAGCTTACCCTGACAAAAACAAGGAGTTCTTCTTGGAGACAGGGTTCTCAAATACATGCTTGACTGCAGTATTATATCAGAAGCATGACAAGGTCAATAAAGTAATCTCCTATGCAAGTAAAACTCTATCCTCTGTGGCAACGGTGTGGGCATTGAAGAATTACCGCCCGTTTATCCAGGGGGAACACATCATAGTGGAGACTCCACACCAGCGTCTGCAATATCTCCAAAGTGACAGAATCCGGGCTGGAAATGTGAGTAATTCCTGAATTACTTCCTGGATTCTGTCAATGCAAGGCTTTCTTGTGGACGTCAGATATGGCCAAAACAAGAAGAGTCCCCTCGCGCAAGGTCTGGCTGACTTGCATGATTGTGCCATAGAAAACTGCCTCGAGGACGAAAGTCTTAAAATCAAGGACAACATGGAGGCATACCTTAATTCCCCACATAAAGTCTTTGAAGAAGACAAGTGTGAGGGAATGCCCGCTGTCTATGTGGATGGATGCTCCTACTATGTTGACAACAACGGGGAAAAAGAACTTGTGGCCGGCGTAGGGAATGCATGGATGAATGATGCCCCAGAACCATACGCTGGGTACAAAATCGGTCCCCGAAGTAGTCAAGTGGCGGAGTTGATGGCTGTGCATCAAGCTATCCTCACTGCTGTCCAACACCAACTCCACGAACTGGTCATAATCACTGATTTGGATTATGTACGGAACGGGTTCGTGGAGCACCTGGTTAACTGGAAAACCAGAGGCATGCTATGTGCTAATAACAAACCATTGAAACATGGAAAATTAATTCAGAATATTGATGATCTGGTCACCTCGAATGGGATGACCATCTACTGGAAAAAGATCAAGGGTAGAGGTACCAGACAAAACTGGAAATGACCTAGCTGATCAGCTGGCCAAAACCGGCACCATCCAAGGGGATCTACTTGAGATCGAGTCCCTGTTGAGGGAAATCCAGGTGACTGCTATCACTAGGTCCCAGACCAATGCTCACAATGAACTCTCAACTGCACAATAGAGTAAGGAGACCCCAGATGCTGATTTGATTACGGCTCAAAAAGGGGATCCAATAATTGGTACGTTTTATCAACCCATTGAGGACCCTGAGAACTTTCACCTGACGGATACCGAATACATAGGGAAAGAGGACCTCAGAGTGTTCATGAAATGTCCAAAAATGTTCCGAATCCAAGACAATTTGTTGGCAAGGAGATCCCTAGCTGGCCATGGTCAGTGGGTGGTCCCTACCTCATTCCGAAGCCTGATGCTAAGTCACGCCCATGATGCGGCCACAGCCGGTCATAGGGGGTTTCATACAACACTTGAAATCTTAAGAGAGGTTGCATACTGGCCACACATGGGGCAGGACCTCGACCAATACTTGAAGGGGTGTCTTGTGTGTGCACAATTTCAGCCAACATCCCTCTCACACCGTGCGCCTCTCCAAAAGAGGGGGATGACACTGCCTTGGTGAGATTTACAAGTCAATTTTATCGGGCCCGTGATTTGCTCCTCTAGGGGGAACAAGTACATGTTGACCGTGACATGCTTGCTCACTAAATGGGTGGAATGTCTCGCGGCCCTAAATTGCAAGGCAGAAACAGCAGCTCCCCGATGATCAACCACATCTTGTGGCGTGTTGGACTACCCCAAAGGATCGAGTCAGACTGAGGTAGCCACTAGCGAAGTAATGACAAAGATGTGGGAGATACTTGGCGTCAAAAGGAAATTACACATTGCCTACCTGCTAGCCTCTAGTGGTGCAGTAGAGAGATACAACAAGACAATTCTGAGCATAGTAAAAAAGTTTGTGGCAGATTCTGGGCAAAGTTGGGACATTCGATTACCTCTTGTCCCGATGGCCATCATATCTACCCCTTCATCTGCAACAAAAGTTTCACCATTGAGCTGATGACTGGACAAAGGATGGTGCTTCCCCGGCATCTGCTCTACAGAACCCAAGAGCAGACATTGATCAATGCCTCTACAACTCATGAGTATGTTGAAAATCTGAGATAACACCTTCAACATGCTTTTGCCTATGCTCAGCAAAATCCAGAATACTCAGCAGACAGTATGAAGACCCACTATGACCTAAATGGTACTAGAAAAGAATACCATGTAGGAGACCGGGTCTACTTATACAATTCCCAAAGGAACCAGGTCAAACAGCGCAAATGTTTGCCTAGCTGGAGGGGTCCTTTTGAAATTGTAGACAAAATCTCACCAGTTGCCTACAGAATCCATATCCCCAAAGGCAGTTTGGCAGAGGGGGAAGATAAGTGGGTCCATATCAACCAACTGAAGTGTTGCCATCCAAGACACACTCTGCAGCAACTAGAGGATTCGCCTGGAACCCCAGAGGCGGACAGTCCAGCTCCCTAGAATTCCAACTATAAAACTATTCCTTCTGTATAATCAATAAATTGAAATAGAAATGATTGTCCTGATATGTCAAAATGTATGTATCTGCCCCACTACATGAATAGGGGTGGGGAAATGTGTACAAATATGTTCTGCTTTGTCATCCTAGAATTGGAAACCATGGATCCTTACTATCAAGGAGGACCACTCAGGAACCGTAAGGAATGGTCCTAGGGCCCTGTGGTATCGCTCCAGACTCTCATCAGGAACCGGCGAGGAGAACCTGTCGATCCACCACTGATGGGAGAAGCAGATGAATTTTGCCATTTGGACCAGAATGAAAAGAAACTGAACATCCCAATCTCGCGACTTCCCCTTGACTTCCCCTTGAAGGTCAAAAGTCAAATTGCGAGGGGGGTCTTGCAGGATGTTTCAACCCACTAGGCTCTGCCCTGTGACATCCCTGTGTGCTGGTGGCACCAGAATCAGCAAAATGGCCACAAAAGCCCCATGCGCGATAAACCTATAATAATTGCGCTTTGAAACCGGAAAAGATGGCCACCAATCTACTTTGCTTGTGTCAATAGTGGAAGGAGACCACACTGCTGAAAACTGTCACTGGGCTGCCTATCAAGGAAAAATGGAAACTGCATGAAAGCCAGTGCTTTATTGCAAGGAAACCCAGAAATTGCTCTGAAATCTTTTTTTTCTTGGTTCCTGAAAATACAAAATAATGGTTCAAAACATCAGAAAACATCCAACATCTTTGCTGGGTGTTAACCGTCACTTTATTTAAGGAATCAACAGCAGCACTCAATGCCAGGAAAAGCAGAATATATCATCAGAGTATCCACATTAAAAAGTGTGCTTGCCTGGAAAATCTGTCAAAATATGGGCGCAGTACCACCGGCCGCCTGTATGACAGCTGTCATTAATTGCATTAGAAGCTTAAACTTGCGCAGTTAAAATCAAACGGTTGGAATTCAGTGACTTGCTATCAAAAGTAATATAGGTTAAAACTATTTAATTTGCCTGTTTTGAAGACTGGGATTAGAGTTCTGTTTGCCTGTTTTAAAATTGTACGTTTAATTTCAACAAAGAAAAATGTAACAATTGACTTTAAAGTGAGCCAGATTCAGCAAAACTACAAACAAGCTTCCCCCATTGGGAAAGACACCTACCTTCTACTTCCCACCAAAAGGTCAGGAAATCACATTCAGGTGTTGATGAAGAGGGGAAGAGATTTGGGCTGCTGCTCCTGGGAGAGACAAAGGACTTCTTTGGCTGAAAGGGTATGCAGATTAAGGTGTCAACAGTGCTCTCTGCCAGAGGAAGAAGGCAGGGATTTCTCTTGAGCTACAAGAAACTTTGGGGGCGGGAACAGACAGTTTTGTTGATTCTCAAAACACAGAAAAGTATATATTTTGAAAAGGGCTGACAAAAAGGGGCACGTTTTAAAAGGACTCAGAACTCTGTGCGCTGTTCTGAGAAGGCGAAGTGAAAAATCTGGTTTTGTCACAATTGTATTGATGTCAGAAGCATGAAACTTCATATGATTATACCTAGATATCATGTGCACGTATGTATGAAATTGTGGACAAATCAGACAATTAGGTCCCGGACAAAAGTGCAAAAAGTTGCCAAATCCAGACCCAAGCTCTCACAGCGACGGGGCTTGGATGAATACTTGCTCCACAAAATATGTGATATTGACATGCTATTGCTATCAAGTTTGTAAAATTGTAAATATGTATTATATGAAAAGTAGATTTCATGTGCAAGAACAAAGGGGAGGTTTTTCCCTGGATCATAAAACACATCGTCATGATGACACTCTGTTTTCTTCCCCAATCAAGGGAGAGGGAAGACCCTAGCCAATAGAATACCTACGGGTATGCCTAGGAAAATTCAGCATACCCACCCCTTTATTAAACCCATAAATAGAGACAGTTTAGGACCTAGAAGGACACACACATTCACCCACCAACTGATTGCTGGCAGAGCACTTTGCAAGAGAATTCCATATTCCAGACTCCAGACTCCAGAACCTTTGAAAGCAGAAAGGCTCATTTTGAAATCTGAACCATTCTCAGCTTGGCCTTCAACAATCCAGAAACCAGATTTTACCCCAGACCTCTGAGGGGAACCGAAGAACAGCGTGGCTGTGCTGTAGTTGCTTTCCTGTTAAGAATTATTGCCAGAATCCAAAGATCCAACCCAGGAGAGCTGTGCTGTTCAGACCAGAGCGCCTTGAGTCCAGTCCGGCGTGCCCAGCAGTCTGTCCCAGAAAGTATCCCTGACCAGATCCCTGATGGGTCCATTCAAAACATTGGTAGTGAGTATCCATAGCATAGCATTGTCACTAGCATATGTACTGTCCATAAGTCATCCCTATCCAAACCCATCCTCTCTTATATCCAGAATTGTATTGTTAGAAATTATTTTTGTCTTTGCCTGAACTCTTTCTCTCATCCCTATTATCCTTTTGTAATAGTAGTGTTAAAATCATCTTTGCGCTGATATATATTTTCTGAAGAAAGTCGAGCGTCTCGGCAGGCGAAACCAACCAGAGATATCCTGGGCTGGTGGCTGTGCGGTCGTGTAGTTTGCATCTTCATAGTTACCCCATGTGTAAGGAAACCTTGTTTGTATTTTAAAAGCACATCCTAATTTTGCAATTTTGCAATTTTGCCTCTTTCTGAAAAAAAATGACCTCCACAAAAACCTTCATTACTTCTTCACCGTTTATGCTAGAAACGGGATTTAAATGTCTAATTGAAGCTAACATCCTAAGCTTTCCAATGAACCCAAAACCACATCTCCTTATAGTTGTTCCACAATCACGCTTACCGCACGCAGAAAAGTTTGGCACAAATTTTTCATTTGGCTCAAATCTATAACATGTGAAATAGCTGTTCATTGCACTCAACCTCAAAATTAAGTTTTCAACTTGCTAGTTACTCAATAATCATTGCTAGTGTTTGTCTGATATCATAAAAAACGGCTCCCACTAGTATTGAAACAATGTCAGTGAATTAAATACATTTTCAGTGTTTTTACCATTCATGCAAAGCCAACTTTAAACCATTTTTGACAAGTTTGCCAATCTATTCTGTTTTTCTCTGGGTTTGCTGGGGGGAAATTGGGATTGATACTATTTTGTTGAATTCTGTATTCCTGAAACCTGTTTTCTCTCCTTCCATATCTTTATATTGCATATTGTGGGGTAGTGTGCAGGGGGAAAGAGTAATCACATTGCATTTTGATTGAACCCACACAAAAGTATTATCTCTGTGCTGCATTATTTTTCCTCATCACTCCTTGAGATTAAAGAGATTGTTAGTGTGACATCACCCCATTGGTGATTATTGTATAATTATTAAAATAGTGTGATATATATACATTGTGAAATATGATATGATATGATATTTTATTTGTATCGCGCTCGTACATAGGCTGACATCTAGTGGAAGCTGCAGAGTATTACAGTTTGTTTTCGAAACTCAAAAATGGGCGTCGACACAGGGCGTGCCAGTAATACTATCCCTATTGTGACGTCCACTGTACCCATGATCCCTCACGCGTCTAGGACCCTCAGATTGTATTTTTTCTGACATGAGGTAGCATGAGGAGTAGCGTGAGTACAGATAATCCAAGCAGATAGATAGAAGATAAGACTACAAGCATCCATGCGCATTTTCTCAGAAGGGAGGAAGGGTGGGTTGCATGTGAATCTAAGCAGATACAAGCATCAGAAATACGATTACGGTGTGTAATGTATCCCTTCTGAGCCTTGTGGAATCTGCTTAGCCTAAAATAAATATTTTTAACTTTGCAAACCAGCCTGCTTCCTGGTTCAGTGTGACCGGGGGGGATTCAAGAGAGGGGCATAATTTAAGTGGTACATCGTTCAGAAATAAAAGAATTTATAGACATAAATAATTAAGGGTTTCAGCTGTGCATCACATGCTAGGCATTGACTTAGGTGGGGTGTCCGGTCAAAGGTTCGAATCCAAAAGGATCGAATGCCATAGGGTCGAGTCAATAGGACCTAAAACAAAAGGGTTGCATTTTTTTAAAAAATATATATATTTTTTGGGTTTCCGTATAGGATAAAAAAGTGGCTTTTATCACAAAAAAGGGAACCCCCCCAAAAAAATAAAAAAATCGACCCTTCTCGTTTTCAGTCCTTTTGATTCAACCCTATTGTATTTCGATCCTTTTGATTCGATCCTTTGACCTATAACCCTTAGGTGGAGTGCCGGGTTGAAATCACTTACACGATGAAACTGTGACCCCATGAAAGGCCAAATGTTAAAGAAATTGCACCCCACTTTCCCTTTGCTGACAGTTTTGTGATTTCTAATAAGCATACATTTTAAACCTGATTTTATTAAAACATTTTATAAGAGAACCAGACAATTTCCCAAAGAAACACATTTCTGTGTTGAAACAACATTACCAATACCAACATTACCAATAACAGTCCAGATCCTCCCTCCACCCGTCCCTCCCCAACTCCCCGCCGCCCCCCCCACCACCCCTCTTAAAACTCCACTCGCTGTTCTATGGTGTACAATAAGTCTCCAAATGTCTCAGGTCCGAGGGAGGCCTCTGTTTATTCATCGAACCCTTGTTGGCTCAGCTCCAGGACGTCCCCCAGCACCCCCCCTCTTCATCACATTCAGCTCCCCCTTTGGAAGAGCCTACTCAGTCGTTCTCGTCCATTCCCCATTTTAGCAGCCAGTCTGATCACTCAGTATGATATTCCGCCACTCTGTCATTCACCACCACCGTGAGCCTGTCCATTACCATCATGTTGTGAAGCTTCCCTTCCCACACCTCTTTCGTAGGGTGCATTTCCTTGTTCCACCATTGGGCTATCGACAACCTCTGCGCTCTTAACATGGCATCCCACATCTTCGGGAGTCTCTGTTCCTCCCTGTCCTTTTGCTTGAGTCCTAGCAACAGCCGAAAAGGGTCCAGATCTAACCCTTTCCCTGTTTCTTCTTCCACCCAGCTCAGCATCTCCTTCCAATAGATTTGCAACTTGGGGCACCCCCACCACAATGTGCTAGGGATCCCCGATTACCACACCCCCTCGGGCATAGGGGCATACTCCCCGAAACATTTAGGCAATTTTACCAGGCCCCTATGGCAACCCATTAGCATTTTGAAATTGTGTTCCACCAATGCGGTAAACAGACCTCCATGGAAAACCACTCCGTATTTTAAAGCTGCACAGAAATCATCCACTAACACTGCGACAGCAGCACAGAGTGATCTTAAAAGGTGTGTTTTTTTTAGACTGACGTTAAAGGGTGTTTTTTATTTTATTTTAGACCAACGTTGTACATATGTACTCAAACATTTGAAGCAAGCGCCAGTGTTTTTTAATAGTTCTGGCACTGAATCTACTATGTAGGTATATGTTTGTGGCAGCTTCGGATAGTCACTAGCTGGGGCTGAATGTGTTGATGTTTGTTGCTACTACCAATGTGCAGTTCACCAGATTAGGCAGGCGCCATTTTATTTATTTTCATCTTCATTTTACTTTTGGATTGGCCATGTGGCACTTGTAGGTGCAAGGGAATCAATAGTTGGATTATACATACCCTATAACCGCTTTTCCAATGTCTGCACTGCTGTGTTTGCGATGGTTTGGTAGTTTAATATATAACATAATTTTGCTGTGGTGCCGCAATGGGGGCTCCCAATTACAGTGACACAACAATGAACCGTGAATGGCCAAACGTTAAAGAAATTGCACACGCTATTCCGGTTGCTGCACTGCTGTGTTTCAGAGGCTTTTGTAGTTTAATCCATTACATCAACTTGCCGTGGTGCGGCAATGGGGGCTTCTGAATAGAGCGACGCAACTGTGACTCCATGGAAGGCCAAATAGTAGAGCAATTGCTCCCGATTTTCCATTTGCTGCACTGCTGACAGCTTTGTGATTTTGAGTAAGGAAACATGTTAGAGCGGCACAGAGCCATTAGGTGCTGTATTCCAAAGCTATGCTTTTGCTTATTTTAGCAACAAAAGATTACCCGGGTGGGCTGTGCAGTTCACCGGTTTAGACAGGTGGCATTTTTATTTCTTTATTTTACTTATGCATTGGCCTTGTGGCGCTTGAAGGCATAAGGGCATTATTACACGTGTACTGTCTGGCCATCGATTGTTGCATTGGTGTGTATTTACATGCACACTTTTTGATTCTTATTCCTTAGTTGTTCGATTCGAAATACCTTAATAATAATATAGTATTTAATGCATTGAAATAATGCATTATTGATGGTGAGTTGGCAGCCATAGCACTAATCTATTGTGCCACAGGCTGCTTGTGAAGCTGATTCACAGGCAGGCGCCAGACTAGCAATCACGTACATTCTCGTTTTAATTCAGTGTCCCTAGTTGCGGTGGTGTGTGACCTTCCCAAGTGTGTTGCCCCTTTAAGGGAATGTGTCCCTCCTTGTGTATTGCCCTTTTAACATGGGCCATGACTGAGTCAAGCTAATAAAAGGAGCCTCTGTAGACACGTACACCGCAGACTCCCAAAGAGGAACGTCTGAATCCGTGTCTCATTCATGGAGTCCTGCATGACTACCCGTGGAAGCAGAGGCCTGCATGCCCTGATGCAGTGGGACCCTCGTGCCAGAGGTCTGCGTGGTCAGGGGCATGGCTCGCTCTGCCCCCACCCCCGATGTTACTGGTGTCCCATAGCACCATGGTGCCTGCTGAATGTCCACAGATGGCCCCAACCCCCAGAGGCACCGGGCCTCCAGAGTGCGGATTACTGTAGCACCATGGGGCCTGCTGGATGCCCATATCAGGCCCCCTGTAACAGTCGCCAGTCACAGTTAAATCCCCACTTTATCACAGGGAAATTTCTGAACCCCCCCAGGCCCCTCCCACTTATAAAGTACAGTTTTTTGTTTTTATAACCATACCCTTACAGGCACCCCTGGAGTGCCTAAAATGTATACAGCTTGCTTGTCAAACACAGTGGGGCGGCTCACTAAGCCAGAGCCGACCCTGCACTGTCAATTCACTCCATGTTCTTGTGATGCCTACGCTGTGGGGTCTCTAGCAATAGGTTTCACTGAGCCGAGCCGGCTGTGAGACTCTGCAGGGTGTATTTCGGTCACACATGCAAGGTTGCAGGGCCTCTCTGTGCGTGTGTAAGGGATGACACCAGCCTGTGCATTTTTCTCATTACAAAATATATAGTGTGAGGCGCCTGAGGTATGTGTCTCTCTCCTCCCCAAGACATCTGGTCTGCTGAGGCTGTCCACGGAAGTTACAGTTACTGGGCCTCGGATCAAATCTCTTTACATTTGAGACCAGAGCCAGCCACGCCCTGCCTCGCTCCAAGGGCAGTTATTATGAAAGCCTCTCTTAAACACCATACTGCCATATACTTGCATTACAACTTGATATCACCACTTGCTTTTCAAATAATGTCAGTATGAACTGGGATGATAGCGCATGGGCATTTGTTTTATGAGCAAGACAGCATATAGTGACTCAGGCTCGAATACTGGTTCATTGCTTAGAGACTAGATTCCTGTATTAGTATGTTAAATCATTATTACACTGCATATGAAATGATAACTTAGATTCCATGAACTACCTCTTATACATATATATTTGAAATGCCATGCTATTAGACCGACCTGTTTTCTCCTACCTAGCCATCTTAGAAGTGCAAAAGAGGCATGAGAAACCACCTTACAGCCCCAAGCTCCTAGTGCTTATGACTGAATGACTAGCCTCGGCCCTAATAACACACACAACATATCTTATGATACACTGCTGGATTTCCAATTTATAGAACAGGATATTGGGCCTCATTACGAGTCCAGCGGTAACCCTGTCGGTGCTACCAGCGGGTTGCAGCCGGACTCGTAACATTTTATCAGCGCCTGACTTCCTGGTGTCACCGGGAGATTCCAAGTCTTGCGGCCAGGGAATTCAGGTGCCGGTAAAATGTAAGTCCCCATTCCCATAGACTCCCATAGGATGGAATGGGAGTGGGGAATCAGAAGCACTGGCACTGTTGTTACCCGTGCCGGCACCTCCGTGACCGGTCTGCCTACCATGGCCGCTGCACCCAGCAGGGTGCAGAGCTTACCGGCATCCTTGTTTCCGGGCTGACAAACTTGTAATGAGGCCCATTGACAATATTGATGAAATTATAATAAACAATTTGCCATTCAAACGTGAGATAATTTCTGTCATGGAAAAATATTACAAATCAGCAATCCAATTGACTAAATTACAAACTTCAATTTTAAAAAAATCTTTAATTTACAACAGTAACTTCCAACATTCACTATTGAAATTACTGTTTGTCATGTATAAAATAAAAAAAAAGTTATATTTACCTACATTTTTGTGTAACAACATGCATTAATCATTTCTCTTCTTCAAAATAAAAATAAATACAAAAAGACAAAAGTATTGGATGTGCCAATGCTTGTTAGTAATGGCATTGCCTTATGTTTCTGTCAAGACCGGGTATTTTGTGCTGTATCTTGGGGAAATGTCCATGTCATTGATGGAAATATTCCTCGTAGGTATTAGCAGTTCTTTGAGAGGAAGAATGTCCCCTAAAGTATTTTCTTTTGCTATACTATTGTTTGCATTATTCAATGAATGCCTTTACCATCTGTTTTACAACGTCCAATTCCGGTAACACATTCCTGCACCCACAGCATTTTACAACAGATGTTTTGGGGGCATTTTGGGCCCCAGCCCTAAGCGCCATGTGCCACATGCGTTTGGGTGAACCAGAACCCTTTTGTCCGCTGGGGGCACTTTCCATATAAACCAAATTCTAATCCAAACCATTATCCAGTGATGATGTATTCAAATCAAATGGTTTGGTTGTGGTGGTAGAAAAACCCTACTATTGCTCAGTACATTGAATCGATTAAAGGCAGTGATGGTAGGGAATAGTACCATTACAGTGTCTGACAGTTCTGTTTCTAGATTCATTCTAGATTCTTTCTAGCTTCACAATCTTCACCAGAGGGAACACATGCTGCCTGTTGATATTACAGAGCGATCCTTTAGCATACGTACTATGAATGTCAACCGGTATTGTATAATTTCAGCAACCCTCCTGCTCATTTGTTGTAAAGATCCAATATTTGGCCAATGATTCATCACGACTTGTTTCATTTGTAAGCCTCTTCTTTGTTTGGGCCAACTTGGCCCTGTGCTTCCATAGCAGTGTTAATGTGAGTCTGATCCATCAACAGTAATCAGGCATTCCTCTATTACACAATTCATTTTAGCCAGTCAATTACTCGATTTTCTACCAGTATGTGTGTGCTTTAGGCTCTCAATTCCATTCATCAACTCTTTTGCCTCTTGGACAGGATTCATAATTGTGTTTGATTTCTTTGCAGACTTACGTGGTGAAAGGCTAGTTGTTTCTTTTCTCTTAGCCATCAGAGACATTAGCTAGCTCAGCTGTCCTCTTCTAATTGTGCAAGAATACATGATTATGTATGCTACCATAAATACAGCTTTATGCAGCTAACATTTAAGAATAGACTACAAAATGCAAAGTGCAAGGTGCTGTGCAGTATTTCTAGAATCCACAATTGTCTTAAAACATACTACAATTCATCCCGCCAATTTTTATAAAAACGCATAAAACGATTCAAGATCCTGTAAAAGAAACCATCTACAACATGAATCATAAATCCATCCACCAGTGGAGTGACTTTGGTTATAGAGTCCTCAGTGACAGCTGCATCGGTACTGACTTCACTTCTAGTCCTTGCTCAGATAGTCCGAAGGTGAGGCACGCGACGGCTGGAGGAGCTGTCTAAGTTCGTCTCTTCTTCATCCTCACCAGTGGAGAAAGAAAGTGCGCCAGTGCGCCTGGAGACGGCAGTTCGGAAATGTTTCACTGTGGGCGTGGTCAGGCCTTTTCTAATAAACAAAGGGATCTCACCACAGATGAATGCTCAACGAAACAAGCAAAACATCAAGTAATGCAATGATGCTGTGTCAATTAGCCGTCTCTACAACATCCACAAGAAATCGGGTGTGAGGAACCTTAAGGGGCTGTTAGAGTCCATCTCCCCACCCCAGACCCCAACAATAGCTTACAGGCAGCTATAACGGAGTGTTACAGCCCACACAGAGCAATACAAAGATTTGGCCGGCAAGAATAATGCAGGGTAGCAGTAAACTCCACACAGCCAGCTCTGCTATCCATGCTATGAAATGCATTCACACTTTACAACCTTTACATAAAATGTACCTTAATAAGGGGTGAATCCACAAATGACCAGCGCGGTCCTTCTCACACTGGGACTAACCAGATGAGCCCTTCTTCATTTATCACAACCGTGTACAACATCGCTGAACAGTAGGCATGCCCGTGGTGCAGGCTTCACACTGGTGTCAGTTAGCAGGTCAAGGTTCAGTTCACCGCCTGCTGCTACCTGCCAGGACCTAGGGTCTCCTTCTCAGCTGGGCACTGAGCTGTTAGGGAGTTGGGGAAAACCTAAATATATATAGAATATGCAGTGTATAATAAGCCACTGGAGACAATGTATTGATCTGGGGCTCCGCTCGTGCACTGCCTGCGTGCTGACCGTGATGCCCCTTTTATTCAAAGGGCACACTGATATCACCCTCCAGCACCTCTTAAAGAGACCACAACACTCCTCCTTTTTCATAACATTGAACACCATATAACAACAACAGTCAGGAATGACATTAACTCAGCATTATATTAGAAACTGTTCTTCAGGGATATTCAGCCATGTAGCACATAATCCTGTAAGTGTTCAGGCCGACCTCTGGACTCCCTCAAGGGATTTCTCCAACCTTCTTCTTTCTCTGGGACATCTTCCCTCAGTATCTCTCCCCCACCTTTGACACCCGGGACAACAACAGTATCGTATTTTTGCGGTTCCATTTGTTCTGGGCAATAAGTCCCTTTTCTCTCAGTGTTTTCAAACTCCCAAAAAAAACATGGATCCTTTCACATCTATGACCTGGAATGGTTGTGGTTCAGACGTCAATGAAAATTTTCCCATAGGATGGGATGGTGAGATCAGAGCAAAACAGCATCTCCTAATCCTAGTGGGTAGTCATGCAATCTTCTCTGCTTGTTCTCCTCCTCGTTAGATCTTCTTCTCTGTTCCAGGACCACTTGATCATTTATTCTCTCCGGAACCCTTATTTCATGGTCAGAAATGAGGCTCCTGGGGCACCTTTGAAACAACACCACTGCCCAACTGTGTGAGCAGTGAGGCCTGGTCCCATAATCACACACAAATTGGCAGAGCACCCTCGTTAGGCACCCCCCCTGACCATTGGTGATGTGAAACACTTTGCTCAGGGTCCTCATGAATCTTTCCACCTGCCCATTTGCCCAGGGCCCCATGGGGATAATTTTGCGGTGACGAATGCCACATGCTTCCATACATGAGAAGAACCCCTCACCTTGAAACGGTGGTCCATTGCATGAACATACGTCTTCTGGGAAGCCATGCGTTGCAAAGATCTTCTCCTTGAATGGAATCACATCTGTAAGTGCAGTGGACCCCACAAACTCCACCTCTGGATATCTTGACCACTGGTTTATGGTCAGTGATCACTGTTACCGCTTGCCATACACAAACTATCTAAATGCTTGCAGCCCCACAACACTACAAGTGCTTCTCGTTCGATCTGTGATTACTGATGTTCCATAGCAGATAGTGCCCTACTGGCATACACCACAGGTTTTACCTCACCTCTTGCGTTTATCTGCGTCAGCACGGCCCCTAGGCAGAACAGACTTGCATCCACGATCAGCTGTGAGTTACACCCAGGATCAAAGAAAGACATTGTGCTTTACGCAGTTAGCACTCTCTTCATTTCCTCAAATGCGTCTTGTTCCAACTGAGTCCACTGCCTCGCATTCTCATTCTTCATCAAATTGTGGAGGGGCTATGGCAGAGTAGCCAGGTCCTTGATGAACCTCCCACAGTAGGTGACCATACCCAGAAAACTCTGTACCTCTGACACATTCTCTGTGGGCTTTGCACTCTGGATGTCCTTCACCTTTGCGGGATCTCTGATATTCCTCTGTCTATTCAGCCTTCTCTGTAGAAACACAAATTTCTCTTTGTGTAGGGTTAGGCCAGTGACTGTATCCTCTCCAGCACTCTCTCTAAGCATTCCAGATGTTCTGCCTCAGACTTAGCAAACACCAAAATATTGTCACTTATGTTCAGGGCCCATTGTATGCCTGCCAATGCCCCTCTCATCGTTTTCTGGAACACCTCAGCAGTCGAGGAAATTCCAAAGCTCAACCTTTTATAGCGCTAAAGACCTTTGTGCGTTGTGAACATGGTAATGTATCTCGAGGCCGGGTATAGGACAAGGTGATGAGAACAAGTACGTAAGTCAAATCTTTAGAAGAGGACCACCCTTGTAGGTCAGATATAATATCATTAATCGTTGGTGTGAAGTGCCTCTCCCTTTTTGTTTATTTGGGAGGTGCATGTCCACACAAATTCATTCAAAGTTGGTTTGCTTTGGCTTTCGTGCAACCACAATTGGGGAAACCCATGCGGTGGGACCTTCCACGGCCTCTTTCTAAATTTGCCTGCCTCTACTCTTCACCCTTTGCAACTAATCCATAACAAGACTGCAAGACTTGTCCTTGGCCTCAAACCCAGGCAAAGTACCTCTCCAGTCCTTAAATCTCTCCGCTGGCTCCCTAAGGCTGCAAGGATCAAGTTCAAAACCCTCTGCATCGTCCACAAGGCTTTCTGGGGCCAGGGACCACACTACAACAATCTTTCTCTTCCTAAGCATCTTCCTTCTCGAGCCCTGCGCTCATCCACCTCCACCTCTCTGAGGGTCCGGCGTTTCTCCAGGCAGAGCGTGAGGGGTAGATCTGTCCTCGGCTGGGCCTTCCTCTGGAACAGCTTCCCTGTCTCTCTCAAACTTGAGCAGGACCACCTAAGGTTACTGAAGCAACTCAAGACCTTCCTTTCCGCTTCTGCTTTCTCTCTCTCTCTCGCCTGCTGATGCTCCTGTCTGCTACGCTAACTGGTTACCTGGCCACCCACTGAACCTCACGGGCACCAGGCTCCTGCACGACCAGTTGCTCCTTGCACTGCCTCTGTGCCTACCATCCACTTAGGGACTGTATCTGCAACCCGACAGTCCCCTGCCTCTCTGCATTTGCTTGAGCCACTGCCCTGGCAGCACTTATCACGCTTTTGCCACTGCACTCTTCCACCCTCGCTTCCCTCCTGACACTTCTCCTCTTCCCTCCCCCCGCACTTGTATGATCTGATTGACACAAGGACTAGTAAGATCGCTTGTTTTGTCCTCCTTCTGTCTACCCTTCCTTGCCTTGTCATCCCTAGAAACACGTGTATACAGGCACGTTATAAATGACTTATCACATCATATATCACTGGCTCAATCACAACCATATGTACCGATTTCTCAAGCTGTTGTTCCACCTGTTCCCTGCGGTGAAGTGGGATATGCCTAGGCTTCAAAGTCACAGGCTGCACCATATTATCAATATTCAGATGAATGGGGTCTGCTTTCATCATACTGATGCCTGTGAACACTGCCCTGAACCTTTCAGTTAGCAACAGAACATCTTCAATGTAGACCCCAAATGCAACGTTCATAATTTTGACATCTTCAGCCGCCGCAAGGCCCAGGAGCGTGTCCTTGCTCACCTTGGTCCCATAGAACTTGGCATTGATCCCCCATCCCAATGTTGAACTGTGACAACAAACATGTCCACTAACGCCAATGGCTTTGTTTCTCCAAACGTGAAGATTCGCACTTTTGTGTCATTGAGTGAAGGGGGGTTTCACAGTGCTCCATAATGGGATGCCACCATTACATCTACTGATGCCCCCGTATCAATGAGGAGAGGGGTGTCTGTGCCTTGGATACGCACTATGCAGGTCAGTTGTCACGTCCTTTTCCTACTAATTTCCAGCACACTGTAAATGAAGAACACTTCTTCTTCAACATCATCCCTGGCAGACCGTTCTTCTTCTGGCTCTGTCGACTCTACTTGGACAACCTTTTGCTCATCTTTTTTGAAACGGCTGTTTTCATTTTGCTTTACCTCTGGGCTGTATTTCAGGCCCCTGTGCCCGCTACACCCTCACAAAATGATTAATGGTGCCACAACTTCCACACATGTAACCATTCTCTGGGCAATCTCCTGAGTGTGGCAAGTCATACCCACATTGTGGGCAAATGGACGCAGCTGCTGCATGCTTGTGCTTTTTGAAAGGCGCATTTTTCCTGGACGATATGCTTGCCTGCTGTTTACTCCCAAAATACATATCTTTAATTGCTTTCATGGTGGCCTCCATCTTGGATGCCCTCACATCAGCCAGTTCGTTAGATCTCCCCAGCTCCAGTATCCTTGCCAAGGTGATAGCGGCTTCTCATAGGAGCTGTCTCCTCATTTGCACCCTTGAATCAATTACTGTCGGACCTCTTCCTCTTCATTAGTTAATGCACATGAGAATGCCAGCTGGCTTATTCTCGCATGAAAAGCATCAAGTGCCTCATCCTCTCTCTGTTTTGCAGATCTCATGACTAAAATGCTCATAGTAAACATTCACTGTGGGGGTGAAATACTACCTCAGTGCCGCAGTGACAGCAGTTATGTAAGAATGAGTGCAGTCCAACTGGTGTGGGACTCCAAAAAACATATCTCTTGGTATTAGGTAACCGACATTTTAATATAGGCCTGCACTACACACGTTGGTAGTATGACTGAGCAGCCAGGCTTATCTTAAAAGGGGAAATGTGAGCTGTAGAGCTGCGCAATGAAATCAGTAAATACAAGTATCCAATTAAACACTTACACACTTACAGTTATATAATACATTATTTATTTATTTATACACAAGGATATTTAAAGCATTCTTTAAAAAGCAGTAATTATCTGTAACATTAATCCCAGGTTAGGATTCAATAAAAAAATGTAACAATAAAGCAGGTGAGTAATTCATTCGTAGGTTACACATATTCCAGCACCTGGTGGTGACGTCATTTGAAGTCAGTATAGCATTTATATAGTATCACCCTTGCAATATTGAGTTTTTTAAGGAAGTAAAGGTTACGGTTGCAACCGAAACGACTGATCGGTTAGGTTCTCCCAAAGGGCTGCCGGCAGTCTATTATTCCAGCATTAAAGCGTTCAACATTTAAAACCTGCGAGGGAACAAGCACTGCCAAAGCCAATAGCTTCAGAAGGAGGCATTGAGGGAGCCAGGACAATCAAAGTCAATGCACAAAGTCAAAGTTCTGATGCTCTTCTTCTTAGACAAATGTTCTTAAATAGCCAATGTTCAAAATGGAAAATCACAACAAGTCAAGAGGAGTCGCCTTTGGAAAGCACAAGTTGTAAGGCCAATGCAGGTAAGTTGAGGGCAACTTAGTGTAGGGTTAAATCACACTGCCAGAGATAGGAAGCTCCCCAAATGGCAAAAAAGATTAAATATCCCAAGCCCCACAGAACCTTTGAAATGAAGAAAGTGTTCCAGCTAGTTGCCTTAATGATGCAATGCCGTAGATCCTTGTTCCTGGTTCTTGGTTCTGGTGATGGAAGGGAGGATGTCCGGTGGGCTCCTGCAGCAGCACTAGAGAGAGGGACTTGGCAGCAATCGATTACCATAAATTCAGCAGCTGTTTGTGGTTTTGGCGTCTTTTTCTCAGCACTACAAAAGAACAGAAAGCTCTGGTTAGGATTTCCCTGATCCCTTGGTCCTGGACTCTGATGAGGGGACTCCGGGTGTGGGTTTCTTGCTTATGTAAGGTCCGCTGGATGCCCACCAAGGTCCGACTGCATTCAGACTTCGGTAGACAATGCACTCACAAGTGGTTTGGTACCCCGGGGATTGGGCTTTTACAGCCTTGGAAAGTCGAGGCAAATTGGGTGTTGCACCGAAATAGAGTTTGTCTCGAGGCTAGTTGGTCCCACCAGCCCAAGGGAGGAAGTTGTCATTTATAGGTCTTCCCTGTCGATTCGAAAATGGGGTCAGCATAGCTGCAGGGCTTCACCAGAAAAAGGTCCCACTCACTCAGGAGTAAAAATTTAAAAAAGCTCTGAGTCTAGCAAAAGAGCTGGGGGTCTTTAAGGTTAAAGGGAATTGGCACAGAAATGAACATTCTCACTGACAGCAGCCACATATGACAAGTCAACTGGGCGGAGTGTTTGAAATATTTTGTGTACTGCGGACCTGCGGAATACAGTAGGGTTGATTCCTTGGTGCTGCCATTCAATTCACCTGTGGCGTCAAAATACATCTCTAGTGTCTCAATCCACAGATTTCACCTGTGACACAGACTTGATGGAATACCGGCAATGTCAAACTCCACCAGGATAGTCAGAGAGCCTTGTTCCTGTGGTAATTTCTCAGCCTCTTGGGCACCTTCCAGCACATCTGCCATGTTTAATCAATGTTCCCAAAATCTTCTTACAACAGAGCCACAGGACACAGTCAGGTCTTTTCACACCAAATCCCGTTGGCCATAACACAGCCACCCGACACAATAAGTTCTTTTGAAGAACCCACTGCGGCCAATCAGTCATCTACATGTCAGATCTGCTGATCAGCAACTAAATTCAGGCAGGCTTCATGAACTTTACAGCACCAGATGCGCATAAGCACTCCTTCAGGAGCCGTAACCCCTCTGAGTGAGTATCCGCTCACCGTTGTGCCGTCAGGCAGTCACTCGCATCGGAGCAGAATGCTCTTGAAGATGT
The DNA here is from genome assembly GCF_040938575.1 of Ambystoma mexicanum. Lineage (NCBI taxonomy): Eukaryota > Metazoa > Chordata > Amphibia > Caudata > Ambystomatidae > Ambystoma > Ambystoma mexicanum. Next base: position 1,378,402,032 of record NC_090935.1, read on the forward strand.
GATCTTCCAACACTCGACAGGTGTCAGAGCAGGACGCTCATGAGGCTGCATCCTTCTGATGTTCACCCAGCCCTGCCGAGTCCAGGACGGTACACAGAAGCAGCCTGTGATGTACAGGAACCGCGGTGAGCAGCCACTTCGCTGCACGTGCCCACTCAGTTAACATAGTCCGTAATGGGCAATGCAAATCGACTATGTTTGCCCAACCTTCTCATTGCCATTGTTAGGGGTGTGGAAGAGCCTAAATATACATACAGTATGCAGTGATTAACAAGTCACTGAAGACACTTGTATTGGTCTTGGGCTACGCTCGTGCACTGCCTGTGTGCCAAACGTGATGCCCCTTTTATTGCCGGCAACAGTTACTACTCAAGATTCATGTCACGCCACCTCACTCTACCTCCCATGCCCTTGTTCTGCATTCTCCACTGACAACAGAAGGTGTTCCATGGCAATCACAGAGACGATGCTACAGGATGCATTCCATGCTATTGTCCTGTGGCACTGGAATGAAGCCAGAAATGGATGAAGTATACACAATGGATCCTTCCCCTGTCCCACACTTGGGCAGGTGAGTCCAAGATATTCCCAATAAGAGATTCACTGCGGAATCGGAAATCATCAAGCCAATTCCTCCATAATTCTCCACAGCCATATTCACAAGCCTCCGCCTGTCCTTCTTCTTCCACTCATGTCACACGCCTCCAAGCACAGTTAGAATTTCCGTCACCATCTCTTTCACGGCAGGGTCCAGGTTCACCTTCTTGCGGCTGCTCACCACCACACATGTGCCCCATCCTGTGCCAACTGCTGAGCAATGGCCAACCGATCCTCGGCCAATGGTTTGTAGGCCAGCCCACCGCTCCTATTACTGTTTCTTCTGTGGTTGCTAATACAGGTGTTAGCCAATCATATGTCTTCTTCTTAGGGTTTACCTCGGTGACTGTTATCAGCATATTGACAGTATGAATGATAGTGTACAAGCACTTGCCAAAAATACTGGTATCAAACAGTCCTCTTCTGGATTCTCCTGTTGTTTTCTGTACTTCATACACTTTTGTATTGAGTAGTGCAAACACCCTTCCCCTTGCCAGTGCTCTGCTTCCCTCTCCAGTGTCCCTTGTGATATGGTTGGGGCTATCTTACAACCCGGTGTCATAGGATTCCTTTCCTAGTTATGCCTTCCCTTTGAACAGGTATCAATCAACCTTAACATCCTTTCTCTCATGCTCCTGTGGTGGAGGGAATAAGATAGGGCAGCTTTAATAATGTCAGTCCTTCCTTTTAACAACCCCGCCCCTTATTGATAACCGCGTCTTGATCAATAGTAATGGTGGTAAATCACCCCCACCCCCTTTCATTGTATACTCTTTCAGACTCCTCTTGTAAGTGATCTGCTACATTCTGACCCTGTCGTGCCACTAAGAGTCCAATAACCTCACGTGGCCTGCCCAATGTCCATGCTGTGGACGAGTTGGCATGCCCACCAATCCGTTTGTCTCACCACCTGAGCTCCTTGACAGAGAAGGCAGAAGAGATGTAAGGCCCATATACTCGTGGGCCACGTTCTATTCTCATCCTTCTCTGACTTCTGGACGCTATTAGAGATCCCTTGCTCGGCAATGTGATTCTTTAGTTTGTTCTCCCTCGTTCCTTGTGGCTGCTCTCTCCACTGTCCCCAGGCCTCAGTATGATGGCCAAACTCAGGAGTTATGTCGGGCCACGGTCTGGGGGCCCACTCTGGCTACCCCCTCATCAATGAAGGTTTAATATTGTATCAGTGATGCTCTGGGTACCCTTCTGAAAGATCACCAGTACAACAGACAACATTGCAGAAAAAAAACACAAAACAGTTAGGAAACACGCAGTCGTTACTGTAAGCCCCTTTATGTGGAACCACAACCACAACTAAGGCAGTACAATATGAATCAAAGCAGCAATGCCCCTCAGAAAATCCTTCCCTAGGGCCAGTGCTTCTCCCAACACTCCTTTTACCACAGAGAGACATCTCTCAATGGAGCAGGCAGAGTAGCCTTTTCTATGTGTGCCAAATTCTGGTCCTCATTCCAGAGGATTGTTAAAGTTCCAGGGGGCAGTGTCTGCAATGAACTTTCAATGTTTGGTGCTTTGCGTGCTTTGTTGTATTCATGTATGTATTAATTTATTTTTAAGTGTATTTAGTTTATACATAAGCATTAACACTAACATACAATTATAACAAGAAAAATAAGTTAATAAATGTGTCAGTTGTTCAAGCTTATCAAGATTAAAATATATGAATGTTCCAATAAACAATCTGTTAAAATGATGAACACTGTTTACATCACATCGTTTTATGTCGTAGCTTCCGTCGTCTTTATCGCACCGTTCCAGACCATATACACTGCATTCGATATCACATTTGTTTTATTTTGCACTTATTATTGTGAAAGTGCATCTCATAGAGATATCAACACAGGACACTGTGTCAGTACATGTCTAGTAGTCTCAAGGGATCCTTCCCATGTTCTGCACTTCCTATCTTCTATCGAGGTGTGTGACCATGCACCTGTCACCATACGAGTGGGGAGTGGCTTGAGTCTGAGGAGCATGATGAAAAGTCACGGATTTTGCTCAATGATGGGACATACACCAAACATTGGTTTAGGGAGAGGGAATGATTGACAGGCAAATTCTATATACGTTTTCTTCACGCACAGATGAGCCCAATTGTTTGCTCTATCCCAAACATTTGCTTTGTTCTCACTTTTCTTCTGGAGTACAGAGTTCAGGTGATCATCAAGGTTCCATCCAATCAAGTTAGAAAATGCTGTACATGAAGCAAATAGCTGTTTCATAGAATAAAACTAAAAAGGTGTCTTCGTACCTTCAGGAGCATGCCAACAGTATAGGGTTTATCCTATGTCTGTCAATATGTTTCTATATAGCTTACTTTTTTAAATTTCTCACAAGAGTAATTAAAGATGTTGGTCCTAATTCCAGAAAAATTCCCTCTATTGACATAGATTGAGGGAGGCCAAGGTTACACATCCATAACTTCCCGTCTAGCACCTTCATCCAATTTAATTGCTCATCTGTGCAAGTTTCTAGCCCATATAGGATTGCAGGGATAATACAAGGTGTTTTATATTAAAACCATTCCCTCCACAGAGTGACCATCCTTTACCTGTACATATGATTTTATGAGGCCACATCTACTAAGAGCTTTAGGAATTACATGTTGCTGCAATGGCTTAGAGGACAGTGTAGACGCGATAATTATCCTGAAGTAGATGTATGATGTGAAATGAATTATCGTACTCAGCCTGACTACATTTCAGATAGTGCAAGGGGTAAGACATAGATACAGAAGGGAGGGGGAGAGTGGGAAGGAAATGGAAACAGACAGGCGATTACCGTAGTAGGCCTTATGACATTTCTGGTAGAACCAGAGAAAAACAAAAGGTGAGGGAGAGGGGTGCAGAAAAGGAGGGGAGGAACAAAACAAGCGACTATCATACTAGGCATGTTGACATTTCAGATAGTGCTGGAGGGGGGCAATTAAAGGGAGGGGGGAGTAGACAGACGAGGTTGCTATCATACTAGGTCCAGGGACAATTCTGATAGAGTAAGTACATAGAAGAAAGTAAGGGGATGAGGGGAGGAGATAGGAGAAGGGAGATAGGGAGAGGAGGAGAGAACAAAGAGTAAGCAGTTAAAAAGAGTGGAGAAGCAAGAGGGGAGAGCAAATAAAATTGCAGAAGTCAGTAGTAACACATAATGTTGCAAGCCAGGATACAAGATGAAGATGGGAACAGCATGATTCAGGGCCACCATGAGTACAAGGTGCAAAGGAAGTCCAGCATGAGAGTTGAGAAAGGGTGACACTGCGTGAATCAATAAAGTCCATAAATGTCAAATCCAGCATTGGCCACAAAACGGGGATGGTGAAACCAGAATGTATCAGGATGGACTCCTGCAGAAGTAGGCTGAAGGGAGAGGCAGTAGGGTAGAAGAATCAAGCAAAACAGACAACACATGTGTGTGAGAAGGGGGGGGCACAAGGGATAAACAAGTAATCTTGGTACGATGAAGTTTCGGGGGAAAGTTGTGACTAGTGTTCAAAGCAGTTTCCATATCAGCAATACACAAGTTACATAGAGTTGGTGCCAAAACGCATCCTTGTTTGAGTTGTTTGATGTGGGTGTATATCAACTAAGAAGCGCCTGGGAATGAAGTCGGACTGGAACAGTGGTCTCAGAGTAAAACTTGATAAATAGGTAAAGTAGGCCTGATCTTAATCCCCACTTAGTCAGCTTGTTCCATAATCTGTTCCTTACCACTCTGTGAAATGCATTTGAGAAATCATTTACATGCTATGAAGAGTGGAGGAAGAATGCAGAGTATTACGAATCAGGCTTTGTAGAGTCCAGATGTTATGGACTGTATCCATTCCCTTGCAAACACCTGTTTGTTGTAATGGGAACAGACACATATCACTCACCCAGTTGTGCAGTTCGTCTAGTAGAAAGTTGCAGAAGAGCTTGTCAGCGACATCCAACATCGCAAGTAATCTATAATTATCAGGGCTGTCCCTGGAGCCCTTCCTGTAGATGGGAATTAGGATAGCCTTTCACCACGAGGCAGGATTTTGCCCCTTTTCTAGAACCCTGTAATAGATATTTAAAAGTATCTTGGCCCAGACCTCAGGATTCTTTTTAATCCCCTTGTTACTTATCCATCCAGGCCTGGTGCCCTCAAAGACGTCATCTTACAATGTTCTTAAATCGTGTCATCTAGGTAACGGTCACGCAAATCTATCGGGACAGCATCAGCATTGTAAAGTTGGCAGGAATCACTGCATCTTGCTTACCGTATAGATATTCAATAAGGTTGCCCATTCTTCAGCATTTATAGGGTTGACTTAATTTTTGCCTTCTACTTGTGGAAATCTAGTCAACTCTCTCCAAACAGGCTTGCTATCCTGTTGTCTTAAAAAACGATACATATTAAGCCATTGCACTGTATACATAGAGTATTTGAGTGCACAAAGCCAGTTCTTGTATCTAGTATGCAACGATACTATACGTTCCCTCCCCAATTGTTGAGAGAGTTGACCCAGTCCAACTAGTTTCATTAACACTTGTGTATAGGTGCGTAACAAATGCCATATCATATCACATCATATCATATCATTTGCCGCTTGTTGCAATCATTTTATTTACCATCTTTTTCAGACATCGGTTTTCAAAACGAAACACATACGAAGTAAAATACACTAGTACGTTCAAACCTACGATGGGGTGACTTACAGTACTAAATGCAAAACAGAGAATAACCCAGTTGAAGTTAGTGGAGAGGAAGAAAAAGGAATGTGGAAAATGCAAACAAACAAGGGGTTCAGAGGTCTGGTTTTGGGACATGTCTTGGGAGATGTCAAAATGACAACATTGATGGAGGTGGAGAGGGGCTCATGGCAATATTTTTCATCTTCATCCTCAAAGAGGTCCCTTCCAAAATAAGGAGATAGCACTTGAGGGTTGACTTGAATATATCAATATTGATGTGGTTTTGATTTGATTTTGGGATGTATTGGGATTTCCAGTGATGGGAGGTGAGGAGTGAGGAGGGAGGAGGAGAGGAAAATTAGGGAGAGTGATAGACCAATGGGAGGGAAATAGGACATTATGTGAGGCAAAAACGTCCATGCAGATAGAACTAGCCCAGGAATAGTTGTGACAACTAGTAGTACACATTTGCAATTGGACAGGTTGTGCATAAAGCGAGAGCTGTCATGGAGGGGGAGGGGTATTGGGCAAGCATGGGGAATATTATGTAGAGTATGTGTTGCAAAGTTACATTTTATTATAAAGGACTATGATAGATTTAGAGATGACGGCTGAGGAGAAGGCTCAAGCAGTAGTCATGACGACTGAATACCAAAGTGTAAAGCTGTGCAAAGTTCACATCACACACTCAATGAAGTTAACTGCAAAACTTTGCAAACTGCAAGAATTTGCAGTGTTTTTTTTCAGGCACCATTAAATGCCCGCAAACCATATATTACGGTCCTTTAAGTACACACCACAGATTATTTGCTTGATAAATGAGGCTTTTCTACCTCTGCAAATAGTGGTAACCGAAACCCAAATTTCGCTATTGAACCAAATAAGCGGGTGCAATGAAATATTCCCGCAAAACATTTTTTGCTGAAATTATTTCTCATAAACCAATTAAACCAATTAATTTCTGGTCAGTCATGGATGATAGAGAAGTGCATGCTATGCGTTGCAGGCAGCTGGCTACACAGTATACCACTTCCCCTTCCTGTTTTTTTCTCACGACTGCCCTGGGGGTGAGGTCTTGATCCTGCTGACTGGAAGATTCTAGTTGCATCTTTTGGCCTGCTCTGTGATGATCACATTTGTTCACAGTGAAACACTTATTTCTTGAATTACAACTACATATTTCATTTTTATTGAGCTTTGATTACATTTTTTGGGGGGGATGAAAACGGGCAAATATGATGCAAATGCGATGAACAATTATACTTTTTATTAACTTTGCACACATGAAGTTCACATGTATATATGTGCTGCAATGATTTCTAGTTAATCAAGAATTGGTGGGAAATTTGATTTGATGAATGTATGGTGCAGGCCAAAAATACTACTATCGACATAGCTGAAAAATAAACTTTGCACAATTATATCAGCAGAAAAGAAAATGTGCAAACCACTTCCAAAGTGGAGATGAGAGTTTATGTCAAATGTTTTGTGAGAAGAGGACACCCCTTTATGATGTTCAACAAGAGGAATGTAGCAATGGGTGGTGCAGGAGGTGATTGATTATTGAAACCCCAGGTAGCTGTTGAAGATCACTCCAAAATGGCACAAATTGAGGGGATTGAGTAGGTCAGGAGTAAAGTAAATCCATGAGTGGAGGAGGAGTGAAGTAATCTTTGAAGGGTGGTAAATTACTGGTCTTGAAGGAGTTAGGCATAAGACAGCAAAGTGCCATCCACTAGCAGATCGTCAATATACCGTCAGAAATTAGAGAGGAGAGACCCCATCTAAACTAAGGAAAGTAGAAGATCTGAGCATTGTTGGCTAAGTGGTGAGAGAAAACCTCAAATAAAGAGACAAGTTTACTAAAGGATGGGCTTTTCTGGGTAAAGAAAAGTGGTCTGGGAATGGAAAATTGGGGTAGCCCACTGGGAAGTATTTTGTAGGTCACTGTGTTTGAGGGGACAGCAAATGAGTGATAAGAGATTTGGGGGGCAATCACAACAAGTGCAATCTCTTGAATTCCAAGGTTGTCGAGGGTCAGAAGGTGGGAGTGTTGATCAGCAGTATCGAAAGCAACAGAGTTGTCCAGGAAGTTGAGTGTGCAGAAAGGTTTATGGTGGTGGCAGTGGTGACAAAATTAGGGACTTGAGGCTTGGACCAAGAAGGGTTCCTGGCTCTGAATGAGTGTTGTAGCGGGCTTACTGATTTTACAGCTTTTGTTACTCTTGCTTATTTATAATATGTCACTGAGGAGGATTTTGGTGTATTTTTGCCCAGAATGACAGCTAACTCTTAAGATATGCATGTCCTTTGTTTATGGCAACCAATGCATAAATCATCTAAACAATTTCCTCTCCACCAAAATACTAAGAAAGGTGCTCATTCTGCAGCAGTGGCACCTATAATTGTGTCCAATGGATTTATGAGTGACATTGAGAGCTAATTATTGCATTTTTCAAGTTCAAGGAACAAGAGCAGCCTGGTGAAAGTGTCATTGTGTAGTGTGAAGATAGTCCCTAACCCTGACTTGCCTCATCATACTCTATTTGGTAAAAGTCTTGATGAGGCGTTTGATCTATCACACAATCAGGGGAACAGCGGTGTGAGTGATATGTTTGATAAGTCCAAACATGTTATTGGCATGGGGGAAGCAATTCAAGTACCTGGCCGCTGGAGGGCCCGTTTTATGAGCTGTATCGGCAATGCATAATTTGATCTTACCTTCATAATGTGTATTGCTTTTACTCTCGGTATGTTTTATATTTTATCCCTGGTCTTATCACATTGATGCATTTTATTGTCTTTTCTGTGTATTTTTATGACTTTTATGCCCTTTTACTGATCGAAATAAAGTATTGAATTGAATTGAATTACATCCAAATCTGGCATCCAGAGTTATGTGTAATCCAAGTCACATTTTAAAACTGTTCCATTGGCTAAATCGTCAGTATACAATGATCCTGGGACTGTCTTTGTGTTGCATCGACCCAATGACAACAGTACGGATGCTAGTGCTGACACAAATGTCATGGCTCTGTCCTTGTATACTACACCTATCCTGACCCCAACTACTGTGCTTCTTTCAAGGCCATCTGTAGTAGAGACTGTAATACAGCAGTGCCTTTAAGATACATCATTCCTCCATTCTGATATTGATTGGGACATCAACCAGGACAGCAATACATTTAGGCCAGTGATTCTTGTGGATGAACCATTATGCTACAATCCTACCTCATCAGAATCTTGACTGTGCTGACCAATTGCAAACCTATATGTGCAAGGGAGGCTTGAGCGCCATTAGAAATTAGCCCAAATGACTTCATATAATATTGTTAAATCTTTTTGTTCCCCTGTCTGGCTGCCAACTCCCAGAGAGCAGAGGGGCCAACTCTTTGTGGGTGGTATCATGCAAGAACAGTGCGAGTATCTCAAAGGTATTGGGTGTTATTCATGCACAGGTTAATCAGTTGTGCTCTCTATCAATAGGCCTGATCTGTGAAATGAGTAATGCGGTAATAGTGGCTGCTGTTGAAATGTTCAAAATGCCCATACCTCAAGCATAAAATGTAATATAGTGATGTCATTGGAGAAGGGTGCTCTCATAAACTGTATTGGTAGTGGCTGAGCATTCAAGTGGCATTTAGTCCGTCCTCGATTGCAAATGGTCAGATAGTGTTGATGTCAGCTATTGCCCAACGCTATTCTAGACACCCATCTTTGCAACAAATTATCCGCTAAATGCTCCATCCCAAACTAAACATATAAATCAGCCTCATTTCAGTACTTGAGGGATCACGCGCGACCACATCTGAAATCTGAACAACAATCTTTTCTTTAGAGAGAATAGTATGAGCAGTGATTTGAGGCAGCGACACAGAGGAGCACAATGCCTGTGGCAGATTTTCCCAGGTTGGCAAGGGGGGCAGCAGAGAGAAGGGATGCACTTTTGAACAAATGCACCCATTGGGTGGGGCATAGCAATGGTACACTCTCAGACGGAATGACCTCTTAGAGATATCAAGAATCTCTGACCCTAGTAACAATCTCGTCAACTATAATAGTCTGTTGGTCTTTCATGATTTCCCTGTTGAAGGTTTGCTTAAGATTGAATATTAGACATTATACCTCGCTTTGGGACCTAACTCAGAAACTACATTTATAGCAAAAACAATAATTATCCACATTCAAATGAATTATCACTACTCGCTCGACATTGAGCTGTGAGGAGCTCCTTGTTAAGATCCAATTATATGGGAAAGAACCTGATCTAACTTGTGGAGTGACACACTCAGCCTCTCTGCCCTTCAGAGTAGCAGACAGGATGGGGTCTTACAGTTCACAAGAGCCAATCCGTTCAGAAATGATGACTTGAAATATTGTTAGCTTCCATTGCAAACGCTCTTATTCGGATGGACTGTGATTTATTGAAGACAGCAAATCCTCTGCATTTAAGAGACCTGGACATTGGACCCTATTTTCAAACCAGGTTTTCTAAACCTTGTTGTACATGTCAATAAAGCTGAGAAAGGGCAACCTTGTGGGAGTCTCTTTTGGGTCATTGTATATATCACTCACTGCTATAAAAACACAGATTGATACAGACTCACCTGCCGTTCAGGACCTAATTATAATGCTACCCACAAGAACAATATAGTTAATTTGTAATGTATACATTGGGCTGGCCCACCTTGCACAGGTATGGATTCACTGGAAAACCTTGTGGAGGTAATCATTTTGGTAAATGATCGAAATAAACCTGGAGATTGAATTTACAAAAGTGTCCTGGGTGATTTTAATGCCAACATTGAAGTCTTCCATCCACTTCCTGATATTTCAGTCGCAGAGTATCTAGCATAGTCAGGGAGATTTTCCTAAAGCCCTCTGGAGATGAATGTGAAACCATTAATTCTAATGTGACCGACCAAAAGGAAAGACCAAATCTCACTTTATTGGTATCTGTGGCAGAACAGTAAGGCTTAATTCAAAGGAGGAAGGAAGACTGGTGGCGAACTACAGTTAATCTCCACAGTTACCCCCAAAGAATGAACTATTTTAGTGTATTGAAACATATACCCTTTATTATAAAATCACACACATAATCCCTATTAGTTTAAATATGTTGTCCTGGTTAGACCTAATACAAAGTGTAGTTAAAAATAAAATAAACAGTAAAGGTCAGCTATACCCAACCCATTGCTAAACTACTAATGTTAACTACTACCTGTTATCACGCGAAATAAAAAGCTAAAGGGTGGGAAAAAAGGAATCCTCAACACAGTAGAGTAATACATGAACATGGTTAAATTCAGCACCTGAATTCAATGACAGAAGTCACATTAATTACTAAACCTATAGCACAAAGTAGAATACATTTTACAAATGCACAGCAGATATTCATATAGCACCTTGAGGGAGAAAATCGGATTAAGTACTTTAAATAGCCAAGCTCCACACTCCTTGGACAAAGATTCAGAATAACTAACCATTTTACGATTTTCAGTAACAAGACTGTAATGCATAGGCCTCATTCCGAGTTGGGCGGTAAGGCATACCGGGCACCGGTAAGGAGACCAGTGCCGGTAATCCCTTACCGCCCTACTACGAGGTCCCTTAGCGGGTCCCTTCCTTAACGCATGGTGTGACCAGCTGTTAAGGACGGGTCCCGTTACCGTTATTAGCTACTTCTCCAATCCCATTGAGCCCTATGGGGGCTAAACTGGGAATGGGGAATGGTTTTTTCAATGGGGACTTACCGGTCCCGCAAAGGTCGGACTACGCCGGTAAGTCCCCATTGAACGAGTCGGTACCGTTATTGGAGGCAGTCATGGTGCAAATAGCGCCATGACTACCTCCAATCTCGCAATGAGGCCCATAGACTTTAAAAATACATACAAAAATCAGGTGCAAATCCTAAAATCCCAATCTTTTTTGGCAAACACCAGGTGTTCTAGGGGACCCAGGATAAATGCTAGAGTAGAGTCCTTTTTCTATAGGTTTCCACGGTGGGAAATGTTCCCCATAGGATAGGATGCAGAAAGGTAGTTAAATGGAAAAGTCAGTTAAGCCTAAGTGTTACCCACAGGTGCAGAGATGAGAGTAACCTACTTCAGTGGATGCACGAGGAGACCTATTTGAAGAGCTACAGTGCCAGGTTGAGACCCAGCAGCCCCACGAAGAACAAGAGCACAGCAGGATATGTGACAATGTACGTCAATGACAACATTCTGTTGGAGGGGCCCTACCGCAACCCAGGTCTACAGACCACTGGGACCTCTGACATTAAGGATCTTGATTACCTCATCAACCCAGTGCTCAGAGATATGTATCTCTGGTGAAAGTTCCCAGAAGCTTGGCTCAGGAATGGGGAAACAACATGCTGAGTAAAAGTCTTGCTTTGCATGTTGAGTTTCAGGATCCTGAATCCCAGAGACATGACCCACAGACAAAAGATTCAAGAGACCGAAAAAAAAACAAAGGGGACCAAAAAAAAAACAAAGGGCTTTCACAGGAGTGGGAAAAACCTGTCAGATGTGAAAACAATGCCGAGATGGCTCTCGGAAGATTGAGGAAATAGACAAGACAGATCCACATGGCTTGATGGGCAAAGAGGGGTATCCAGTCTGGAGAAACGGTTGCACAGAGAAACCAACAAACGAGGTACCCAGGGCGGCCCAGACCAATATTGGAGGTGGGCAGTGGGATTCCACAACTCTTTTGGAAAATGGCAGCTTCCTACCCCAAGGCACACGATCAAGATTGTAATTTGGGAAGAAAGCAATAAAACAGCCCAGAAATGGCCCCAACACAGAGAGATCCTATTCCATCCAGAATGGAGAACCATGGGGAGGAGGAGGGCAGCCCAAGAAGGAAGTCCAACATCCTAAAATGGAAACAAGAGCACAGGAAAGGGCACAGGGCTCAGCTATTATGGCAAACCTCGCACTATATTTGCAGCCGTTTTGTGGCAAGAATCCCCCAGCAGGCAGGTAAGCAACCCACCAACATCCCAGCAGAATTGAGGCAGATTTAGGGTCCCCCCTACATATACCCAAACACTAATGGGCTGGCCTTGACCAACCTTGAAATCACAGACAGGGTCACTTATGCAAAGGTTTTGCTGGCCAGCCTATCTTGCTGGCCCTAAAAGCCACTAAACACCCAGTTCCGTCTTCACAATATGTGTGTTGGCCAGTTTGGTCCAGAGGCCAGTCTTAACTAGCCTAAGCCACAACAGTGGGTACAGTGCTGGGCACAGAGTGAGACCATATTGCACAACTGCCATTTTAACTGCCTGTCTGTCTTGAAAACAAAAGAAGGGCCCAAAACAAAATGGCTCAGAGCAGAAGTTAAAAAAATACATTTGTAACCCAATGGTTACCAATAATCTATATTGGGCTACTAAAGCTGAAGAACGGCTTGCAAATATGGTGAAGCCACAACTACCTTTCAGCTTCAATCAGCCTACTCTTTGTTAAGAAAATAAGGTGAGTAAAAATACCCATATGGGCACTCTTAAGGCCATGTACTAACAAGCATCGTCAACGCCAATAGTGTCGTTTGTAGTTGTTTATTGAATTTTACATTTAGCATGGAGGGAAGGAATGAGAAATGACAACCCAGGGAAGAAGACATGTCAGAATGGGAGACAATGAAGGGCAGTGGCAGAGGGTGAGGGAAGCACTGTCAGGTGAGGGATAAGAAATAAATGGCAACACGAGTGAGAGAAAAAAAAATCCAACTGATTAAAGCTATGCCACAACAGTACACAGGAGCCTTGTACAACATTTGAAGGAAGGCGTGACAGTGCAAATGGGGGGAAAGAGTGACATTACAAATGTGAGTGGTGACAGCATGAGGGGGTAAGAGCAATACCACAAGGGGAAAGGAGCGACAGCACAAGGGTGAAGGAGCAGCAGGACAAAAGGGAAGGAGCGACAGTGAGCAGAGGCAAGCAGTGACTGAGCAAGAGGGGATGGAGAGCAGCGCAGGAGTGACAGAGCAAGTGGACGGAGTAATGATAATGGTAATGTTTATTTATAAAGCGCCTATACACAGGGCAAGTGTTTCAAAGCACTCAGAGTGAAAGAGCAAGGAAGAGAGGAGCGACAGCAAGGATGGAAGGAGTGACAGCACAAGAGGGAATGGTTGACAGTGCAAGGGGGGAGGAGCCACAGCACAAGGGGAAGGAGGGACAACACAATGAGGGAGGGGCAACAGTGCAAAGGGGGAGTGACAGCACAGTGGGGGATGGAGCGACAGCACAATGGGGGAATGAGCAACAGCACACAAGGGAAGGAGCAACAACACATGGGAGGAGGAATGACAGCGCACAGGGGAAGGAGCACCAGCACACGGGGGAAGGAGAACCAGCACAAAGGAGATGTAGTGAAAGTCCAAAAGGGACAGAGCCACAGCGCAGGGGGTGAGGTGGTACAGCACAAAGGGGGAGGAGGGAGAGCACAAATGGGGAGCAGGGATAGCGCAAAGGCGGAGGAATGAAAGCACAAAGGACATAGGTGGGATGCACAAGAAAGGAAGGAGGGACAGAACAAATGTGGAAAGGAGCCAAAATCACAAGTAGAGAGTACATATGTTGGTTGTATGTATAATTGCAGCCTGATCACAGTTGTCCTTTATTGTATGTTTGCACTCAATGGGGCCAATTTTCAGGCCGGTGCAGATTTCTTCAAACTAAATCTGACATTTCTTCATAGACATAGATGAACACATTCTGATACAATTTTTCCCACTTTTTATGCAATTGCACAAAACAGTAGGACAAAGGGCATGTCTACCCGTTTCAACGTGCATCCCAAATTCAGAAATGGAATGCTCTTTGAAATGCGCATATATCATGTTTTGATCGGGTGCAGGGGAATGCACAAAGCATATCCAGGTCATCCATGAGCCCATGATCATATTTGTAATGTCTATCTCTCCAACAGAGATAGAAATGCTTGAACTATGTACACAAAACACTCCGAAAACAAACGCTTTTCCAACAATTACAATGTAAGGCAGATATGAAAACCCAAGTATCTGAGCATTACATTGCATTGCAAGAATTATTTTTGGAGAGTAGCAGCACCACTGACAAAATATAGATATCATCATAAGAAATCTCAGAAATTGACAAACAAGTGACATGTTACAGTACTTCTAATTGGGAGACTATGGGCCTTATTAGGACCCCCGCGGTAAGGGGTTTACGGCGGCGTAAACAGCGCCGACCCTTACCGCTTGATTCCAAGGTCCCTTAGCGCCATGGAGGATTTAACACCTGCTTTTAGCAGGTGTTAAAATCCATGGCACTAAGGGACCTTGTTGTTAATTACCCCACCGTAATTTACGGTGGCGTAATTAACGCCTTCCCCACTCCCATTATGCCCTATGGGGCAAAAATGGGAATGGGGAAGGGTAAATGGGTTAATGGGGACTTACCGCCCCGCCAACCTCGGAATGGGGCGGTAAGTCCGCCAACCACCATGGCGTAAACGTAGTTTACGCCATGGTGGTAAAGGTACGACCCAGGCGGTAACTTACCGCCTGGGTCGTAATGAGGCCCTATATGTTAAACAGGCAATTACACTGGCGTAAGGAAACAGGAAATAACGTTTAGTGTTTTGGCAGGATATGCCACAGCATTTCCAGTTATGATGAAAACCACAAAGTCTGGTTTCTGGCAGCCCCCTGTTACTCTGTCTCTCTTCTCGGTAACAATAGTGTTGGGGATATTTTGGTGGTTTTGTCACTCAAATGTGCCAAAATCAGAAAGGGTTGCATTGTCATTGGGGCACCAGTAGAAGTTCATCCGACCATAAAAAGAGGTCAGGGAGCCTAGAAAACAAAGGGGAAGAAAGTACAATTGCAGGGGTCCCATAACATAAACAGCAGAACCCCCAACATGGAATTGTGACCCAATAATATGGAATGTGCAAATTGAATTGCAAGCCACCTCACCATTCCACAACACATTTAGGCTCCTCTGGCAGCACTGTTTATGAGACTAGAGTTGAGAGCATGTAAAGGAAGTCTCCCTGGTGACATTCATCCCAAACAGACTTTTAGATTAGGCCAGAGAGTGAGACATTTAGGTTGCATCATCATTTAGAGTTGTGGTTTAATTATCTGGGTGGTAAAGGCATGTTGTGGATGTTTGAACAAGCATCGAGAACACTCACAACCATCTGATGTTAATCAAGGGCATTGGTTTGTCCAAAGAGTCTGCAAGAGAGCAAATGATGATTTGAGTGCAATTAACAATGACAGAAATATTAGAGGGTAGGCCATTGCTAAAGAAAGAGTTTAACCTAAAATATACAGGTCTTAACTTCTCTTTGCACCCGGGGTACTTTCATTACCCCAACTCTTGACACTCAGGAATATGGGATCTTTGTAGAATGAGTCTATATGGTCTGATCGCATGGTATTCACCCTTGCTAATTGCTTGGGGAAAGGTTGGTGGGGAGTCACTTGTTATTTGATGAGTGTAGGAGGGCTGAGTGCAACCTAATGAGAGTCCCAAGGGTGGGAGGCTGTGGTCCAGTGGAAGCAACCCATTATGATTGGGCTAATTATGACTGTCCCCAGAGTACTCAATGGAGTCCCTTGATGGAGGGATATATTTTAGAGCAAACCATGCCTTTGTTTTGAACTCCACTTAGATCATGTTTAGCCTTCCAGGCAAATCCTTTTATTCTTTGATTTCGCCTTGGGATGTTTCCCCTGGAAACCCTCACCTCCAAGCGGTATTTCAGCAAGTCTGGCTTTGTCCTCACTGTTCGATGCTTAGAGAAGATGACATTCATTTTGTATTCATGTGGCCAGCATGCACCATTTCAGAAAACATTGGTTGAGAGCCTTGTTGAGAGTGAGTGATTTTAGGACTGTGGAGAAGGGATTGAATCTTTGAAAATGTAGAGCACACAAACAAGTGGTTTTTGCTGATGTCAGTTTGAAAAGAGGTTTGATCAAAAGAACAAAATCATTGACCTTGGAGCCAATATTCCATTATAAAGTCCACAGCCCCCATCTTACAATATACGGATGCACTTTACACGTGTATGCACAAGCTTGTATGCTGCTTGTTTTGAAGTTTGGTAATTTGTAAGTAGCTTTATTTATTCTAATTTTATACATTGAACGCATCACATGACTTAAATTCAGTTCACTATCATATTACATTGAAAACGGCTTATGACATTATTGTGGACATCGTCCATCACATGATAATAGCATAGCACACAAAGGGGGACATATCACATTATTCAACAAAACAGAAAAGCTCCTGATCTAAAAACTAAGCCACCTATCTAACAGGGATAGAAAGAGGTGTGTTGGCCCTCTTCTAAACTAACTATACTTCGAGTCAAACAGTTGTCAAAGTGTTAAATGACAAAAATGTCAAATAGTTTTCGTTATCAGCCAACAAGCTCTACTTCCAAAACATTTGCCCAAATTGGAGTGAAATATCAATGTCTAGTGTTTAAAAATTGAACAATCCCCAGTTACATTTGGGTAGGGATTTTTAATTTTGATCTGCCCTGTCCCAATTGTGGACATGGAATTCCATGGCACTTTCTTATGCGCTAACTTCAAAACAACATAATTATTTTAAAAAGATTCCTTTGTCATGTTTCTTTGTTTTTATTATTTTTATTGTGCACCAGAGCCATGGGTATCAGTGTGCATAGCATAAGACAACTTACAGCTTAGTTACACAATGACATAATGCAATACAATACATATGATTTGTACAGGACAACAATAATATACAGTTAAGCGGACATCAAGATCATATGGAAAACAACATAACATAACATAATTGGAAAAATGATCATATACAATGACTGGTCATGAGTCTAAGTTTCAAATCCCAGGTGGGTGGATAATTATCAACACTTATTTAAAAGGTAGCATAGAAGATCAGTAGTAGGTGTCAAATAGCAAGCTTTAATTATCTGACTATTTGAACCATTTTATTAGATTTTGGCGGAAGTTCTGGTAGGATCATTCTGCTCTCAATAGAGGAGGCAAGGCATTCCAAAATTGGGGTGCCTTAACTGTGAAGCTATTGCCCCCAATTATCAACACTTATTTACAAGGTTGCATAGAAGAACAGTAGCAGGTGTCAAATAGCAAGCTTTAATTATCTAACTCTTTGAACCATCTTATTAGATTTTGGCGGAAGTTCTGGTAGGATTGTTCTGCTCTCAATAGAGGAGGCAAGGCATTCCAAAATTGGGCTGCCTTGACCATGAAGCTATCTTATCTTCCCTGAGTGGATTCCTGCCACTGTCACTCCTACGCAGTCATACTCCTCTTTTGAATGCCTTTTCTGCCGTCTCTCTCTAGCCATTCCCTTACCGTGGCTACTATCTATCGGCCACCTGGTCAAATCTCCTCCTTCCTCTCCGAGTAGGCTGACCTCTCCTCCTCACTCCTGTCCTCAACCACTCAACTCCTCTTTCTTGGTGACTTCAACATCCACTTGGATGTCTCCTGTCCCCCCACGGGACTCTTTCGTGACCTCTGCGACTCTCTCTTACTCTCTATTCTCCCGTCTGGGCCTACTCATTCTGCAGGGCACACTCTTGATGATCTGATCTCTTCTGACCTTCCCCTCTCCGTCCCTCTCTCCACTCCTCTCTCCTGGAGTGATCACTTTCTCCTATCCTCCCACATCACCCTCCCTACCCCACTGACAAAACCACCCTCACCACTGCCACCCATCTTCTCGGTCAACCGACCCATGAAGCGCGTGTCAGTTGAGGCTTTCGCTGCCACCTTCGCACCCCACCTCCCCATTCTGCTGACTCCCACCCTGACACTGCCCTCTCCATGCTCCACTCTGCTATATCTGATACTCTTGATATCCTTGGCCCTGTCATGAGAATCCGCCTGAAGCCTAAAGCCAAATGTAACTCCTGGCATGACTCGGAGCTCGTTACCCTTAAACGCAAGTGCAGGGTGGCAGAGAGGAAATGGCGTGCTTCATGTTCATCCTCTGACAAACTGGCCTGCCGCCTGCTCCAAAGGCAATACCGTCTCTCCGTTCTCTCCAAGAAGAGAGCCCTTATCCAAGCCCGTATCTCTGCGGCATCTAACAACTCGGCCGAACTCTTTAAAATCTGCAAGGAGCTTGCCAACCCTGCTGCAGTCTCTACCTCTCCTGTCCCCTCCCAGGCCCTCTGCACTGCACTTGCCTCTCACTCAATCTCTAAAACTCAGGACATCCTGTCCTCACTCTCCTCCTATCACCTCCCTCCCTCTCTTCCTGGCTCTTCCTCTGGCCCTTCTACAGCCACCCCTCCTCCCTCCTTCTCTGCCTTTCCCCTTTTCTCTGCTGATGAGGTTTCCAGACAAGTCCAATGAAGTCTATGAAAGTCTCATCCAAACAGGTTCATCCCTGTTCCTCCAAAACTATCAAGGACCACATTGACGCCCTGGCTCCTGCCCTGGCTGACTTTTGCAACCACTCCTTCGCCTCTGGAGTCTTCCCATCCCCCCTTAAGCACTCCCTTGTGCACCCTCTTCTTAAGAAACCCTCTTCTGACCCCTCCTGCCCGGCTAACTATCGCCCAATCTCCATCACTCCCTTCCTGGGCAAGCTCCTGGAGAAACTGGCCATCTCCCAGCTTAACCTCCATGCTGAATCTTTTGGCAGTCTTCATGACCATCAATCTGGCTTCGGAGCTGCCAGAAGCACGGAGCCTGCTCTCCTGAACATCCGTGAGGACCTACTCTTGAACCTTGACTCCAACACTCCATGTGTTCTCATTCTGCTCGATCTCTCTTCTGCCTTTGACACTGTCAACCATGCCATCCTGCTCAACCATCTCCGTGATAACCTGGGTATCACTGGTCAGGCTCTGGCGTGGCTGACCTCTTTCCTCTCCAATCGACCCTCCCAGGTCCAACTGGGGTCCTTCCTCTCTGACATCTTTTTCTCCACCTGTGGTGTCCCCCAGGGATCAAATCTCTCCCCCTGGCTGTTCAACCAGTACCTGACACTCCTTGCCCACCGCATCGCCGCTCTCTGCCCCAACTTTCAGTGCTATGCAGACGATACCCAGCTCATTTTCAGGCTACCCTCTGCCTCCTCCTCTCCTTCCCTCATCTCTGACTGTCTGTCGGCTATCCAGGAATGGTGTGCTGCCAATGACCTCTGCCTTATTGCCAGTAAGACTGAGATTCTACTCATCGGCACACCCACTCCCTCCTTCCCTGCAGCTCTCTGGCCGGCCTCTCTTGGCCCTCTTCCTGCACCTACCTGCACGGCAAAAAACCTCGGGGTTATCTTCGACTCCACACTCTCCTTCTCTCCTCATATATCTGACGTCTCTAAGAAGTCACACTACCAGCTGCACCTCCTCAGAGGTATTCTTCCCTTCCTCTCCTTCCCCCAGAAGCTCACTGTCTCACAAGCCCTGGTTCTCTCAAAGCTGAACTACTGTAACAGCCTCTATCTTAATCTGCCTGCCTCCACTCTCCGCCCTCTGCAACTCATCCAGAACAGAACTGCGAGACTTGTCCTTGGCCTTAAACCCAGGGACAGTATCTCTCCAGGACTGAAGTCTCTACACTGGCTCCCAGTGGCTGTGAGGATAAAGTTCAAAACCCTCTGCATTGTCCACAAGGCCTTCTGGGGCCTGGGGCCTAAATACCTTCAACTCTCTCTTCCTAAATATCTTCCTTCCCGAGCCCTTCGCTCATCCGTCTCCAACTCCCTCTGGGTCAGCCGCTTCTCGAAGCAAGGAGCTGGGGGTAGATCTCTCTCCACGGCAGGGGCCTCCCTCTGGAACAGCCTTCCTGCCTCCCTGAAACTTGAGGAGAACCATCTACGGTTCCGGAAGCACCTCAAAACCTTCCTCTTTGCTTCTGCTTTCTCTCTCCCTCTCCCCTGCTAATTCTTCGCTGAACCTGCACCGAACCTGCAATTGGGCCACTCTCGCCGACCTCGGTCCTGGGCCCAGCCACTCTGCACTTGCACTGCCTCGCTGGCAACCCCTGCTCTGCGGGACTGTCTCTGTATCCCTACAGCCCCCGTTCCCAGCACTTGTCTGCACTTACCTTGCACTTGCCACCAGCTGGCCCTATTCATTTTATTATATATACTTACCTTGTACTGCACTTGCCCCTTCCCCTCCCCTTGCGCTTTGTCCCTTCCCCCTTCCCCTGCACTTGCGCAATCTGAATGACACCTGGCCTAGTAGGATCATTGTCTGTCTTCCCCCGTTTCCCCCTCCCTGCCTCGTCGCGCCTTGAAACACTTGAAACGCTTGTGTATAGGCGCGTTACAAATGCCATATCATATCATATCATTGCCCCCAACTCTGGAAGGCTTGAATCTTGGGACTCGAAGGCGATTGGTATTGGATAACCTAGTGGTTCTTGTGGAAGTTTTTCTTTGTATCCTACTAGTCCAGTCAAAGCATATCCCAGTGTTAGGTTGAACGGTTTTTTGGTTACTCAGTTGTTAATCTATCACCTTCATCAGGACCAAATCTTAGTCTTGATTGCTTCTGGGTTCAATTATACAATACCCATTCTAGTCCACATATTCAATTTCATGTCGACCCTATAAAAGGGATAAAATGGCTCAAATTAGGGAACATCATTTATTCTTCTCATATATATCAATTTTAAGTTGCATACTAAGCTTGATCTATTACAATGGTCACCAGAAACATAGGACCAAGCTTACCTGTGTCTGACAACCATTATATTTCAGTGTATTCACACCGCAAGACCCACACATTTCTATACTGGATTATGGGAGCAAGTACTCCTAGATCACAAGTATCTGTAAAGTAGCCAAACGTTACCAGTTGCCAATGGGAAAATATTTCCCCTACCTGCATCCTAACACAAAAACATATTCAGTCGGGCGGTTCACAACCAGCTCTGGTGCTCTCTTACCTCTGATAGGTGTGGACACTCTGGCCGGGGCATCCATTCCCCTTTCTGCATGTCACCCTATTTAAGTTGCTGTTTCTCACATTCTGAGACAGCTGGATTTCTTGACTATCACATGATCATCATCGTACATCAGAGGTAAGTCAAGATTGCCTTGACTGACAGTCTGCCATCTTCAGGCTGTTGCAGCACTGTCGTTCTCTATTTTGATGATAGATTTGATTGATGTTATGTGCTAGCTAAATCTTGTTTTAACACTCGCTTTGGCATCCATCTTGATGATTTTGTAAGCAATATACCAAGACCTTCTCGGTCAATCTTTGCCAGAAGTCATATCAGACTGCATGCCCCTATCATATGGGCGACCCCCCCAGATACTACTCCAATGTCCTGCCTGAATGGACTGCAGGGATGCAGGGTCCAGCTATGTATTTGATATCCTAATCCAACTGGATTGGAGTACCATCCATCTAAATTCCAATGGATCTTACAAATGCAACATATTGAATAGGATACTGCACTAAATACACTGATTGTTTATGCTCCTAGACTCTTAGACTTATGTGGGCATGGCGGCCAACTCTAAATCAACAGACCTCGAGAATGTGTGTGTAGGTCAGTATTCATGATACAGGACAGTGGCACAACTGTAACCAAGGTAAATAATTCAATTACCCTGTTTCCGATTATCATAAACAAGTACAATTTATTAGCATATTCTTAAAAACCTGCTCATAAAATCTAGGCACGTGAAAAAGTGATATACAAAGTGACATGTGCATCTAGAATCTAAATCAATCATTCCTAATCATTTAGATAACAAATACCAAACTTACTATAACAAGTTACCTGGACAATGCAACAACAAAAGAAAGAAGGAGGACTAACACATAGACAAAACAAATCAATTGTATTCAACAGCGAGTCGTGCTAGGTATTGAAAAACTGAGGGGGGGTCTGGGAAACTCTCTACCAACACAAACACAGCCCATTGACTTGTTCTTGGGTTGGTGGCCCCTGGGAGAGTCTCAACCAAGTCTTTACCTCACTGTTCTTTTCATAGAGAAGAAATGTCCCTGCATATCAGTCTTTGTCCTGCCCAGGGGCAGTCCAGCACCAAAATTCTAGGCATACACATATTGATACTTAATCTGCACAATCTCTAACACACAATTCGAATATTTGAATACACGTTTTTACAATAGATATGCAAAACAGCCCAACATGTTCTTCCCTCTCAATATATCTAAAAAATTTGAGACATTCTTCGGGGCGAAAACAGCCTTCTTCGTTGTTCACAGTGACCCTATTTTCAGTAATGTATAGTGGTCTACCTTAGACTAGGTAATCTGGACTATCAAAGCATCACTTCCTGTATCATGAAAAAACACAGAAACAGCTATTAATGATGCTGTCTATATTGCACAACTGCAATAAGTATAAAGACCTAATTTTGATCTACAGTGCATGCTTACCTGAGGCCATTTAATGGGCTGATCATTCTCATAAGCAATGAAGAGTTAATGCTTCATGTACATCTCCTGAGAAAACACAAACCAGAGTAGCAGTAATTGGTTTGTGTTAGCACCAATTTCAAAGGTTTAAATCTATTAAGTGAATATAGATCAAACTCCCTCTGTAATCCCCACAGACACTGACCCTCACTTACTTGTACAGTTAAGTGTAGGTTCAATTGTTCACTGGTGGTACGGAACTGCTGAGTCAAATTATGTTGGCCCTTACACATTAAGAATCCTCTGACACGTTGTCATGCTGTAACAAGATACATTGAATTGTTCCCACCTCTCTGATACTCTGTATTGTGAGATAAACATCATTACAGACAACCCTGCTGTCTCCTAGCAAGACCGCTGAACTTAAAGCAGTGCACTTACTTGTAAACTTAGCGTGGATTTTATGTCGCTGTGCTACTTCATACACGGTATGTCATATTTTGTTTGATTCTGTGTACCAACGTAGCACAGGATGTGCTTGTGGAGCTGTAACTAGGAAAGAATAGCTACATTACAACATGGGAAGCTGACCAAATATATTGCACAATATTGCGTGTTCGCAATCTCTTGGGCTATAGGTATGTGTCCTACAACACCTATAAGTATTCCTAGATAAAGAGTTTGGTTATATCTGGTCATTCAGATCAAAATCAATGACCTAACACTTATAATCAACCGGTAATGGAACCGTCTCGATTTACCTTTTGATAGTTGCGTGAATTCTGGATCAACTCACCATGTCTCCAGCACCTCTGCTACACACTTTGTGTCATGTGGTTGCTGACATAAATCAGCTTTCACAGGCATCATGTGCGCTCGAGCACTCGGGATTCATTACGAAAAGCAGGCAGCTATTTTAACCCAGTCAAGTGTTATAACCCTCTTAGAAGCTCATGTCACATCTACGAGTTGGGCGGGTCTGGCTACAATGACATACACACACCTTACTGTCCATGGATACTCACATAATGCTGCTGGTCATATCCCATGTGGACAACGGCATTTAATTAATGCGCCAATCAATATTGTCATTTAGACCAAGTACAGAAATTCTGGTTAAGAAAATCAAATTAGTTTCTGGCCTGGATTATGCAATTTTGTTATGTTCTGAATTTAGTTTGGTCAGAATCATCCATTTCAAATCATCACATGTGTGACCAGCGCTTGTGAAGTGTCCAACCAATGGCCCTGTCAATATAGAGTTTCTGATGCAACTTTTTTGTTCCGTGATCGAGGTCTTCACCTTTCTTTCAGTTTTACGTATATAGATTTTCTTACAAGGGCACCAGATTGCATAACTAACCCAACTGCTGTTGCAATTCATGAAATTGCATTGTTGCCAAAGCCTATACCAACCTCATGAGTTCTACTGATCTGGGAACAACATGTACACATACCACATGGACTATGTCCTGTGGGTCACAGCATCCCCTAAGTTTCTGTTAGTGACAATTGAGTATTGGGTACTTCATATACATCATTTCTTGTAACCTTTTCCTTCAGACTTCTTTTGTAAGCACATATAGGTTGTTTAAGTGTTGTATGCCCTTTGGCGAAAATGTGCTAATTATTAAGGATTATCTTTTGGATTCGATTTGATAAGTGCTAACAAAAATGATGTTGTCAATACATTCTTTTTCTGTATTTCAGTAGTGCTCCTATGTGATGTTGGATGCTATTTTCCATGCTTTCTTGACAATCTTGTTCGCATATCCTCTTTATAGTAAATTGAAACTTAAATTGCCAGTCTCATTTCTGAATTATTCTTGTTGATGCTATTGTGTTTTAAACACAGGCAGTTTCATAAAAGTAAATTATATCTCGTGTGCTTTGGATGAAAACTACTAAAACAGACCAATGAGTTCTTGACAGTTGTTTTGTGGAATAGGTTGACCTTCAGTTCATTATTCTTCTAATCTGCAAGATCGTGAGATCCTAAAAATTGATTTTACTATTACTCTGGCTGTTGGTAAAATTAAGGTATGGATTCTGTTGGTTGAGCTAGACAAAAAATTATTTGAATTTGCTTGCATCTCCCTCCCAAATCAACAGTACATTGTGAATTGTACCTCTTCCACAACCTAATATAGGGTCTGATTCACAAACACGTTTTATAATGGTGCAATCCCACTGGAAAACACTCTGTGAATCAGGTTCAAAATGTTTAAAAGGATTGGTATCCGACAAGATTCTGTTTTCCTCAAGGCTTTCAATTAACAAATCGGCAAGTGTGGGTGCTACTACTGAAACAATAGCTGTGTCATGTACCTGATGGCAAAAAAACATTATTAAACACAAAGTAGTTCTCTGTTAGAGCCATTTCAGTGCACCATAGTATAAACGAATTTGGTGTATACCTTCCTACCCTTTTCTCCGTTCGTAATTCTTCTACGACATTTAAGGTAACTTGTTGAGGTATTTTAGTAAACAAAGAAACAATGTTGAAGCCAACTAATAATTCTGTTCATGCATCAAAAGCCAAATGTCCAACCAAATGAATTACCCCTGTTGTGTCCTGTAGAAAAGAAGGCATCTCCTTAATGTAGGGTTTAGGAAAAAAATCTGGGAATTTCGCAAGAGGTTTCAGCATTGTGCCAGTGCCAGAAACTATGGGTCTGCTTGGTGGCTGTTGGAGAGTTGTGCGAACCGTCGGAAATGCATAGAACATGGATATAGTCTGATCAAAAGGTAACAAAAAGTCAGCTTCTGGTTTTGACAGCCAATTGCGGTCAAGAGCTTTTTCAACTTTCAGGGCTATCTCACGTTGCAAACTCGCTGTGTGATCATTTAATAATCTTTCATAAAAGGAAGTATAGTTGAGCTGGCGATCGCTTTCTTCAATGTATGCGTTTCTGTCTTGTATCAAAATAGCACCTCCCATATCCACCTTCCTCAATATAATGTCCTTGTAGTTCTTCAAGGAATGTGTTGCTGTTCTTTCTCTGGTTCACAAATTTTGAAAGTCATTCCCAGGCTTACTATTCAACTCAAGTTTTGTGAATTCTTTCATAATTTGCTTCTCAAACACTATAGACTCAGGGGTGTGGCTGGTTACTGGTGGACAGAAAGTAGAGGGTTTTCTCATGCCACTCAAATTAGTCATTTGATCATATGGATTGTCGGTAAAATATTGTTTTAGATTCATCTTTCATAACAATTGGTGTACCTCCATCCTGGTCCTAAAGCTGTCATATTTTCCAATAGGTACAAATCCAACCCCTTTTTCCAAGACAGAGATTTCTTCTGGTGTAGGAACATAAGCAGACAAATTAATTAGTAGGGTGTCTGGCTCATTGTTTTTCTCGGTTCCTAGTCCCAAGTTGATTGGTCCCTATCTACAAAATGCTGCTAGTTTGATCCTCTCTCTCTTTGCCCTGGAGTTTGTTGCTACAGACCTCGTTTGTTGTTAAATCTTCCTCGTCCTCTTGGTTGTCCTCTCCCTGTTCCTCTTTGAGTGATATTATCTATCACTACATCGTCATTGGATTTGTTAGAACGGAAGGATATTTTCCCAAATCTTACCCGTTTGCCTCTCATTGGAATCATGTCACTATTAAGGTTGTGTACATAATTCTCTTGTATATAACAAAATTCCTTTTCATGTGTAAAGTTGGTTAGATCTTTTTTCAGGCATCTGTTCCTATCTTTTGTTGTTGATTCTTACAATGTGTTCATTTCCTTATTTATCTCATCCAATCACTTTTTAAATTAATCTAACGATACCAATTTCTTGATTTCTTCATCAAGGGTGTTTAATTTGACGGCTAACTTGTTCGACATTTGTTTTGTTGTGTCTATTGTCAAAATGAGGCAATCTCTCCCGCATTTGTTGGCAATATGACTCCATTGTATGACAAATTGTTTGATATTAAAAAAGAGCAGTGGCTCGTTTCTAACAACTAGGCTTTGTGGCAGTGTTCCATTCCGCAAGTATTCAATCATGATTGTGCCATGTAACTAATTTCTTATAATTGGTTTCTTCATTTGCAGTAGTTCATCCCAACTACTCACATTAGTTAATTGAGAATTATCCCCATCTGCAGTGAGTAGGAACGTCCTTGCTAGTAAATCAGTCACATGCTAATCGTCATAACTTTTGGTTTTGTCTGCCGCCATGGTTACTCCTTGCTGAGTTAACAATGGCTAACACCAAATGTATTGTTGTTAGTGCTCAACCAGGGCTAAGGATGGACTGTCTTAAACATTAAGGAGAACATTTACAAAGTGAATGTCCCATGACGGATAGCAGTACTAGAAATATTTTAGAACAAAGAAAGGGACTCCAGGGTACAATGCTAAAAGGTCATCCCTGGTGTCTCACACCAAACCAGCAACCCATACCATAGTCACAAGAGTGACCTGGGAAGTTTGACTGTCTCTTCAAACCCAAAAAAGAGGAGACCATTCCAATTTGACCCTTGTGTTTTGGATACAGAACTAAGTTGATTAATTGAAAGACAGTCATACCTAAATGCAAATAATCCTTAGAACCATAGCACAAAGACAGTCCTGAAAAAGGTAGCAAGAGTCAGATAGTCCACTGAAACCAGTTGACAGACACGGGAAGACAGCAGGAAGGTACCTGCTGCATTGCTTGGTACACGCAAGGGGGGCCACCTTGAAACCAGAATGTATAGACCCTTGATATACGTCCTCACAGAAAAACATGTTTAGCTCTTCAGTTAGAGTGTTTTTTATGGATTTGTTCAGCCCACAGTACTGGCCAATAAAGTAACCATTACCATTATACTGTTCAACAACCATCCTATTCGATATATTTTTAACATTTCATCTGAGTAGGGGCCCATGCTAGCCTGCCTGTCTTGAACACAATTACGTACGAAGAAACTGATACTGAAGTTAAAAAAGAAGGCATTGGTGCACTAATAAGAGAATAAAATGAAAATATTCTTCCTCTTCCTTACTCTATCAACTTTCATGTAGGTGGCTGAACAGCGCCGACTAGGGATAGAGTATTAGATTGGCAGGGAGAGAAAGAACCTTCACTATCCTCTTTGCCTTTTGTTCTTAATAGAGTTCTAAATTTATATCACTCAGTACCCAGTCTCCAATCCTAAAAACAAACTTGTTCCTTAAGAGACAAGACAGGAAAAAAACAGATGTGTCTACTCTTTCTTCTCCCCTGGACACATTTCAAAACCTTCAGGAGCATTATAGATGTTCAGCTGAATGATCAATCATTATGGTATGCAGCCCCTGTACCTGTTTCGTGTTAAAAAATATTGCTAGGGCACAAACTGTATAGAATTACTGTTTAGCAATACTAACCCTCCTTTTTTGTTTAGTTTTTATCAAATATATGACCCCAGCAGAGTCAGAATTCGTAAAATGCCTTTTAACCCTAGGAGTTTGCCATCCATTATCGATGGTCATGCTTCTGCTAATTTGGGCACACACTGAATGCGTGCCACATGGTGGCTGCCCTCTGAACTCTCTGTTGGTCCATAATTCCCTTTGTATGGATTCTGGGTTATTTGTACAGCTGGTGTTTTGCATAGTGTGTACTAACATATCGTGAATATTGCATCTTCATTTGATGGCGAAGCAAGGTCTTGTCAGAGGTACCTTCCTGGTGTTCGGGAAGGGACAACGTTTTAGAATCTCCTATTTTAGCTTATTAAAAAGTGGAGAATAGCTAAACATGGCCATGAAGGCATTTGGTTCTGCTGTTTTTGTCTTTGTTCCAGCTTACTTTCTCTAGGAATGTTCTCTGCACATTTCAAGGCCTGCCTCAGGATCCTCTTTGGGTAACTTCTCATAGCCAGTTGTCCCTTCAGCTCCTTAGCTTTTATTGCATAGTTCCTGGTCTCTGAGCATGATCGTCAATATCTCAGGAATAGGCCCAAAGGTACATTTTCACTGAGGGCTCTCGGATGGTAACTGCTAAAAAGCAGAAGAACATTCCGATCTGTCTGTTTCTTAAAGACCCTAATGTTGAGACTGCTGTTATGGACTTGAATTTTAAGATCTAGGAAATTTATCTCACTCTTACTGGATACACATGTGAACTTGAGATGCAGGTTTTACTCATTCAACCACCCACTGAATGCATCCAGCTCCTGAAGGTCACCGTGAAAAAACATAAAAATGTTGTCTTGTGTCTTTTCCAATAACAGATCTGGTTTTTGAAAGGATTGTTACCAGGATATGTATGTGTTTGTTCAAAGTGATCAACATAGATGTTTGCTAGGCATGGTGCAAACATTGTCCCCATTGCAGTGCTTGATAGCTGTTCATAAAAATCATCCCAGTATATGAAGACATTTTTTGTAAGTGCTATTTCTTCCAGCTGAAGAAGGAAAGTCGCTGGAACTTCAACATGTGTGTTCATTGTCTCCAGCAGTATCTGGATATCTAGTAGTGTTGCCATCTGGAGGATTTTGGTATAAATAAGGACTTATAGCTAGGGTGACAAGTACTTATATTTAAGGATCGAACTGCATTGGCTTGAGCAGATTGAGCATTGCAGTCGAATCGTTTATATAAGATTTCACCTGCGGAATCTCACTCTTAATGAAAAAATCCATCAATTGTGACAGGGATTCCAAAATGGATCCCATCCCTGACACTATCGGGCAACGTGGTGGTGGAGAAATGCCCTTGTAGATGTTACGGAGGGCATCAAATACTGGTATGCATGGATGTTTGGGTGTCAGAAATTCTGCTTCCTGAGCACTGATGTAACACTCTCCAATTTGGGGTCATTTTATGGAAGTAGAGCTTGTTGGTTGATAACGAAAACTAATTGAACATTGTTGTCATTTAACAACATGACAATTGTTTGATTCTAAGTAGAGTTAGTTTAGTAAAGGGTCAACACACTTCTTTCTATCCCTATTGGATAGGCGACCCATCATCGACTCCTAGGGATAGATCCCATAATGGATAGCTTAGTCCTCCAAAGGGAGTGCGACAGTTTAAATCAGCTTCTCTGTTTTGCTGAATAACATGACCAATCCACTCTTGTGTGTTATGTTAAATTCAGTTCATATATTTTCAGAGAATGGGGATTCATTTGGGTCTGTCTCTATTATTTGTATTGTATTTGTTATCTTTCCTGCCTCCTTGTATAGGCTCTAGCAGTTAGAAAGTTCCTGGAGCAAAAAAGGATAATTTATGACTCTAAGATTTTTTGTGTGACTTGGGCCTGTGAATTAGGCCTTTCTGTTGGTTTAAGCTGTATGATCACGGCTCAAGCCTATTATATCTGCCTGAGGACAACTACAAAGGGAATATACATAACCAATCCCAAAACTGAGAAAAAAGGTGACAGAAAAGGGCTAAAAAGGGAATTTATTAAACAATCTGAGCTCCATTGAGGCAAGGATAGCTTCTTTTTTTAAAGAGATTCCCTTAAACCTGAGTTTAATTTGGTTGCCCTTATTCTTTCTCTACTGCACATTCCACCCACTTATTTTGGTGTCCCTCCTTCCCTGTTATGCTCTCTAAGTGGCTTCCCTGTGGACCTTTTAATCTTCATTTTTCTTTTTTATCCGAATCCCCCTTTTTCAGTTGTTTCTTTCAGAGTAGCGTAAAGCATTTTTACCTTCCTCAGATTTGTATAAGGCCCTCTATACTCTTGTTTAACTGGCCTGGGCTAAGGCAATGCTATTTTTATGGAATTGCCAGTTTCATCTCTGGCTTCTTTGAAGTGTGTGTTACACTCTGCAACCCATCTCATTTCTGACAGCTGTAAATCTGAGCACATAACCCTGATTGTGCTTTTTCTTCACAGACTTCGTATTCTCATTTGTGCAAGATCTGTTGCATAACTTATAAAGCCATCGTTTTGAGCCAATCTTCCTCTGTGTCTAATAGGCTTTCCATCTCTGGTGGGTCATTGGCCATTCACAGTCAGGATGTTTTCAAATCATCTATTCCACATTTTAAACATCCTAAAATTCTGTAAAAGCCTTAATGGTGGCTACACCTCCTACCTGGAACTTTATGCCTACATTCATCTTGTAAATATGCAAGACAAACACCCTAAAAATGTGTGTGCAAATATATGTTGGGAAAACTCTTTTAGCAAGGTATTGCGCCCCTGGCAGTGACGTGGCTGTCACATGTTTTTGTGGCTTAATAGTGTTTTTAGGATAGATGTAGTTTTGTCACATTTTAGAGAGTTTGTCGATTGGTTGTTGTACAGTAAAACACACATGTAGCAAAGTATTTCTTTGCATTCCCTTTGCTTCACTAATACTATTAGATAAGGTAATGTAGATTGGATATATTTTGATTATGTAGATTACATTTGATTAAGTATAGGTGTTAGTTGCATAGAGCAAGAGGTCTGCCAAGTTAGAATATGTAATTGTTAAAGGTTGTAGATGTTCCATTCTAGTGTGCTAGGCCGCATTTTTGAACTATGGTCATTTCATTGAATTTTATTTCTACTGCTGTGCAGAAAGCTCCAAGTAGCCACGGTCAGGGTGGAAAAGGATGCTGAACAGTTTGCCGTTAATTGTTGTGAGGGAGAACGTTCTCAGGGGCCTTAAATGAGAATCAAGGCATCAGGTTCCTTCAAAGACGATAGGCAAATGAATACACAATGGTTGCGAAGGACACAGTGAGAGAAATTAGAAGGACCAAGATAGGAGAATTCCTAGAATGGAGGACTAGGTTGTGAGCGCAGCGACCACACTGAAAGCAGGTGTAATGAATCAGGAGTAAGGTTTGGACACAGAGACACTGCAGTGGTGGTAATAAACCTTCTTTAAAGCAAAAAGAAGGTCTGGATAAATACCTATCTCGCTATGAGGACTTACCCTGCCTCAACGAAACAAAAGGATTTTAGCGTGAGAATCTCCAAAAATATAAAGGGCCTGATTCACAGAAGCTTTTTTCAATGGCGCAATCCCATAGGAAAACGTTCTGTGAATCAGGCCCAAAGAGTTTTCAGTCCTGTGTCCAAAATTCTATCCTGCCTCTTACAAGGTAAACCTAAGAAAATGTGCAAAGGGCAAACATCTTTCAACTGGCCATCTGTGGTCTGCTTTCCTGTTCCAACATAAAGTTCCAAAAGGTGCACAAATAAACAAATGATTAAAGTTCCACAAACACCCACAATTCTCCAAGGGAGGGCTTTTCTTTCTCCTAAGGAGGTCCTCAGCCACGTCCTTCGTTGCAAACAAAATACCTAGCACATTCTTGTTCTTTCCTTTTACTTCACTGGTTATTCATTCCTTCCCCTCTAGTATATTCATGTACCACAACATGGTTTTCCCCAGTTTGTGTTGAATCACCAGTCCCCACTTCATGTGCTGTCTCTCTTTGTTAAATCTTTCATAGGGACATCTTTCTCATAGTCCGTTTTATAGTCAAGGGTTTTTCCCTCTTTCCCTTCCTTAGGTCGTTTAACACACTTTTATTTGTCCAAAACTCTTTTCCTCAGCAACATGTTTTGCAAAAAGGCTCCCCAGGGTTTCCCAGCTCTCAGAACAATGGAAGAAGTTTTTTTGTCAGCTTCTCTTCAGCTTCCTACCACAATTCTTTTCCTTGGCAAAAGTCAACTTCCCAGTGAAGGGTGTATGATCCCCTACCCCTAGCATCATACACTCAAGGGTTCTCCTCACCCATTGATTTACTCCACAGTTTGCAGTTCTTTTACACTTCATAATTCTTCACAGTCTTTGTACAACTTTTCCAATCAGAGGGTATGGTTCCCTTCCCCTAGATTTCACTCCATTAAAATGTGCGTCTCCAAACTCATATTCACGGTGACCTGGCTTTGTTCTACTGCCAGGGATTCACAATATGTCCACATTCAGGTTGGCCTAGTTTACTCTCCTGCCAGGATTTTCCAATATTCAACTTCAGATTCAGCTTGGCCTGGTTTACTCTCCTCCCAAGACCTTTCAAAATTCAACTTCACATTCAATTTGGTCTGATTTACTCTCCTGCCAGGAAATTCCAATAATCACTTCACATTCCGACTTGCCTGGTTTATTCTCCTGCTAGGACATAACAAGTTCAGGCATAGGTCTCCAGACTCATCTTCACAATGTTCCCCGCTTATATGGGTCCAGGTTCCCAACTCGCGCAGTGCTTGGTTTACTCTCCTGCCAGGACCTTTCAAAATTTTCTTTACAAATTAGGCAGGTTTCAAATGGTTTATGGTCATTACATCGAAAGAGATGCATCGAAATGACAATCCATCGAAAAAGATGCATTGAAAATAAAAGCATCGAAATTCTATGTTTTACATTAAAAGTACATATCCATCCACTTTTCCATCTAGTGGATATGTACTTTTAAGTGTAAAAGATAGCATTTCCATGCGTTTATTTTCTACATTGAACGTTACAATTTGTGTTGCACTGTTATCAAGCTGCTCTGGTGTGCCAGCTATTTCACACCCAGGAGCCACTAATCTCACAATTGGTGATGCATCCCTACCTCCTGGCGGAAATAGGGACCTAAGTCATTCAGTTACCACAAAGATATTCTACAATATGGAGGGGCTTTGGGTGCTGAAAACGACTTTTATTTTCTGCGCTGGTAAATAGTGCCAAAGTTCTCAGTTCAAATTAAAAGAAAGTTTAAATATGTACGACCAGTGGGTCAAGGCCTACATGCACATTAGTCATGTTTGTTTTGATTAGATGTCTCTAGCACATGTCGCCATGCCTTCCCAGTGGTCGAAGTGAGTGGGAGCGGTCGGGAGCGGTGCTCCTGTACTTTTTTAAATTACCTTTTACAGCTCCTATACTTTTATTTTAAAAAGAAACCATTCCGGAATGGTTTCGTTTTAAAATAAAAGTTTAAGAAGAAGTTGAAACTTGCACTTTCAGTGCACTGAACTACATATTTCCTTAAACAGCAGCTGCAAGTGTTTGGGGGGGTGTATTGTGTGTGGGAGGGGACAAGGTGATGGAGTTTGTGGGGAGCGAAGCAAGCCAGCAGGGAACATAATTCCACTACTTCTTTTCGTACACTTCGACCACTGTGCCTTCCCCACATCATGTGTTACATACTCACTGTATCCATGTGAAGGCATCGTGAAAAGGGGCCGCCTCGGACTCTGCTCTCTGTACTGCACTTCTAGTAGAAGTACCAACCTTTTCTGCCAAGTAAAAACAAAATACAAACTTTAGAGCACTCTCGTTTCACAGGCATTATGTAGTTGGATCTTGTGAGTTAGCACTAAATAAGAATCAGTGGCTCTCTTTACGAATTTGTCGGTATTCTGGCGGAAAATTCACCAGAATAGCACCAAACGGAATTTCTGTTACTGCCACTTGGTCCGGCGGATTTACCATCAGATTACAAGTGGTTGTAGGTGGTGTTAGTCCCCATTATTTGGAGACAATAGGACTCCATGAGGATTACTGCAGAATTACCACCAATGGTAATTCTTGCGATTTTGAAGATTTTTTTGTACGGAAATTGGGAGGATTTACCTCTAGCATCATGCTGGGGGTAAATCCTCGACTCCAAGCCCACTCTCAGAGTTTTGTGGAGCGGGAAAAGTGGCAGTTATTCCCCTGCCGCCACCTTTTTACCACTCCAACATAATCGTAATGAGGCCCATCAATGTTTTGCATTGATCTATAAAATATGCCACCTGAATCCGATTACTCTTGTCCTGTTCAAGAAGGTCATGCTGTGCCTTCCTTCAAAACCTATTGTGCCTCATTACGACCCTGGCGGAAGACAATGGTGCTATTAGCACCATGGTCCATGGCGGTAAGTTTCCGACTCCGCCATGGAGAAAGGGGGAATTACCACCCCATTACAAGGTTTGCGGGGCAGTAATTCCCCCTTCCTCCATGGCCCTTCCCCATTTCCATTTTTGCCCCATAGGGCTCAACGGGAATGGGGAAGGCGCTAAGTAAGGTGCCGCAAATTGCGGCACCGTAATTAGTACCAAGGTCCCTTTGCGGGTCCCTACTTTAACGGCTGGTCTACACCAGCTGTTAAGGTCGGGTCCCGCAGAAGGACCTCGTAATTAGGCGCTAATGGGTTAACGGCACTGCAGCCTTTTACGGCGCCGTTAACCCATTAGCGCCAGGGTCGTAATGAGGCACATTGAGTTGACCAATATTCTTACCAATTGTAGTCTGTGTGCAGAGCCGATCGCCATCTGCTGCACTGTCATGGGCGCAGGCACCTGGCCAGTCGATCTGGCGAAGAAAGCCTTGTCGTTCCACTTGCTGCAAATCTTCCGGACAACACTTCCATTTAGCTATGTGGCAATTACATAGATTTCGGCAAACCTTTAACCCCGCTCAGGTGTTTAAGTGCAAACACTGTTTTTTGGTTGTGCCAATACTCAGTTTGCATCCAACACACGACAATCGCCATTGTGATCATGTTTTTTCTTCAATTATAACGTCAGTGCAACCACAAGAAAGGGCTTTCGTCGCAGGGAATTGGAAGGCCTGTATTCATCAGTAAAACGTGCGACTCTTCCCTCAAGGAAACAAGTGAGCTTCTTTGTGAACATTATATAATCACATACAATTTGTCAATTACTCCCACTAACGACAGCACCTACACCACTCACAAAGGCCTCGAACGTGTGAAACCGAAGCGCGATTGCAACCACCGCGTGCTGCCTGTAATCGTTACCTTGAGAGAGACGGATAAAAACAACCGCGGGAACGAAGGATATGAAATAAGACAGATAATGGTCGTGTCTTTGAGACATGTAGTGTGCCGTTATTGCTTCATTCGTGTGGACTGCTGCTACAGTGAAGCTGCAAAAGGGGGTTCGAGTTATTGCAAAGTCTTAATTCAAGCGACGTGCTTTTTGCTCCAGTGGAAGGGATGTGCCTACGCGGCCATGTTGCTTTAGCTTTATTAAGGGAGACACCGAGGCATCTGTTGCAGTGATAATCATTTGTTCTGCTGCCTCCAGCTGGAAAGAGCGGCGCCTCGAGGCAGCTGGAAGCCATGAAAAGCAGACGCCTCTGCGTGGTGGGGATGGCGCACAACATCATAATAAGCCAGGCTGCGTCTTTAATGCCCATGCGCCCTCAGGCTACCATCACGCCTGGCGTCCACAGACAAGTCACAGACTTTGTCCTGCAAACCAGGGACCCATATCGAGGAGGCAGGAGTGATGCATTGTTCGTGAGGAGCTTCATGCCAAAGAGACTCCTGATCAAAGATGCATCATGTGTTTGAGTGCGCGCGCCCACAGTGTGGTTTGTGTTTGTAGTTACTCAGTACAAGAAGATATCAAGGGAATAGTAACCCAAAACTGTGCCATAAAAATAATCCACGAGACCAAATGATCACTGCAAAGGAAAACAAGGTTTATTCCATGCATAAAGGACTCAGGCAGTCATGTAGAACCGACTGGCACCGGCGGAGCTGTCACTCCCCAAGAAATTACAGGTTATATAGCATAACGCTGCAAATCAGCATGCATAGGTTAGAATGTTATCCCTCCACGCTCATTGGCTACCACCAATAGAGCATAATAATATCCCCTTATATTCCTTGGGCTGATTGGTCACAACTTGTTGAAACCCATTCACCTATTCATGTGCCCCACTATGTCGTCACCATTAAATCTAGTTACAGGATTGGCTATTAAGTAAATGGATACAATAATAAATCTTGACTGTCGCGTGATGCCCACCCTTCTGATCCATACACATTCAAAGCAAAACTATCTGGGCCAACTTTGCTTTGGTAAAACAATGGGCCTTCCCATTAACCCAGATGTTCCACACACACAAGCTGCACGCTCGACTTTGTACAGAATTTATTGGTATCACCTGTGCTCCTCCTATCCAAAATCACTCAACGTTCCAAACACAGCTCCCCCTTATCACCTTCAGAGCACAGGTGCCCAGTAATGACGTGACCATAGCACCACTCTTGAGACTGAATTTCAGGGATATATTTGCTTTGGTTATGCGCCTACTTGTAATTCAAATAGGATGGCCGCTCCTTGGGGGAGGGCAGTAGTGTTCTCAATTTTCACCTGGAATGCCTGCATTACAAAACCTTGTGCCCTATTCTCATGTAATTGTCGTTCAAAGGGCACATCCATACCTGCCCTCACCGCAGCTAACATTTCATTCTCACCATGTTGAGGTCCTGCAGCTGAAAACAATTACAGGGTAATTCATAGAATTTCGCATAAAAGTGTCGCAAGCGGCTGGCGCAGGGTGTCCGCGTGCGATTGTCTGCGCCAGGCACGTGCGCTAAAACCGATTTCCGCGCACAGCGTATTCATGGATTTTAGGCTCCCAAACCAGCCGTGGCGCAGAGTATCGCAGCGACCTTGCAGCAGCGCCAGTAACGCCCCCAAGAACGCCCTCGCGCAAGGAAAAGCCATCAAAATCGCTAAATCATCGCAAAGGGCTGCGCTAACCCTGGACCAGTTTACAGGGCTGCCAAACAAGGAACGCAAAGCGGGTAACGTGCATATCAGGGGTACGCGTGAAGTTATACACGCGATTAACCAGGGTGCCAGGGTACGTGTATTTCAGGGGTGCGCGGGAAGTTCAACACGCGATAGTCCAGGGAACGGGTATTACAGGGGTACGCAGGAATTTCAACATGCGATAGTCCAGGGAACGTGAATTACAGGGGTACGCGGGAAGTTCAACACGCGATTGTCCAGGGAACGTGTATTACAGGGGTACGCGGGAAGTTCAACACGCGATTGTCCAGGGAACGTGTATTACAGGGGTACGCAGGAAGTCTTACATGCGATTAGCCAGGGCACGTGTAATACAGGGGTACGCGGGAATTATCACACGCGATTTGGCAGGGTACGTGAATTACAGGGGTGCGTGGGAATTATCACACGCCATTTTGCTGGGTACGTGTATTACAGGGGTGCGTGGGAATTATCACATGCGATTAGGCTGGGTGGGTCCTCACAGGTGTTCCCTGTACACCCTCCACGGCCCCTGCAGGCAGCCCACAAAACAGGGGACTACCCTGTACACCTGCTCATGTCCCCCTGCACCCCCACCCCCCAGCCACCAGGGGCACCCACCCCCAGGCCCCCACCCATGTCTCCTACCACCCCCACCCCCCAGCAGTGCAGGGGCAGCCTCCACCAGGCCCCCACTCATGCCCGACTCATGTCTCCCACCACCCCCACCCCCCAGCACTGTGGGGCACCTGCCAGCAGGCCCCAACCCATGTCACCCACCACCCCCACCCCCCAGCAGTGCAGGGGCATCCTCCACCAGGCCCCCACTCATGTCTCCCAGCGTGCTACGTGTATTTCAGGGGTGTGCGGGAAGTTCCACTCGCGAATAGCCTGGGCGCGTGTATTTCAGGGGTGCGCGGGAAGTTCCACACGCGAATAGCCTGGGGGCATGCATTTCAGGGGTGCGCGGGAAGTTTTACACGCGACTTCAGCAGGGTACGTGTATATCAGGGGTGCGCGGGAATTCTCACACGCGATTTGGCTTGGTACATGTATTACAGGGGTGCGTGGGAAGTTACACACGCGATTAGGCTGGGTGGGTCCTCACAGGTGTTCCCTGTACACCCTCCACGGCCCCTGCAGGCAGCCCACAAAACAGGGGACTACCCTGCACACCTGCTCATGTCACCCACCACCCCCACCCCCTACCATCCAGGGGCACCCTCCACCAGGCCCCCACTCATGTCTCCCACCACCCCTACCCCCCCAGTCACCAGGGGCAGCCTCCACCAGGCCCCCACACATGTCTCCCACCACCCCCACCCCCCAGCAGTGCAGGGGCAGCCTCCACCAGGCACCCACCCATGTCTCCCACCACCCTCACCCCCCAGCAGTGCAGGGGCACCCTCCACCAGGCCCCCACCCATGTCTCCCACCACCCCCACCCCCCAGCAGTGCAGGTGCAGCCTCCACCAGGCCCCCACTCATGTCCCCTATCACCCCCACCCCCCCGCCACCAGGGGCACCCTCCACCAGGCCCCCACTCATGTCTCCCACCACCCCCACCCCCCAGCAGTGCAGGGGCAGCCTCCACCAGGCCCCCACTCATGTCTCCCACCACCCCCACACCCCAGCAGTGCAGGGGCACCCTCCACCAGGCACCCACTCATGTCTCCCACCACCCCCACACCCCAGCAGTGCAGGGGCACCCTCCACCAGGCACCCACTCATGTCTCCCACCACCCCCACACCCCAGCAGTGCAGGGGCAGCCTCCACCTGGCCCCCACTCATGTCTCCCACCACCCCCACCCCCCTGCCACCATGGGCAGCCCCCACCAGGCCCCCACTCATGTCACCCACCACCCCCACCCCCCAGAAGTGCAGGGGCAGCCTCCACCAGGCCCCCACCCATGTCTCCCACCACCCCCACCCCCCAGCAGTGCAGGGGCACCCTCCACCAGGCCCCCACTCATGTCCCCTATCACCCCCACCCCCCCGCCACCAGGGGCACCCTCCACCAGGCCCCCATCCATGTCTCCCACCACCCCCACCCCCCAGCAGTGCAGGGGCAGCCTCCACCAGGCCCCCACTCATGTCTCCCACCACCCCCACCCCCCAGCCACCAGGGTCACCCTCCACCAGGCCCCCACTCCTGTCTCTCACCAGCCCCACCCCCCAGCAGTGCAGGGGCAGCCTCCACCAGGCCCCCACTCATGTCTCCCACCACCCCCACACCCCAGCAGTGCAGGGGCACCCTCCACCAGGCACCCACTCATGTCTCCCACCACCCCCACACCCCAGCAGTGCAGGGGCAGCCTCCACCAGGCCCCCACTCATGTCTCCCACCACCCCCACCCCCCTGCCACCATGGGCAGCCCCCACCAGGCCCCCACCCATGTCTCCCACCACCCCCACCCCCCAGCAGTGCAGGGGCAGCCTCCACCAGGCACCCACCCATGTCTCCCACCACCCCCACCCCCCAGCAGTGCAGGGGCACCCTCCACCAGGCACCCACCCATGTCTCCCACCACCCCCACCCCCCTGCCACCATGGGCAGCCCCCACCAGGCCCCCACTCATGTCTCCCACCACCCCCACCCCCATGCCACCATGGGCAGCCCCCACCAGGCCCCCACTCATGTCTCCCACCACCCCCACCCCCCAGCAGTGCAGGGGCAGCCTCCACCACGACACCAACTTCCCTGGCACTGAAGCTGGTGCCCCTCTGCCTCCTTGGCCGGGGGTTGGCACTGGTGCCACCTGTTGTAGTGGCCGACATGGCAACCCCAGAGGCAGGAGTGGGTGGGCAAGTGGGTCCTGGGGCAGGGCTGTGGGGCGACGGAAAATCAGTCGGGAGCCTTTGGTTCCAGCAGGGGTGGTCACAGCAACAGCACCCCTGGCTGATGTGCAGGCAGCAAATGGCAGGGCACGTGGCCAGCAGGCAGTCAGGCAGCAGCAGATGGCAGGTGGGAGCGTGCTCAGGGCTCTGGGGGGCAGTAATTTGGCCCCCTGGGCAGGAGCGTGGTCTTCCGTGTGTGAACGCGTGGCCAGCTTGATACGAGTGATTTTGCACGCGAAAATCAAACACGTCTGCACGTAAATCGACGTGCACGCGTAGGAAAATGTTGTGTGACACGTCCCAGTGTCAAAGCGTGTAATAGTTGAAAATGGACCTACACGCAGAAGTGACAAGGCGTGTGATTGGTGAAAAAGGACCTACACGCAAAAGTGACAAAGCGTGTGATTGGTGAAAAAGGACCTACACGCAGAAGTGACAAAGCGTGTGATTGGTGGCAATGGCCCTAGCACGTACACGCCGCGTAAGTGACGCTGTACGTGTGGGCCTGTATATAAGTTACGTGTAGAACACCATTTCCTTGTAAGTGCTTTTCGTGGAGAGCGAGTGGGTGAATTCTGTACTTCTTGTCGTTTCACACGCGATTTACTTCACGGCGTTTCCAGTTCGTACTCCCTGTTACCTCTGACAGCTTTTTCTCCTTTTTCTCTTGTACTGGTTTACCTGGGCCTGTTCCCTCAAACAGTGTCCCCTTCTACTGTTGTCCTGTCTCCTCAGACAGCGTACAAATCTTCTTTTGGCGGGGGTGTTGCCAACCAAACGCGCTCATTTTTCACGCTCTTTTACCTGGCAGACGGTGAGTCACGCACGTATCTAACTTCTGTACTTGCCCCGTGTGTAGCCTACCCCTTCAGAGGTCATTCTAGGCTGCGTGTGACACGCATACGTTCATTCTTGTGTTACTGGGTGCCACAGCGTAGTGCAGGTTTTTCTTTCTGCACACGTGGCCTAGGAGGGGTTGCGTGCACGTCATCTCCCTTTTTTGGGCCTCCTGTGCGTTGCGTGACCCGTCATCTTTCCCCAGGGGTTACATTCAGCCTTGCTAGAGCACTAGGGTACAATTACCATCTGGTACCCAACCCCTTTGACCCCCAATTGCCCAGGACAATAGTCTACATCCACTCCCATACGCACATTAATATCAGTGCCATGGCTGGGAGGCGAGGATTCCGTAAGGGTGGCAAAGGTGGAAGAGCCACAAGTGGTGGCCGTGGTGGATCCGGTAGGGGACGTGGTCGTAACTTGCAGGGTGAGCCTGTCCCCCCATGTGTGGAGGACCAGTCAAGGGCACCCATAATCCCCCCCCCTACCTCTCTCCCCCCCTCCCGTTGAGGCTGATGTGGCTGACACCATCCATGCTCAGCCCTTGTTGGACCAGCCCATTGTGGCACCAGACCTGGCTGACTCCATGGCTGACTTCCAGGTCAACAGGGCTACGACACGTGCGCTGGTGCACGTTGATGCCATCATGCCACGTGGATCTGGGGCAGCAAGGTCATCTGCTGCCCCAAGTAGGCAGGGCGGAGAGGCTGCAGGGGCAGCTGCGGCTCCATCCACCCCAGCTCTCACACACCCAGCCAGGACAGTGTCGGTCCTAGTCCATCCTGCTGACATTCCCCCTGACACCATTACACTAGAGCCAATGCCTGCACCAACTCCCATGCTGAGTGTGCAATCCCACACACCTGATGCAGAGCCCACCAGGGCTCCTGCCCCTAGTGTCCATAGCGGCGCAGGACACTCAGGATCACCACCACCTTCCAAGCGGAAGAGGAAGAGTGCTTGTCCGGCACAGGCTGATGCCCCAGACACGGCTACACAGTCCGGCCCGTCCAGGAAGCCCAGCTTCACGGATGACGAACTGAATGCACTTGTCCAGTATGTGTCCGGACATGATAACGAGATGGTCATTGTTGCAGGATCCAAGACCACACCTGCACAACGCCAGGCACACTGGCAGACCGTTGCGGACATCGTAAGTGCCCTTGGAATCGTGAGGCGCACAGCCAATGATTGCTATAAGCGCTGGAGTGACCTAAAGCGCAGGGCAAAGAAGAAGCTGGCCTCAAGTCATGCCGCAACTCTAGTGACTGGAGGTGGGTCTCCAGTATTAGACATGGAACTCACTCCACATGAGTCAGTCGCTGGGACCTACGTCACGGAGGAACATATCCAAGGCGTGGGAGATCTGGCTGATTACGAGGCATTGTCCGGTGAGTGCACATGCATGTGTGTGTCATCCATGTGCATGGTGTGTGTGTGAGGGCATCTGTTTGTGTGCCAGGTGAGAGTGTGTGCGCCTGAGTCGTATGGGTCAGCCATGTGCTTCATGCAATACATTCTGCGCAGCTGCATTTGCCCATTGCAGTATCCCTTCTGCCAACAGTACACATCTAGCCCAACAGCACCCCAGTTGCCCTTGTAGTGCCACAACATTGTTGCTTATTTTTCTATGTTCAATCAGACAGATTGTTTGCATTCCACCACTTATACTAGGCATTCCTCAGTCCTCTGGTCACATGTCTGGCATGGCTATGGTAAAGTGGAGTGACTTTGTTACCTGGATATCATATGTTCACACATGTCCCTGTGCAATTGGACCATATTGGACTGGCAGCTCCAGGTGAAAAATCAGACCTGTTTGAATTAGAAAAGCTATTGCATGCGGGAACTGGACTGAATGAATAAGTGCTGCCCTCCTCTCCATCTACACTCAATAGCAATGGTACATGGCAGCTGTGTGATGGCATGTGTGTGTCACCTGGCAATCACAGGCCAATGTGTGATGCCAATGCCAGGCAGCATGCAGAAAATGTGTTCATCTTCCATCTTTGTGTCATGAGTGTGTGCCATTTGCCTGCCCTTCATACGCAGTGAGGATGCATGCATGGGAGGGTCTTAGTCATGTGGGACATGTGTCAATCAAGTACTGGTTCTCTTGCTTCTCAGCCCTCATTGTGTGCCATGGTGCTAATGCGTGTTTCTATTTCTTTGTCATTATGTCATTGCAGGGGAAGATGCACCTGATACTGCTGGGGTTGTGGAGATGGTGCAGAGCCAGGAGGGGTCCGAGGGCCGACCAACCACCAGTGAGGGACGTGGTGTGCTGGTGGGTGAGAACCCACAAGTGCTGCAGGTCGTGCTCTCAAGGGGTGTCTCTGGCTGCACCTCCCCCGAGCTGTACTCAGCTGTTGACTCGGATGATGAGACCTATGTGCCATCGCAGGTGAGTGTTCCAGGGAGGGATTCTGTTCTGTCCCACCCACCTGCACCAGGGTCAGAACCCTCAATGGGGATGTCAGTGTTGGCAGCTAGGCCTTTGGTGGTTACGGATGCAGGGTCACACTCCGCGACATCTGATCCTGTTCCTGGGCCAGCAGATCAGAGGGGGAATGCAGTCCTGCAGCCTCAGGCAGTGCCGGCACAGCAAGGCGCAGTCCGCCTTGCCCCAGACAGGTGTGGTGCCCGCCGACGTGGTGGCCGTACGCCACCTGGCAATACCGCATGGGAGCAATCCATTTACGGTATGGCTACCCAGATGATGGCTCAGGCCATGGATAGGGTGGCCACTTCCATTGTCCCCCCTGAAAGGCTGATGGAGCGACTAGAGCAGGCAACCAACTCCATCTGCCAGTCACACAGGGAGGACATGTTGGCGTCCAACAGGGACAGGCGGGCGGCACTGGCGACTCTGCAGGAGTCCATCTCCATAGAGTCCCAGGGCCACAGGGAAGCCCTGAGGCAGGAGCTACATCAACTCAGGACGACTCTTGTTGAGCTTGAGGCTTCAACACACCAAAGGACAGAACAGCAGCTGGAGCGTCTCACCCGTACGCTCTCAGCTGAGATGCAAGCAACGAGGGCGGAGGCCCGGGCATCCCGTGAGTTGTTGCATGGGGACCTCCGCACCCTCATCCTCCAGAACGAGACCTACCACACCCGCATGCTTGCAGCCATGGAGGAACAGAGTAGGGCCTTGCGTGGGCTGCCTCCCATAGTGCAACCACCTCCGGATGCAGCTGCACAGGGTGATAATAGCGACAGCAGTGATACTCCCACAATAGGGTAGCCGTGTGGGCCATGAGCCCATGGAGGTGTTTTTTTTTCCCAGGATCC
The DNA here is from genome assembly GCF_040938575.1 of Ambystoma mexicanum. NCBI lineage: Eukaryota > Metazoa > Chordata > Amphibia > Caudata > Ambystomatidae > Ambystoma > Ambystoma mexicanum. The sequence goes on from NC_090935.1 coordinate 1,378,446,069, forward strand.
ACACAGGTGGGTTTTGGTGTGCACCCTGACCTCGGACCTCCTGGGTGGCATCCCCAACCCCCCCGGGCCCTTTAATGGCCATTTTTGATTATTTTTTATTTTTATTTTTATTTTATATTTTATATTTTTCCCAATTTTTTTGGGACAATTTGTCGGCTCCGTGGTTCCTGTGGGCATACGCTGCATTGTGGCTTGGCACATGCAGGCTTGTCATGTATTAGGTTCAGATGCCTGGGTTTGAGTCACACACACCCCTCCTGCTTCCCGTTTCCATGGGCTTGCAAAGGGTGTGGCCAAGTGACATTGAAGTACATGGTGACATTGGACTCCCATTACATGTGTGGGTAGTCTAGTCAATACTGTGTATACATTCCTAGTGCATATTGCTGTTGTGTTGTACACTGCATGTTGCATTGATGTGTAACTCATCATCTGTGTCTGCCTCCCAATTTGCAGGTCCCTACCTCATGTCTACACAAGGCCCTCTAGTCTGGAGATGGGGTCCTTGTTGGCAGCAGTGCACCTACAACTCTACATGGCGCCAACACTGTTCAGTTGGAAGTGGTGGGAGTGCAGGCATTTCCAGGTGGTGAGACTACTGATTTATCACATTAGTGAAGTCATGTCAATGGTAGTACCTGCTCAAGTTTGTTGTTGGTCCTGCATTACAGTGAGTATTTCAGGTGTAGCAAGTTTCAATTGGGGACACTGTACATCGCAACACTTGTCATGTTCTGGGGATTACTTTGTTTACCTGCACATAGCATGACATGGCACGGTGTGTTGTGTGGCGGTGCTGGGGATGGGTTGGGTGACATGGCACTGTCCTCTTGTTGCATTTAGCAAGTGGGTATTCATTTTAGCTGCTTGAATGTGTTTCTTCACAACACTGCATTGGTGGTGTGTGTGGGTAGGGATGCACACATTGTAACACTTCCAGGTGAACAATCTCAGGCTGATATGCTTTTCACGGTTGAATCTCCAGACATTCAGGATCAGTGTCAGGTTGAGTCATCATTGACTGTCAGATGGAATGTGCCAGGCCAGTGTGCAGTCCACAGGGGTGTGATTACTATGTGAAGTAATTAGCCACTAGCTGTGTACGGGCTGCCTCCCCCGTGCCCTTTCCCTCCCATGCGCAGCGGCTGTGCATGTGGTTGGGGATGTGGGGCCACCACCATGTCCACGGTCAGGCCCCGGCGTGTTGCAACGTTGTGCAGGACACATGCTGCCACTATGATCCTGCACACTACTGGGGGAGCGTATAACAGCTGCCCGCCAGAACGGTCAAGGGAGCGAAAGCGTGACTTTAGCACTCCGAATGTGCGCTCCACTATGCCCCGGGTTGTAATGTGGGCTGTGTTATATCTTACCTCGGGTGGCGTGGTGGGGTTCCGAATTGGCGTCATCATGTGGGGGCTGAGAGGGTAGGCACTGTCCCCTGTGGAGGTGGTGATTGGTATCATTGGTGGGGTTGTGACCTTGCTCAGTATCCAACATGCATGCATGTGCAGTGGCATACATACTCACCAAGCAGCCATGTATCGCCATGCCGCCCAGCATCTAGGTCCCGGCATAGGGTGGACATTCGGTAAATGAAGCTGTCGTGGGTGGAGCCGGGATAGTTTGTATATACTGAGGTGATGATTCCCTTGGCATTACATACTACCTGCACGTTGATGGAATGCCAGTGCTTGCGGTTCCTATAGATGTGCTCAGATGCCCTGGGGGGACGTAGAGCCACATGGGTGCAGTCGATGGCACCTAGCACTTTGGGGAATCGTGCCACACCGTAAAAATCCAGGGCTGCAGCATGCCTTTCTGCAGGTGTTCTGGGCAGGTATATGTGCCTGCGGACTGATGGGCGTGCAGTGATGATGTTCAAGACCTGGTTTAGGCAGCGTGACTGGGTGGCCCGTGACACCCCACCCACTATGGCACTTGTCCGCTGAAATGATCCAGTGGCTAAGAAGTGCAGTACATTGAGGACCTTCTCCAGGGGGCTGAGTGCTTGGGAGCACAGGGTGGGTGATGTGAGGTCATCCTCCCACTCACTCACCAGGTCCAGTATTATGTGTGGTGGAAACCTGTACCTTCCATACACCTGGTCATCAGGCATCCCGAAAAGGCTGGTTCTGGGTGTGAATATTCTGGCCCTGACTATCCTCCTCCTCCTCCTTTGGTAGCCCACTGCCACTGCTGCTAGGAACGGTATGTTCATCCTGGCGTCTGGCTTGTTATGGTTAAAGTGCGCAAATTTTTGCTTTGCGCGTGTTCTAGGCGAGCGTGTGACCCGCGCACCCCTGGAATCCAGTTCCCAGTCCAATAGCGTGTGGAAATTCACACGCACCACGGGATACAGCGTGTGACCCGCGCACCCCTGGAATCCAGTTCCGAGTCCAAAAGCGTGTGGAAATTCACACGCACCACGGGATACAGGTTCGCTGACGTACTTGCGTGTGTAAGTGCCCGCGCACCCATTAAATACACGTACATAGGCCAATCGCGTGTACGTGCACTTTTGTCCAATTACACGCGATGACACTCTGACGTGCAGTATTTCCACGTGTGCCCCGTCATCACGTGCTGAGTGGGGAACACCCGTGCGGGTCACGTCACAGACGATCTTACGCGCTGAGGGACTCTGGTCCAATAGAATCGCGTATGCGTGCTGACGCGCTTACGCGCTAAGGGCCTTTCCTCGGATTTCACGCTGACGTGCAGGATTTTCACGTGCCAAATCACTCCGTATCAAGCTGGCCACGCGAAAACACACGGAAGACCACGCTCCTGCCCAGAAGGCCGAGTTACTGCCCCCCAGTGCCCAGAGCAGCCTCCCACGTGCCATCTGCTGCTGCCTGCCTGCCTGCCTGCCTGCTGCCACCGTGCCCTGCCATTTGGTGCCTGCACATCAGCCATCTGCAGGGGTCCAGTTGCTGTGTCCACCCCTGCTGGAACTGAAGACTCCCGACTGGGATTACATCGCTCCACAGCCCAGCCCCAGGACCCAGTTGCCCACCCACACCTGCCTCTGGGGTTGCCATTTCCACATCTGGCACCAGTGGCAACCCAAGGCCAGAGGGGCAGAGGGGCACCAGCTTCACTGCCACCGAAGTTGGTGTCCTGGTGGAGCATGTCCTGGGGCAGTATGATGCCCTCTTTGGATCGTCCCGCGCCAGCAAGGAAGGACGGCAGAGGATCTGGGCCGACTGTCTGGTTGCCATCAACGCGGAGGGGGTGGCAACCCGCGACGTCCTGAAGATCAAGAAGCGCTGGGAGGACTTGAGGTCCAGGACCCTTGTGAAGGCCCGGCGCGTCGTGGAGGGGGGCCGGGGCCGCATGAGTTCCATCCAGATGAGGGGTCCTGGAACGCGTACGCCCAGCGCTCCACCCCCCGATCCTTGAGAGGGAGGCCCGTCTGGAGTTGAGCGGTAAGTGTCCAAGCATTACTGTGTGAGACAGGGCATGTTGCGGTGTGCTGGTTCTATGATACTTGCCTGTATGTGTGTCATAGGCCATGTATGCATGTATGTGTGCAGGGACATCATGGTAATGCATGTGCGACCAGTGATGTGTGACCCACATGGTTGTTGCATGTGTTCAAATGCCGCATGGGGAGCCCTATGCAGATTTTGAACATGAGAGCATGCCAGTCTCTGTACCTGGACATGGGTGGGGGTGAGGGATGGGTGCTGATGCCAGGTACATATATGGTAGCCATGTCTGTGTGCCTGACCTGCGTGTCTGTGACTTGTGCATGCCATGGATGCATGACACATGTGTGTGACAATGCACAGATTCAGTGAAGCAGCCAAATTACCCTTGTATCCACTGTGTTTGGTGTGTTTGGGGCCAGATGGATGTGACTGAGGTGAAGTGTGTGCATGTGATAGGCATGAGCCATGATGCATGTGAGTTACATATCATAGAATGTTTCAAGAGTCCATTGGACATGCATGGACATGTCCATGGCATGCACCATGCCTGTTACTGTGTGTGTTTTGCCTGGACTGACCCATGTGTTGTGGAGGGACATGATGGAAGTGTACTTTGACAGTGGTGCTCATCTGCTATTGCTTCCTGTCTAGGGGACCATTGTACAGTGCCCTGATGCTTGTGTTCTTTGTCTCCCTCTACGCAGCGGCTAGTGAAGAAGAGGGCGGAGGCGGCGCTGTGGAGCAAGGCGGTGGGGATGCCCCCACGGCTGCAGCGGAAGGGGTGGGTGAGCCCCCACAGGTACCTGCTATGGTGGGAGACGGTGAGGAGCCATCCAGGTTGGTGGTTTGCACAGAGGAGGAGGAGGCCGCCACTGGGGCACACATGGGGCCTGGTGGGGGCATCCCTGCTGGTGCAAGTGGTGCAGTCCAGGGCCAGGGGCAGGAGGCAGCACAGGTCACCGTGGAGGGGCCTGTGCATGTCGCTGTCCCTGACCCTGTGAGTGCACCACCATGCACCAGCAGGGATGCCCCGTCCCAGGCCCGTCCGCAGGTAGAGGGGATGTCCATGTCACCTGACTCCCCTCCACCTGCGGACGAGGGAACCCCTGGCCGTGCGGAGAAGGTCCTGATTGGGGTCGCGATGCGCACGGCTGTGATTCGTGATGCCGTGCGTGCTTCCCGGGAGGAGCACGCACGTCATCACGAAGTGCACCGTGCCGACGTGGCCCAATTGGGATCGGCCATGTTCGGGGGTTTCCTGCATGTGTTGGCCAATGTGGCGGCCCTCTCCTCCTCTGTGCAGGCTATCCACCAGTCGTTCTCCTTGCCGTCTTCCAGCCCAGATGCCACCAGGGCCCCCTGTGGACCTGCCCCAACCAATGCAGCCAGCTCGGTGGGGATCCCATCCCTGCCACAGTTGGGAGTCGGAGGTCCAGCAGGGGTGGACAACACAGCAACTGGACCCCAGCAGGTGGAAGATGTGACAGCATCATCAGGCAGGGCACGTGCACGACGGCGTCGGTGGTTTCCATCAGCCTGGATGCCGTCGTGCTGGCAGAGGCAGTGGCGTCGGAGGCAGCAGCGGGCTCGACGTGGGAGGCATCATGGCTCGGGGCCATCAAGATCAGAGGGGCAGGCATCGGCCGGAGGGCAGGGCAACACTGGGATGGTGGTGTCTTCCGTGTGGGAGCAGTTGGTCCAGCGGATAGGTGCGGAGCGGCAGCGGGCGGAAGAGGAGCGGCTCGCCATGGTCAGGGCGGAGTTCTCCATGCGTCGGGCGTTGAGGCGGGCTGAGTGCCTCGAGGAAGCTCGCAGGGAGTTTGAGCTGAACATGGGGTTATCCCTGCGAGACCTCGGGGCCAGGACAGAGTCCCGCCTCCAGGACATCGACATGGAGTTCGATGATGCCCTGGCCAGCAACATCAACAAGTGAGCCGCAGGACTTGCCCGCTGCCTTTGTATATAGTTATATAGTTAGTTAGTGTTAGGTTTCCTTTATTTGTTTTTATTATTTTGGACCGCTCGGACAATGGCCACTTTTTTGTATATATTTTTTTCATTAGGTAGTAGTAGGTTTCCTTTATGGTGTTGGGCTCATGGACCCTGGTACATTCCTGTATTTAGTTTGTTTTTTGAAGGAACATTTTCTTTTTTTCATTATTGTGTTCACCATGTGGAAATGGTTTTTCATTCTTTTGCTTCTACTTGATATTGCTTTGGTCAACATTTGTTTTTGTATTCCTTTTTCGTTTTTTGATTTTTACTTTTGTTCTCCGACATGGACCATTTATTTTGTTATCCACATAGTTGTATGTTTGATTTGTTTATTTATTTTTAATCATTAATACATTTTTTATTTTTACTTCCACTTGTGTTATTTTGTCTTTGGTTTCATACATGTCATGATATGGGTTTTGACATTCACTTGCAGCCATTGTGTATGTGTGTGTGACGGACATGTGTTCATTTACATACTTGCCATTGGGGTTGAGTCATGTAATTGCATTCACTATGTGGGTGGATGCAATCCTTGCCTGGGTGTTTGTGCTGGGTATGCTGCCCATTACTGTCATGATTGTGTATCGTCAGGACCTGGGGGCAGGGGGACATGGGTGGGGGCCTGATGGAGGCTGCCCCTGGTGACTGGGGTGTGGGGGTGGTGGGAGACATGAGTGGGGGCCTGGTGGAGGGTGCCCCTGGTGGCTGGGGTGTGGGGGTGGTGGGAGACATGGGTGGGGGCCTGGCGGAGGGTGCCCCTGGTGGCGGGGGGGTGAGGGTGGTGGTAGACATGAGTGGGGGCCTGGTGGAGGGTGCCCCTGCACTGCTGGGGTGTGGGGGTGGTGGGAGACATGAGTGGGGGCCTGGTGGAGGGTGCCCCTGCACTGCTGGGGTGTGGGGGTGGTGTGGGACATGAGTGGGGGCCTGGTGGAGGGTGCCCCTGGTGGCTGGGGTGTGGGGGTGGTGGGAGACATGGGTGGGGGCCTGGTGGAGGCTGCCCCTGCACTGCTGGGGTGTGGGGGTGGTGTGAGACATGAGTGGGGGCCTGGTGGAGGGTGCCCCTGGTGGCTGGGGTGTGGGGGTGGTGGGAGACATGGGTGGGGGCCTGGTGGAGGCTGCCCCTGGTGGCTGGGGGGGTGGGGGTGGTGGTAGACATGAGTGGGGGCCTGGTGGAGGGTGCCCCTGCACTGCTGGGGTGTGGGGGTGGTGGGAGACATGAGTGGGGGCCTGGTGGAGGGTGCCCCTGCACTGCTGGGGTGTGGGGGTGGTGTGGGACATGAGTGGGGGCCTGGTGGAGGGTGCCCCTGGTGGCTGGGGTCTGGGGGTGGTGGGAGACATGGGTGGGGGCCTGGTGGAGGCTGCCCCTGCACTGCTGGGGTGTGGGGGTGGTGTGAGACATGAGTGGGGGCCTGGTGGAGGGTGCCCCTGGTGGCTGGGGCGTGGGGGTGGTGGGAGACATGGGTGGGGGCCTGGTGGAGGCTGCCCCTGGTGGCTGGGGGGGTGGGGGTGGTGGTAGACATGTGTGGGGGCCTGGTGGAGGGTGCCCCTGCTCTGCTGGGGTGTGGGAGTGGTGGGAGACATGAGTGGGGGCCTGGTGGAGGGTGCCCCTGCACTGCTGGGGTGTGGGGGTGATGTGAGACATGAGTGGGGGCCTGGTGGAGGGTGCCCCTGGTGGCTGGGGTGTGGGGGTGGTGGGAGACATGGGTGGGGGCCTGGTGGAGGGTGCCCCTGGTGGCTGGGGGGGTGGGGGTGGTGGTAGACATGAGTGGGGGCCTGGTGGAGGGTGCCCCTGCACTGCTGGGATGTGGGGGTGGTGGGAGACATGAGTGGGGGCCTGGTGGAGGGTGCCCCTGCACTGCTGGGGTGTGGGGGTGGTGGGAGACATGAGTGGGGGCCTGGTGGAGGGTGACCCTGGTGGCTGGGGGGTGGGGGTGGTGGGAGACATGGGTGGGGGCCTGGTGGAGGGTGACCCTGGTGGCTGGGGGGTGGGGGTGGTGGGTGACATGAGTGGGGGCCTGGTGGAGGGTGACCCTGGTGGCTGGGGGGTGGGGGTGGTGGGTGACATGAGTGGGGGCCTGGTGGAGGGTGACCCTGGTGGCTGGGGGGTGGGGGTGGTGGGAGATATGAGTTGGACATGGGGGGGGCCTGCTGGCAGGTGCCCCACAGTGCTGGGGGGTGAGGGGGTGGGGGACATGAGTTGGACATGGGTGGGGGCCTTCTGGCAGGTGCCCCACAGTGCTGGGGGGTGGGGGTGCAAGGGGACATGAGTTGGTGTTCATTAGTTCAAGGAGACATGTGCCTTTGCTGGGGGGCATGCCCATGTTGGGTGGGCTGCCTGCGGGACATGACCAGGGATGCAGGGTAGTCCCCTGTGGTGTGGGCTGCCTGCAGGGGCCGTGGAGGGTGTACAGGGTACACCTGGGAGGACCCACACTGTCAAATCACATGTGGGACTCCCCAGCACCCCTGAAATACACGTACCGTGCAGAAATCGCGTGTAAAACTTCCCGCCCACCCCTGAAATACACGCGCCCAGGCTATTCGCGTGTGGAACTCCCCGCGCACCCCTGAAATACACGCGCCCCCAGGCTATTCGCGTGTGGAATACACGCGCACAGGCTATTCGCGTGTGGAACTTCCCGCGCACCCCTGAAATACACGCGCCCAGGCTATTCGCGTGTGGAACTTCCCGTGCACCCCTGAAATACACGCGCCCAGGCTATTCGCGTGTGGAACTTCCCGCGCACCCCTGAAATACACGCGCCCAGGCTATTCGCGTGTGGAACTTCCCGCGCACCCCTGAAATACACGCGCCCAGGCTATTCGCGTGTGGAACTCCCCGCGCACCCCTGAAATACACGCGTCCAGGCTATTCGCGTGTGGAACTTCCCGCGCACCCCTGAAATACACGCACCCAGGCTATTCGCGTGTGGAACTCCCCGCGCACCCCTGAAATACACGCGCCCCCAGGCTATTCGCGTGTGGAACTTCCCGCGCACCCCTGAAATACACGCGCCCAGGCTATTCGCGTGTGGAACTTCCCGCGCACCCCTGAAATACACGCGCCCAGGCTATTCGCGTGTGGAACTTCCCGTGCACCCCTGAAATACACGCACCAAGGCTATTCGCGTGTGGAACTCCCCGCGCACCCCTGAAATACACGCGCCCAGGCTATTCGCGTGTGGAACTCCCCGCGCACCCCTGAAATACACGCGCCCAGGCTATTCGCGTGTGGAACTTCCCGCGCACCCCTCAAATACACGCGCCCAGGCTATTCGCGTGTGGAACTTCCCGCGCACCCTTGGAATACACGTAGCCCGCTCCCCCAGGCCCGATCGCGTGAGGAACTTCACGCGAACCCCTGTAATACACGTAGCCCGCTCCCCCAGGCCCGAGCGCGTGAGGAACTTCACGCGAACCCCTGTAATACACGTTGCCCGCTCCCCCAGGCCCGATCGCGTGTGAAACTTCACACGAACCCCTGTAATACACATAGCCCGCTCCCCCAGGCCCGATCGCGTGTGAAACTTCACGCGAACCCCTGAAATACACGTAGCACGCTCCCCCAGGCCCGATCGCGTGAGAAACTTCACGCGAACCCCTGAAATACACGTAGCCCGCTCCCCCAGGCCCGATCGCGTGAATAACTTCACGCGAACCCCTGTGATGCACGTACCCTGCAAATCGCGTGTGAGACTTCCCGTGCACCCCGGTATACACGCACACGTATTTTTTGTCAGCAGGTGTCCGTGTTTGTGGGTACCCCTTTGCACGTCATTTTTCCTGGAGGGCCACAGTATGGGACATTCATCATGGCAGTATATAGGTGCTATTTGTTGGCGCACCTTTTGGCGCACATTTCTTACAGCCGCAGAGACGCTACCGCCTGCTTTCTTGTGGCGGTCGTGTTTGTGCCTGTGCGCTGGTTTGTGCGTGCGCTTTTTTCACCTATTCTATTCCATGAATACGTGTTGTAGGCGAGCGTGTGGGCGTTCCGCGCACTTGTGCCCTGTACTTCCCCCGTGACGCCCACGTTTTGGCAAGTTGTTCCCCATTCCGAGTGTTACGCCTGTGTTCCACCTACTTTTGTTGCGTGCGCCGCGCTATGTGCGAATTTCGCTGTGGCCTGTGCGATTTTCGCTGTGACCTGGCGCACGCTGTTAGATGGCCTCTGCGCCAACGTGCGCCGCGCACTTTTTTATCGCACATCCGCTGGTTTTCTCGCGCACGGCCTTCCATGAATCGACATGCGCTGCTTTTCGTGCGATTTTCGCACTTGCACTGGGATTTTCGCTATTCCACTGCGATTCGCATGTTTTTGCCCACTTGCGCCGCGCTAATTATTCCATGAATCGGCCTGTTAGTGTTTATTTGTGCGTTGTGGGTGCCTCTGACCTCGACTTCTCTCCTGGGGGACGGAAAAGGTATTTGTCTTGGGACTGAGCTACACAGAGCTGCAGCTCCACATCAAGGAATATGTTCTATTCTGTTAATTGTGTATTGGGCTTAAAATCCAATATGACATCACGCCTGTCATGTTAACATGCTGACATTGCTCCTGCCACAGTACATTTCAGACTCCATCTTCCTCGCACTTCACAAACAAACATAGGTTGTCATGCAACTCCTAAACATAGGGCCTATAACGCTGCCCCATCTATAACCTGTGCAACCGCAACATTACAATATGTGTTGCTCCCTCTGTGTTGCTATATATAGGTATCTAATATGTGTCAAAACTAACTACAGGTCACATGTGCGCCTTCTGTGAGCAAAACTCACCCTGCTCACCTTGTGGAACGTACTAATAGGTTTTTCTCAGCCTGAACCGTTTCGCCTGGCTTGGACGCTGTAAGTGCATCCCAACAAAGACATCAGTTGAACTGCACCCCCACATCAGGAGCGTGTTGCATGGACTGGGATAAAATGCAGGCAGCAGGCATGGTACACTACATAAGTGGCTCAAAGACAGTCTCAGGACCTTTCAACCATTTCAAAAGAAAGGGGCCTTCAGCCTCAGGTGGTCCCCCCCGCAACTGCTTCAATGTTGGCAGTCAGCAGTTTAATAATTCGGCAATAGATTCCTTTCTATATTATTTTCGTTCTGGGGCTTTAAATATGCACTTTTCAGAGCTTGCATTTCAAGCTTCATTTCCTGGAACTCTTCAGGCTTGAAGGGCTCTAGCAAATAAAGTTTGTAACAGTAGCGCTTCAAATCACACATTTAAAGCAAAGAAAGTCGCCTGACCATTAGCACCCTGGGCAGGGGCGTCAGCCAATCAGGGAGCTCAGCCCACGATCCAAGCCACCTCATGGCTGGTTTCTCCATCCGCCATCTTCCACCCACCTACCCTGATTTTTTTCTCTCCCTCCTCCCATCCCACTTACCTGATTGCGGCAGCAGGGATCTGCCACCGCAGCTTCTGTCAGTTCCCATATGGTGCCCCGCCTTCCAATTCCATGGTAGCCATGTTAGTGTAGTATTTTCTCTCCATGAACTGGATGTCGCAAGGCATCCCATTGACCGAGAGAACATTATTCTCTTTTTTCCTTTTTTTTATTTTTCAACCATTAGCACCTGTGTAGCATCCAGCACAGGTGCTAATGGCAATATGCACCTCTGTAGCTGAGCCCACCCTGTGGTTAACGGCCCGCCATCCTCATTAAAGGACCCTAGCTTCGGTCAAGCCCTTAACGGGCCATTACCCACAGGGGGGCCCGCCACCTCGGGGCACATCGCCTCAATAATAGCTGACGATGATCACGAGACAGCCAGCCAGCAGGGAGCTGAAACAATGATGTGTAATTTTCCTCATTTTAATGTTTCTGGCATTGTGATTTTCTGAACATTGGACATTCTGTCTGTGTGCTTTAGGTACAATGTGTTGCCTGTGCTGTCATTTTTAACAGAAGTAGTCCCTAATATCCAGGTTAGAAAGAACAGTGTGTGTTGTACTGTAGTTTTGTTTTTGTTGAAAAGGGTGTCTGTTTTTTTGTTAATTCATTTATTAGCAATCTTTATTGTTAGATGCTTTGGGTCGAATGATACAATGCATAACATGTGCAGACTTTGAAGCGATTTTAATACATAAAGCATTACAAAAATGATCAAAATTGCGAAATACACCAAACAACTATCTAAGTTATCTTTCGGCTCTCAAGTTCCTGCACTTCCATTCTCTATTTTGACGTGGCAAATACTGTCATCTGAAAAGCCAAAAAAGAAGCGCTTCTATGATCCGCCACACAACAACAATGTGACTCAAAACAGCAGCCAGCCAAGGTGCTCCAAGGCGTAAGTAAATAGATCAGAAGGCCGGGAAGATAGCTCGGGCAGTGCTTTTGTCTTGGAAGCAAGACAACATGGAGCAACACAGGTTCGGACCCCAAACCCATGCTTAGAGACTGCAGTATTAAGTGCCTTATAAAAGATTAATTAATTAAAAGAAGACACAATTTTCCAGATGCCCCCATGTTCCTATCCTGACTCCAAGCGTCAGTGCCCATATATTAATGGTCTTTACAGACAGTGATAATTACCCCATTATATGGGACCACCAAATTTAAATATGATCTGTGCTGCCATAATTATTTCATATGTGTGAAAAGGACCTTAAACGCTCTTTTTATTGAATGGGAAATCTGGATATTTGTTTTATGTAAAAGTACTCCGGTAACGTCTGTGTGTTTTTCTTTTTTTCATATATGCCGTTTTGTCGTCCATTTTTCGCTTTCATTTGGGTCTCGGCACATTGAATGAAGCGAACTGGTGGGCAGTGGTCTCATTCCCTCCTGGGGTGTGTCCTTTATTGCCTCTCATTGCGGGGAGGGTACTGCCTGTTGGGGACGCTTGCTTTCAGTGGTAATATCATCCACATTAAGTGCCTATTTTGACATTTCAGCCGGTCCTGTGCTCGGGTTCTGGCAGTTGCGGTGGATTTCAAATCACAAGGGAAATTTGTCTGTTGTAATTATAGATCATGTGAGGCAGTGTTGGGTTTCTTGTGTTCAAGTATGTGGACGCTTATGTGCATGTGGCAGACTGCAGCTACCCTAGGTTGGGGACTTTCATTTGTCCCACCCACACTGTTTTTATATATATTTATTTAATATTTATGTATAAATATTTGTCTCTGCAACAGACAGGTGTCACTGTACTACTTATCTAGAGGTTAATGATAAGGCAATGCATTCAAAGAGTGGGGTTCAGGTTGGCTCATGGCCTGGCCCACACAGGATATAAATACTGATCCCAGAACAATGGATGAGTCGCATTTATATCCTAGACATGAATTCATAAATAAATAGCATCAATTCATCAATAATGGGTAGGAGGCATATATCCTAGACCTAAATTAATGGTGCTATTTATTTATATATTTATTGATTCATGTTGTAGACAGTACAGTCACTTCAAGCTGTGTTCCCCGACCCTACCCCCCCAGCAAGTGATGGGAGCGTTGGAAGGGGCTTTTGGAACTACTGAGCAAGGAGAGGATCTTATTATGAGGTTTCATGCTACCACATTGAAGTCAGAAGAGAAGCTGTCTGATTACTTAGTATCGATGGAAAACATTTTGTGCCTGGCCCACCAAAGAGGAGGGCTGGAAACTTCAAGATTGAACCGTTGTCGATTGAAACAGCCACTCAGAGAGGCTAAGTAAGCCGCTATACCGTTACTACAGTTGAGGCTGTGGGAAAAACTGGAGAAACCACCTTCGTATGAAGAATTGTTAATGTCCATCAGCGCCCTTGAAGAAGAAACTAGTGACATCCAAGTGTAGAGTTAGCCCATACAAGGCTGTATCTCCACACCAAATCCTCCTACAGCTCTGCAGAGGCAGATAGAAGAGCTACAGCAACTGGTCTGGAAGCTTCAAATACAACTAGCAGCCCGAGACAACCTGTTGCCTAACCTGGACTGGGGAAGAGGCGCCTACTCACCTTCTCGAGGATGGTTAAATCAGACATATTGACAGGCACAAGAGCCCAGAGACTTTTCCTCACAATCTGCTGCATATTTACCTCCATGGATATTCTGTCATCGAAATGGAGCTGATGATCATTCAACTCGCCTGTGTGACAGGGACCCAAATTATGCACAAAGTAGCTGCTCGGTTTGATGCTCTTAAACATTCCCACAAGAGCATTGTTGGGAAATGCTCAGAAGGCTATAGAGGAGGAGCAGCAAGAACTGTGTTAACAGGAATTCGATCCTCTACAGTTAACATTGACCACTCATTAAGGATGTCGACCTGGATTTAAACTCGTCAACCATCAACTTAGTGGTTAGGTCGGTCCAATGGCTGACCATCTCCGATAGCTTCATGAGCTCTGTACTACCAAGGCTGAGCTGCCAGTGAACTGTTCCAAGCTAAGGACTCAAGGACATGCCTACTGTGGCATCCCAGCTGGCCTCATTTGGCCCTCCATGACCATTGCAGTCCACCTTGAGGGGCAAAGAACCACAGCATTATAGGTCAGCCACACACAGGTTAGCATTGTGTACGAGCCTTACTATCTCCAGCATATAGTACACCTACCATTGGAGCCTCTGGAAGGGCTGAATCTGATGGGAGTTGGAGATGCGGCATGCAGATACCTTGGATATGTCTGTGTGAGAATACATGTAAATCAAGAAATGGCTGGAGTGAACATCACCTTGAACACCTTGGCGTTGGTGTGCACCATGAAGAACCTGAATATTGAAGTACCGCTGGTCATGGGCACCAACTCTGCACTGTTTGGTACATTAGCCAAACTGTGCACAGAGATGGCTGGCCCACAGTTTGCAAGGACTTTGAAGATGCACCCAGCCTGCCTACAGGCCTACCTCAAGAAAGGCATGGAGAAGCAAGATAGAACTGAAGGGCCTCTGGGTTATGTGACCACCACCAACTATTATTGCAGATTCATGCCAGGTTTTGCTAAAATAGCCCAACCGCTCACCAAACTGACTGGGGGCTATCTGGCTCCGTAAAAGACAGCGACTTGCAGTGGTGCCCATTGAAAAGCCCTATACCACCCTAAAGAAAATGTCAAGCAAAGATGGAGTGACAAGTGCAACAATGCATTAGACCAGCTGAAGAAGTCCCTTTCAGAAGTGCCTTTTCTGGCTTATACACATCCACAACTGCCTTATATTCTGCATTTCGATGCCAGCTACATGGGCTGGGTACAGAACTATATCAAGAGCAGCAGGTCTGTCAGACTTGTAGCATTGACCAGCTGCTGATTAAGCCCATCCGAGATACACTACCAACTCACAAGCTGGAATTCCTGGCCCTCAAGTGGGCAGTGACCAAAAAGCTGCATGATTACCTCTATGAAGCACCATTTACCGTAAAGACTGACAACAATCCATTGACCTACATTCTTAAATCTGCAAATTTGGATGCCATGGGTCATCGCTGGCTGGCGGCCTTGTCATTTTACCATTTCCAATTAGAGTACTGCCCTGAAACTAACAATATTGACGCTGATGCTCTATCCAGAAGACAACCTTCCAGTGATGGAGAGGGACCTATACTCTCTGAGATGGCATCTGTGTCAAGTGTGAATGCTATCTTCCTGAATGAGACTCTCTGATCGGCTGTACCCACTGGGCTCATCGACTGCCTTGGAGGGGCTGCTGATGGGGTTCTGTTCAGTTATTGTGATGCCACCAGTCTGATGCCCCTAGAACTGCCCCATATGACCAGGACTGAGTTTAGACAAGCGCAACTGGAGGATATCAAGTTATATGAAGGACTCAAAGCAAAAGAAAATGGAGCTGAGGGACCACGCTTTAATATCACCATGACACGGCGATCAAATTACAGGAAAGAATGGAGGACTCTGGTGGTGAAAGGTGGGGTGTTGTACAAAGAGAGCCAAGTCCAAGGGTGACTTATCCACAGGCTTGTGCTTCCTTGCTCTCTCCATTCAGTGGTACTGTAAGCCCTTAGTGATCAACATGGGCATCTGAGAAGAGAACTCACACTGGAGTTGATCCAAAGTAATTTCTACTGGCCACAATTGGGCCCCGAGGTAGAAGAATATTACTGAACATATGCTTGGTGAATCACCAGGAAGACACCAATCCACCCGGCAGCAGCACTTCAACACCAAGAGCGCTCTGGAGCAATGTATTTAGTTTGTGTTAACTTACTGAGCCTTGAACTGGACAGCAGCGGAACCCAAAACATACTAGTGGTGACTGATAATTTTAACTGGTATGCCCAAGCATACCCAATGAAAGACCAAAAGCCCACTATGATAGCCAAAGTACTGTGGGAAAAATTCTTTGTTCATTATGGTTGGCCAGCACGTCTGCATTCAGATCGGGGCCGGACTTTGAATCCAAACTGATTAAACTACATATGCATTTGATTAGAGTGTGGAAAGCAAGGACCTCCCCCTATAACCTCCAAGGTGATGTGTAAACTGAACGTTTCAATCATACATTGCTGAATATGCTGGGAACTTTGACTGCCAAAGAAAAGACTCAATGGAGTCAACATGTGTCAACCTTGGTACATGCCTACAATTGTACAAAAAATGACAGCACTGGATTTACCCCGTATCAGCTGATGTTTGGGAGGGATGCTAGGTTGCCCATACACTTGAGTTTTGGAGTATCTTCTAATGGTATAGGTGAGAAAAACTACTGCAAGTCTATCCAAACCTTCAAGATCAGCTGGGTCAGGCATTTCAATTGGCTCAAGCTGCGGCAGAACACCAATATGAGGAAAACAAGAGAAGATATGATGTCAAAGTAAAGTTCCAAACCCTGCAACATGGGGACAGAGTACTCATTTGAAGTTTGTGAGAAAGAGGGCAAATCACTTTAGGAGAACATTGGGAATCCCAGCCCTACATAATTGAATGCCAATTGCCATTACTACCTGTGTTCAAGCTGAGAGAAGAGAGAAATCCCTGTTATGTCAAAACTCTTAACCGTAATCACCTCCTACCTATAGGTGATGATGTAGAGCTGGATCCAACTAGGGATGAAGTATCTTTTTCTCCCAGTAAGATGATCACTAGGAGTCGTGCAGAGGAGCCTTGCTGTATCGACAACACTAAACCCACAAGACCAAGTACTATACTATCTGTAGTCTAAAGTCCACAGAGGAGAGAAAATGTTGGGGGTGAAGATTTATAGAGCCAGGAAACTGTGATAAGTCCAATGAGGAGTGAATTAAGTCAAAAATAGGGATACAAGAGCCAGAATGAATCAGAGAACACCAATTTGGCATTTTTTTTTACAAGAGAATGAAAACACAAAAGGCTATATAGTCCCTGTGAGTGGAGGGGAGATGCACTTCATACTGTTAATACTAAGCCTTTCTTTCCCTAAGCATGAGATCTTAAGCAGATATCTGACACTGAAAGTCTAATCAGACCTCCAGTAGCAGAAGAAAGCTCAGACTTAGTGCACAAACTTCATGCAGAGACAGAGTGTGAACCCAGGATATCTCACTGAGAAATCAAGCCAGTCAGGATGCTAAGCTATGATGCTCCAGGAGAATAATGTGAAATAGTCAGAAGAGGTATCTCAGCCCAAGCTTCATAAGGATTCCGGCCTGACTGCTTTACACAAGTTAAACCCTAAGGATGGTAAATGACAGGGGGGTGAGTGTAACCCTGCATATATTCATGGTCTTCACAGACAGTGATAATTACCCCATTATATGGGACCACACAATTATAATATGATCTGGGCTGTCACAATTATTTAATATGTTTGAAAATTACTTGTTGGTAAAAGAAAAAACGTGCCTGGGTTAAACCCTCTTTTTATTGCCAGGTCAATCTAGATATTTGTTTTATGTAAAAGTGCTCCCGTAATTTCTGTGTATTTCTGTGTGTGTTTTTTTTTCCTTCATATATGTTGTTTTGTCATCCATTTTTGCTGTCATTGAGGTCTCGGCACCTTGAATGTTGTGAAATGGTGGGCCGTGTTATCCCCCATCAGCAGGGCAGTGCAGGTGTATTCTGAAGTGAATTACTTCAGAAACAAAGTTAGTCCCCCTGCAGCGATGATGCGGGTGGGAGGGACCAATACCAGAACAAGGATCTGCGCCAAGTCGGAAGGGGAGAGAGAGCGAGCCGAGGATTACGACAGCCCAGCAGGGGGGTTGACTTTTTTTCCCTTCAGGGCCAACCCGGGCCTCTGAGCATTTGCACTTTCCACCTAGGAAGGGGTTTCTTTTCCCAACACGATCGTCATGCTGATTTGCTGAGGCTGACAGTCTTCCACCAGTGTTGTGCTCCGGGATCAACCTCAGGTGGTGAGGAGGTGGTACCATCATCTGAGGGAAGCCGGGGTCGAGTAATTCACTCCCTCATGTGGCTTCCCTTGTCTGGGTCTCGTGTGTCCGGTGCGGTGCGTGTGCACTATGAGGTAGGAGGGATGAGATTTGTGGGTGAATAAGGGTGCTGGTATCGGATTTGATTTTAAAACGTGCCGCAAAGCGGGTTGTCTATTATCCCTCCCCCAGTGTGAGATCCGAGCGAGAGAAAGATCTAGAGAGATCGAAGGAGACGGAGGTGAGGAGCAAGCAGGGGTTTACAAATTCTGCTGTGTCCTGTGTATGTTGAACCAGTCTTTAGAGTCGATGTAACACAGGAACGTCATTTAGAGGCTGCCAGAGGTCACGACTGAGATCCCTGGGTTTACCTTGTCGTCTTGTCGGATGCTGCCTCTGTTGTTTCCCTTTAGTGTTTGTTGGAGTGGATGCCGGCCCTCCCCGGCTCCTGCATCCTTTACATGGATTGAGGCGGCAAAACCACTGCCTTTTTGCAGCGATTTTTTGTGTAAACGACCATTTTTGAACTAAGCGTGTCACTGACGTTCATAAAACAAGTGCATAGGGATTGTTATTCCTCAGTTTACATAGTAGGATCACTGAATTGATGCTATTTATTTATTCATACATTCATATCTGGGGGAAATAAATGTCACTCATCCATTGTTCAAGCATTGACTCTATTTATTTATATATTTATTAATTCGTGTATAGGCTATAAATGGTACTAATTTATTGTTCAAGCATTGATGCTATTTATTTATATATTTATTAAGTCATGCATGCCTAGGATATATATGCCTCCTACCCATTATTGATGAATTGATGCTATTTATTTATTTATGAATTAGACTTGGATATAAATGCCACTCATCCATTGTTCAGCATTGATTATATGTATTTATATATTTATTAATTAATGTCTAGGATAAATATGGTATGGTATGCAATGTTTATTTGTAAAGCACCTATACACAAGGCACGTGTTTCAAAGAGCTCAAGGACGGAGGGAACAAGTGGCAAAAACAACAGTCATTCAGAGTCCTTGAATTTCTGAACAATACAAGTCTGCACAGGCAGGGTAAGTGCATATAATACAATTAACAGTGAAGATAACAGTAAATAGGTTTGATTATGATTCTGCAGTTTTCCAAGTACATTGAGGTGCCACCATGCAAGGAGGGGAGACAGGGATGATAAATAGACAATCTTCAAGGCATGGTAAGTTCAGATTGTGCAAGTGCACAAACAGTACAGGAGAGCTGGGGGACAAGTGCAAGGGGGAGTCCAAGTGCACCCAGTCAGTCAGAAACTGGGGTAAGTGCTGAGGGATGCCACTCTCATGGGTCATTGATCAAGTGCAATAATGATGAGGCAAGTGCTGCCTCGGAGGCAAGTGCGAGAGGACTGGCGAGGGTGCTAGACACCTGTGAGACTCTGAGGTACACCCGGCAGCCAGTCATCAAGCTGTGTGGAAAAGGAGGGAGAGAGCAGAGAGAGAGGTTAAAAGGATAGAGGGAAAGAGAAGGAAGAGGAGAAGATGAATGTCTTAAGGAATTTCCGGACATTAAGGAGATCAGTTTGAGGACAGAGGGTGTCAGGGAGGCTATTCCAGAGGGAACCCCCTGCTGACGATATAGATCTCCCTCCAAATCTCTGCTTGGAGAACTGGCTCACTCACAGAAGGTTGGAGGTTGATGAGCGGAGGACTCGGGAAGGACAGTATTTAGGTAGGCATCATTCCAGATAGGTAGGTCCCAGGTCCCAGAATGCCTTGTGGACAATGCAGAGGGTCTTGAACTTGATCCTTGCTCCCACAGGGAGCCAGTGGATGGATTTCTGTGCCAGAGAGATGCAGTTCCTGGGCTTATGGCCAAGGGTAAGTCTTGCAGTTCTGTTCCGGATGAGTTGCAGAGGGCACAAAACCGAGGCAGGGAGGTTGAGAAAGAGGCTGTTGCCGTAGTCCAGCCTTGAGAGAACCAGGTCTCTGGAGACAGTGAGCTGCTGGGGGAAGGTGAGAAAAGGAAGAGTACCTCTGAGCGGTTGCAGCTGGTAGTTGGAATTTTTAGAAATGTCTGAAATGTGAGTGGAGAAGGAGAGAGTGGAGTCGAAGATGACCCCAAGGTTTTTTGTCTCACAGGTGGGTGCGGGCGCAGGTCCGAGGGAGGCCGGCCAGAGTGAGAGTGGGAAAGTGAAGCAGGAGTCCCAATGCGAACGATCTCAGTCTTACTGGCGTTGAGGCAGAGGTTGTTTGCAGCACACCATGACTGAACTGCGGACAGACAGTCAAATATTATCTAGGTAGAGGGGGTGGCTGAGGTTAGCCTGAAGGAGAATTGTGCTTCATCCGCATAACCCTGGAAGTTAGAGATGAAAGTGGCAATCACACGTGCCAGGGCAGCCAGGTAGATATTGAAAAACCAAGGCGATAGGTTAGAAACATGGGGAACGCCACAGGTTGAAAGAGTGATAGTAGAGAGAAAGGACACAAGTTCCACCTGGGATGGGCGTTCAGAAAGGAACGAGGTTAACTACGCCAGAGCCCAGCCTGTGATTCCCAGGGTGTCATGAAGATGTACAATCAGGATGTTGTGGTTTTCTGTGTCGAAGGCAGAGAGGAAGTCAAGAAGAATGAGGACAGGGGGAGTGCTAGTGTCACGTTTTGAGAGCAGGTCTTCACGGGTGTTCAGTAGAGCAGTTTCTGTGCCTATGGATGCTCTAAAGCCAGACTGATGGTCGAAGAGGCAACCAGCAGATTCAGTGTGGAGGGTGAGCTGTGAGATAGCCAGCTTCTCCAGGAGTTTGCCCAGGAAAGGGGTGATGGAGATGGGGCGGTATTTTGCCGGAATGAAAGGGTCAGCAGAGGGTTTCCTAAGCAGAGGGTGCACAAGGGAGTACTTAAGAGGAAATGGGAAATCTCTAGTGGCAAAAGAGAGATTGCAGAGATCAGCCAAGGCTGGAGTGAGAGAGTTCATGTTGTCCTTAATAGTTTTGGAGGGGCAGGGGTCAACCTCTTTGGATGAGGCCTTCATAGAGTGGACTTGCAAAGTGACCTCATCAGGTATGATGGGGGTGAGAGAAGAGAAGAGAAGTGGTGGAGGGGCCAAGGGAGATTCCAGAGGTGTTGCTGTATGATGTGGTGTGGAAGTGAGAGATGAAAGCATGTCTTGGGTTTTTGCGGTGAAGTGTGCAGCCATGGCCAAACAAAGGTGCTGTGTGGGTGTGACAGAAGAGGAGGCTGCTACAGGATTGTCCAGTTCCTTACAGACTTTGAAAAGTTCATCTGTGTTTGATGCGGCGGAGATGCAGGCTTGAATCAATGCTCTTTTCTTGGTGTGGATTCAGAGTCTATATAGCCTTTGAAGGTGACAGCAGGCCAATTTGTCAGAGGGTCTGACTGACAAATTCAATTTCTGCTCAGCTGCCCTACACTTGCATTTAAGGGTAGTCAGATCAGAGTCGTAACAAGAGTTTCACTTTTTGGAAGGCTTCAGTTGGACCCTCACGACAGGGGGAAAAGTATCAACGGTGTTAGAGATAGAGAGATTGAAGTTAGCAAGGGCTGTGTCAGGGTGGGAGTCAGCCGCAGGAGTAGGAGGCGGAGAGTGGGTGGAGGCAAAGGCAGATGCTGTCACTCTTTTCATGGGTCTGGTGACTTTGAAACCGAGTGGCCGCCCCTGGGGTGTCGATGCAAGAGGAGATGAGGGCTTCAAGTGTGAAGAGAGAAGAGAGTGGTCCCTCTAAGAGAGAGAGGTAGTGAGAGGGATTGAGAGAGGGATGTCAGTAGAGATGAGAGCATCCAAAGTGTGACCCGGTGTGTGCATGGAGCCAGAAGGTAAAATAGAGGGGGAGAGAAGATTGCATAGGTTGCAGAAAAGTCCTGAGGAGTCCAGATCGATGCTGAGGTCCCTCAGCAGGAGAAGTGAGAGGAGGAGATTAGAGAGGAGGCCAAGTCAGCCCATTGTGAGAGGAAGAGAGTGGACTGTCCGGGTGGCCAATAGAAGGTGGCCATAAGTAGAGATGATTTAGGAGAGAGGGAGAGCCTGCCAACGCAGCACGCAAAGGAGGAGTAGGCCTGAGTGGGGATGATGGACACAGGTATCCATTCTGGGAAGATCAACGCAACTCCCCCTCCTGACCCTTTGGGCCTGGGCAGAGAGAGAATCTTGTATCCTTCAGGGAGGAGTGTGTCAAGAGCTGCCCTTGAGCCAGGTCTGCGTGATGGCGAGCACATCTAGATCCATGTGTTCAAGAAGGTTGCAGATGTCAGATGATTGTTTGACAGCAAAGTGAGAGTTAAGCGTGGCAATATGGAGCAGCTTGCCATCTTTGAAGGTCTTCTGTGGGGGGGCACAGAGAATGGTGGTCCCCTCTAGGGAGGCAAGAGTGCCAGAGGTATAGTGGAGGATGAAAGAGGAGCCAAGACTGACAAGGGTGAGGGGACAGTGAGGCAAGGCAAAGGCACCTGTGCAGAGGAGGAGGAAGGCACAGTAGGCAATGAAGCCTGTGCAGAGGAGGAGGAAGGCACAGGAGGCAAGGGAGCATGTGCAGAGAAGGAGGAAGGCAGCGCAGGCAAGGGAGCCTGTGCAGAGGATGAGGAAGGCACAGCAGGCAAAGGAGCCTGTCCAGGGGGAGAGGTAAGGTGTGAAAGACGAGGTAGGAGCCTGTCAAAGAAAAGAAGGTTGGGTTGAGGACCCTGAACCATGATGGTTCCATTCCGATAGACAGAAATGGAGTATGGGTCAAGGAGGACCTCCCAGAGGGTGCCACCATTAATGGGAGAAGAGGAGATAGGAGAGAGAAAGACAACCATGTACCAGGTCCATTGGTCGGGTGAGGTAATGACAAAGAAGATGTCTGTGAGAGTCTCTCTGGCGGAAGCCGTGCCATAGGTGTCTGCAATAGGAAGGCCTGAGTTGGAGCCCAGTATGACTTTCCTAAGTTTCTTCTAGCCAGATGTAGTGATAGGAGAGGGATAGAAAATAGAGAAGCAGTTAGAGAAGATAGGAGAAATAGATAGCGGCATAGCTAGATGCAATGGTGAGGAGGACACTTACCAGGCTGATGTACTGAGGCACCTAGAGAAGTTGTGGGGCAAAAATACACAGGAGGTGGGGGTCAGAGGGTACGAGGGGGGCACTGAGGACAAGGTAGGATGTGCAGGACGTTAACACAGGATGTGCTTAACAGCAAACATTGTTTGTAAAAGGTAGTAACAGTTGTGCACCCAGCAAGAAGTGATTTTAAGAATGGTAACAGCTAGTATACGGCCAAGTTTGCTTTTAGCCAAGGCAGAAAAAAATACAATGTAGCAAGTGCACACAGCCAAATTCAATTTTAGCCAAAGCAGAAAGAAACACAGTGCAGCAAGTATGCTGAAAAGCACAGTTCTGAACCGGATCCACTTGACACAAAAGGCCAAATGGGTTAAAGGTGTGAAGTAACAATTTGGATGGAGGTACAGCTAAAACTGATTTTCAAGCAAACAGGCCCATTCAATGCAGGAAGGAGGCACAGCTAAAACGATTTTTACACACATAGCTAATTTCAATGCAGGAAAGGAGGCACAGCTAGAAATGATTGGCAAGCAAACAGGCACTTTCGAAGCAGGAAGGAGGCACAACTAAAAACGAATTTTTACATGCACAGCTACATTGAAGCAGCAAAGGAGGCACAGCTAACACAATTTTAAGCAACCAGGCACAGTCTTGGAGGAATGATGCGGGGAGTGCAGCACAGCAGTACTGTAGTAGGTGTCGGTGAGAATGAGCCACAGTGAGTGGAAAGGAGAAGGCAGAGTCACCTAAGAGCATGGTGCAACGGAAAGGTGGATGTCCTGAGAGGCCACTACTTAGGAGTACTCACGTGATGGTATGAGCAGGCAAGACAGACAAGAGGAGCATTGAAAGTGATATATCAATGAGGTGCATTTCCACTGTAAGGTGTGGGACCAAGAGCACAGCCAGGCACTGACAGGAACGGACATGTCCTTAGATGTGGGCCTTTGAAGAAGGGGCCGGCTAAAGCCTGCCGGTTCCCTAATAGGCCAAATAAAGATCAGTAGAGCCAATCCAGGTTGGGGGGGGGGCAAGTGAGGAGGACTCGGGAAGCCTTCTAAAATTAAATGAATGTGGCTGCCATCTTGAAATTGATGTGTGCAGCAATTAGCAAATGGTCCATAAATGCAATATCCCGCACTGACACAAAGCACGCCCAAGGGTGTTGGTGGGCAGTGTTGCAGAAAATAAAGGCAATGTGTTGGTCAGCGTGATTAATTGGTTATTTCAGTGATAAATAAAGCACATTTAAAAATGTTTCCCTTTTTTTCAAAAACAAGCTTTCTTTTTCCAAATAAACACTCTAAACTCAAGTGCCATTAGAATAGAGGAGGCAGACACTGAGGCATCAGGGCCCAAAAGAGTATCCTCCAGGTAAGTAGTCTAGGGCTGGCAGGCTGGGAGTCCACATCCTCGTGGCTCCATTGAAGAAAGAAGAGGAACAGCAGAGGCGGGCCTAGATGTGGGCCTACCCAATATTGATGAATTGATACTATTTATTTATTTATGAAATTCATATCTGGGGTATAAATGATACCCATCATTGGTCGATGAATGGATTTTGTTTAATTATTTTATAATGCCTCATATATAAAAGCTACTTTTCAGTGTTTACAATCTCAGGAGTAGTGCCTTTATTTCATGTAATTTTTCCTGCCATAGAACAGCGCTCTTGGTGGCGACTATTCAACACAGCCATAGGACCCAGTTTAGTACTTATGGTCACAAAGTGAGCCCCCTGACTCTTGTAGTCGCACTAAGTTGCAGTAAGGGCCGTGCCTTTATTTTTTTTTCTTTCTTCCTCCTGATCCCTACAGGTTGCAACTCAGAGTGTTTCGCAAATCAGGTCAGGGTTTCCTCATCACGTAAGGGTACATACACCTTACACACAGTTAACATTGTAAATCCACAGTAACTAAGGCTGCATCCATTGACAGACACTATAGACTGCATAATTCACACAGGCCAGGAGTTTTCCCGACTCCAATATGCAGGCTTCATGCCTATCTGCTGAGTTTTTTTCTTCAGGACATGGATATCTCCCTTCTTAATTCCCCCTGGGTTTGACAGCTACCCTCCAGCACTAACCTCAACAACCTTGTCCTAAAATACCTCAATCATTTCGTGAAGAGACCTCCCTCAGTGCTGTTAATATCATTAAGAGAATCCCCATATGAAGACGTTACAGGGATGGCCCAAATCCAGAACCACATCCGGAAGAGATATAGTCCAATCCTATCCCGCTTATGGATGCACACCCAACTGTGCCCATACATCGGAAAGTGGGAGTACTCTTTAGTACATCTTAAAAGCCCAAAAATAAAACATTCTCCTTTTTTATTACCTCTGTGGTTTTCCTACTTCCCCACTCCTAAGCACTACTCAGGCCAAGAGAAGTAACGTAGGCATCATGGATTGCCTCAGCCTTTCCTGGGATGGGGCCCCTAGCCTGCTTATGAAGCTTAGAACCACATTCACTGCCATCTGCACAGCTCCAGCTACCTTGAGATTATGCAGGCTTCACCCCCGACAAAGAAAAGTATTGAATGACAAGATGATCCAAGGGTCCAACATGTGAAACAGCCTCCCTTACTAGCTTGTGGTGAGCAAGCCCAAAGGACTCTAGATTTTAACTCATTCAGCTCTGGATGACTTTCTTGGCAGAACACCTCCATTCATGCCAACATTTTGCAGAGAACAATGCTGTTCTGGAAAGCAGGAATGCATCATCAGTGAGCTCCTGGACCACCATTTGTGGACATCCACGCCTACCTCTTGGAGGATCACTACCAGTGTTTATATGTCAAGACTGAAGAGGAGAGGAAGGACACAGCCTTGCCTTGTACCTCTTTTTACATTAATGGGCTTTGCTAACTATGCATATGCAATTGCTGCCATATTAACCATATATAAATCCCACAGTCATTCATTTGTTCTGGTTATGTAAAGGTGTGCATTTTACTGTTGTCCTTTAGTCATGGAGGCAGGTTTCATTGGGGCATTGGAGACCGAACTTGACATATGAAGGCCAAAACCTATACGCTCTGCCAATGCACAGTTGAGAAAGTAAGGAGGCGTAGCATGACAGAGGTGAAAGCAAAGTAAAAAGCCAAAAATAATCATAGAATGTTTTGAAAAAAAGAAGAAATACATCATTGGGAAAGAAAATTCAAGTGGGGCAGTCTACACTTGTAAATCTATTATCCCGGTTGTTTAACCTGCTGCGTGTTTTAAGCCTTTTTTTTATAGTTTTGTTTGTTTTTGACTTTGCTTTGATCACTTATTGATACAATTGTCACGAATAAAGAAAGATATGAGACCAGTTGGCAATTAAAGTATGTTTGGAAGCGGCTCAGCTAGAGATAGTCTCTCCCTGTCTTTCACCTCGTTAGGCGGGCCACCACCGCAACCTAGGTACAGCACACCCACACAGGCATACGAGTTAGGGTCTCTGCAGGGACATTTACCCTATACACAGGCATACGAAATAGAATTCAAGTTTCTCCACGATATACTTAGGGCATCAGAGAGCTAAACGTGCCCAGCCCTACAGGCCCCTTTGTTTTATTACTTATTTGAAAACACAAAATGAAAACCTTTTCGAAAATACATTTTATTAAACTTTTTTTCGCCAGCACATTAGGAGCTGCATTTTTGCTTTTTTAAATCGGAACAGATTCTATATTGAGTTAATGGATTAGCAAATGGAAGATCTCTTACATTATATCATGCAACAGATGAGGTGCTATAGGGAATGGCAATATGTGGCCATGTATTATATGTCATAAAATACCTCCCACCATACATTAAAAGGATACTGCAAGTCACTGAGGCGTTTTGTGACTTGCAATACACTTATAACATATGGTAGGCGGTACTTTATCGCATATATCACACATGTTATAATATTACTGTATTGCACTTGCTCCTACCAAAATGTGCCTTAACATTCCTTGAATCACTGGTTAAGTTAACTGAAATTGGAGCTCCTGTTTACTGGCTACTTTGTTTAACACAATATCATGCAACCTCTTAGGTTGAGTTTCGGGACATCCTGTGATTCTTGGGATGAACCTCGTATTCTGAGACTCTTTACACCAAGAGCAACATGAGAATTCTGAGTAATGTGTCTTTACCCATCCGCAACCCTCCTGTCACGGCTTGAAACATCTAGCCTTAGTGAAAGTGCCTAAAAAGTAGGGTCAGGGAACGTGTGTGATTTAGTAAAGAACAGGCAAATTGGCAAGGTTTATAGTACAGTATAATCATGATTTAATATGTTCAGTAGGTTAAATAAATGCAATGCAGCACAAGACATAGCATTGGCAAGCCATCACACATTTGGATGATATGACATGGAAGCCCTAGCATATGACATAATCAGAAAGCCCCCAAACCTGAAGCAAGCCTACCTCCACAGCGTGGCAACCAATGCAGTCTTCCTAGAAGGACCTGCCAACTGGCGCAGAGTAGAGCAGAGCATTAGAGAGAGCTTCAGGTACCAATCAGAGGAGAGGGAAGCCTACCGTATGCCGGGGTAGAGGTATATCTGAACAGCTCATCTCCCCATCAGCAGGGCACGCCCCGTGCTGGTAACCAGGGAGACAAGCCAGAGAGACCTAAGGGACCTGCGCTGCAGCCAAGTGACAGGGTAATTAAGGACGATCTTAAGTAGTATGTTCATGCTTCAGGAACTTGACGATGCCGCCAGTGGAATTGTCCTGAATAATGTGCTCTTTCTCTTTCTTGTGTGGAAGGAAGTTGACAAAATATTTATTTTTTTTATCCTTCATATTTTACTTTTTTGGGTATTTGTATTTTCTAATTTTATGTGCTGTTAACATACCAACTTTCTGGAACTGTGTGTTATTTTATCTAATGTATGAATTTTTGTATTTGCGAAAAACCAAATTTCGGTTGTAACACAATAAAAATGTTTTTAAAAAGAATACTGCAGTCCTTCACAGTTTCTTCTTCTTTTCCAAGATTACACCCTGGCCTCTCATCTTGGCGGTTGTGATCTCAGCCCCAAGACTTCTCCTCTTCCCCCTTTCTGAAGTGCTCTGAAGCAGTTCCCTCTGCATTAAACACAGAACAATCCTCAAAAATACATAAATAGGCATAGAAATATAAGCAAGTATAAAGTTAGTAAAATATATATTCTCAGGCCATGCAACTTAGATGTTTTTATAACCATAGCTCTGCTTTGTCATCCTATATTTGTAATGGTTTCATGCTGCCTGCCTATGGGGCATGAAGCTGTATTTTTGTGAACATTGTGTTTTTTAAATGGCAAACATGCAGTACCAGAAAGCATTTGGTCATTTTTTTTTGACTGCACAGGACTGTTTTGCAGCCGTGGAACATTGCCCAGCTTTAGCTCCACTGTTTATATAAAAAAAGATTTTCATTCTATGAAGTATAGTGTTAGTAAAATATATATTCTCAGGCCATGCAACTTAGCTGTTTTATACCTATAGTTCTTCTATATCATCCTATATTTTCACTGGTTTCATGTCAGGGCATGCCTAGACAGGTTACCAGACATTTGGTTGAAAACAATTGGTCGACCAGACAAATGGTCGAACCAATTTGGTCGAAAACCAAATGGTCGAATGTTTTATTTTTTTTATTTTCACCCTTTTTTTTTCAAAAAACCCTTTTTTTAAAAAAAAGAAACCCGAAAAATAAATATATAATTAAAAAAAAATTCGACCATTTGGTTTTCGACAAAATTGCATCAACCAAATGTCTTTCGACCAGTTTTCGGTCGACCAAATGTCTGGACACCGCCTAGACATGCTAGTCCCTAGCTGTTAGCCTCATGCCCGCTGCATAATTGGACATGCATGGGCATGTCCGTCCCAGAACAACCTAATATAGAAACATTTTATATTTATACATTTTATTGAGCTTTTATTCACTTTAAAATGCCACAACCCTCCAAAACCTATTCATAGCTCAAGCCTCTCCTTTACCTTCCTAAATTATGATGGTGTGCCTTAAAATACACAACCTCCTTTTTAAATTAAATCTATAGAAAAACTGTTTAGAATTATGACATCAGGCAATCTGCCTAGATTTATATTAAAACTATTTAAAAACTGTTTATCAAATGTACACCAACTTTATATAAAATCTATATAAAATAATAAGGGTGGCTCCACATTTAAGAAAAAAAACACTCCTGTGTCATCAACACATTACCCAACCCTAACATACACATGCTCCCTCTAAACAACTCACTTCGCCCTCAGCCAGGCAGCGGCTCACACGCACTGCTTCCAGACACATTTTTATAGACATTTTATATTAAAATGATATTATTGTTATATAATGTTATATTCACTTTATATCAAACTGATACAAATGATATCCTTTTTTAATATCAAATTACAAAAACACTTTACATCAAGAAATATACATTTGATATAAAATGGATATCATCGTTGATATCAATTTTATATAAAATTGATTTCAAGTGTATATCAAACCCATATCAAAAGCAGGGTGGGACTAAGGACATCCAGTGGGCGTTCCCACCTGTCAAAAGTGTAACATTGCAAAAAAAGGGGCCCCATATACTACTTACATGTAAGTACAGTTGTTTGCATTAAAAAGGCATACTGGCAGTCAAGTGAGTAATTATTATGCATGTTTTTATATTTTTTTTATGGCCACAATCATGGGGCTACAGGTCAAAGCATGATTACGGCAGACACTTGCAGTTAAGATATATGGATCACTGGGAGGACGCCATTAGGGCTGCCAGGAGAGGAATCAACGTATTTGCGCTGGATTCTCAAACCGAGTTTGTTCATGATTATGAGCTTTATGCAAGACTAAATAATTCTTCTTGTAACAGAATGTCATGGTATTTGTGTATGGAGCTTTTGTGTTATGCGTGTGTCTGTGCCTATGAGTATGTGTCTTTGAGTTCCTGTGCTTAGATAATGTTTTTAGGATGTGTTCATGTGTGAAGAAGGCCTTGCATGAATTTCGGATTTGTGCTCATGTGTTTGTAATATATGTGCACATGTTTGTTTGAGTGTTGAGTATGTGTTGTGGAATTTCCTATGTGGGTGAGGCATAGATATTTGCTTCTGAATGCTACAGGGACTGTCTATGTCTTTAGTTTTGAACAGATTTAAATACATTTGTGCAAGTTGATATCTGTGTGGTCTGCATTTGGTGTCAAACAATGTGTGTGTGTGTGTGTGTGTGTGTAAGAAAGAGAGAGAGAGAGATAGAGAGGGAGAGTGCATTTATGTGACATTTAAACTCTAGTCAACACAATCATGATGCTCCTACCAGAGCTCTGGTATTTTGTGTGCTGCTGATCATTGAAGCTTGAAGATCTGCTAATAATATATATATTCAGTGGAAAAAAGGTTGTTAAAGGGATGTTATGTTTAAGTTGCACGAATAAAAACCTATGAAATTCAGTGGTTTTTATTGGTGCAACTTAACCGTAACGTCCCTTTAAAAAAATTTCTTTCACTGAATTTCATAGCTTTTTACCAGAGCCCCCTTAATTTGCTAAAAGTTCCTTATATCATACTAACCCCAATGTAGCAGCTGTGGAGTCTATGGGCAGTATGAAAGTCTGTAGACAGCAGATAGCATCAACAAACCGCAGAAGCAGAGGAGACAACAGAAAATGTTGTACACTTTAAGCAACATAAACATATACATAAAACAACAGTACTTATATTTACTACACCCAAATACACCTCATGACTGTACACCTCATATTAAAAGGTTCAGTACAACTCTTCATACAGACTGAGATACACCAGCAGCTCATTGCAAAACAACTCTCTCACCAAATAGTAAGTACACTCTATTTATTTCTATATTATAAGCATTCATTACATAAACATTTCTCATAAGCAAATATCACTGTTTCTTTCTTTTGACAGAAATGGCAAACACACTTGAGTGGCTAGAAAACAATGTTCAAACAGAAGAAATGAGTGATGATGAACTCTCTAATGGTAAACAATACATCTTTCAATATAAACAAAGAATGTAATTTATATACAGCGCATTGAAATAATAATGTCTTTGTTTCTTATAGTGCATACTTTACTAGAAGGAACTACACCACAACTTAATTATGGAGATTCCCAACAATCAGAAAGACAATCCCAATCCCCAACTGTACTCAATGAAATCATAATCTTGTATGCAAAATTTGATGAACTTAGTAATGTCTTTAAAGAACTTTTAAATTTTGTTAAAAATCATGTTATTAGAAATGTTTCTTATGACTGTCCTACTTGCACCTGTTCTCCTTCGCCCAGCATTACCCCCAATAAAATTCACAAAATATAAATGAAAGACGGTTTGATGAACTTCTCTCCCTCCCTCCCCTGATGATGACTTTCTTAGAAATGTCGAATTCTCCCAATTATGTTTCTCATTGCGATACCCAACCCTTTCATAAACATATGTTTGAATACTATAAATATATTGTATATTATTCTGTGATACATTCTTTTTTTTTAAATCCCTCCAATTAATAGTCTGTGGACTATACAACCTTTTGGGATGTCTGTTTACGAAAAGGTGCATCCGTGGACATTGTGCCGTGTCCGGACATGTCTGGACTAGCATTACCAACCTTTAATTAGGCCATAGACAGTGCACCCGGTTGTGGACATCCGTGCGCATACGCCCGGCATGTCCTGCTCAGTGGGGTCCACGGACCCCCGCCACCACCCGGATGTCATGATGTGACCGCAACTGTGCTGCGTGACGGCTTGTCCGCGGATGGTGTCCATCACCTCAGACAGTTTAAAACTGTCTTTACACCCAATCTATGGTGTTTCAAGTTGAAAGTTTAACCTTCCAGCACTCCTAGGCCCATTATTAGTTGATTTATCAACTACTTACAACTTTCCAAGGACTATTTACGACTCAATGGTCTGC
Source organism: Ambystoma mexicanum (assembly GCF_040938575.1). Lineage (NCBI taxonomy): Eukaryota > Metazoa > Chordata > Amphibia > Caudata > Ambystomatidae > Ambystoma > Ambystoma mexicanum. The sequence continues at coordinate 1,378,477,788 of NC_090935.1, forward strand.
AGACAGTCACAAAGTCTGCGGACGGTTCCTTTGAAAGGACCTACCCATTACTTTTAGACACTCTCCACTTGGCTATCCAGGAGAAAGCATCAAGAATAAGCAGCTGCTTTGACAATCGCATATCCTGTATCTATGATTTCACTCATGGCCATTCCTCCTGCCCAGGGTCCACCATCACTACTGTAAGTGGATTCAATTCAACACTACAGCTAAGTCAATGCCTAGTCTGGGATGCTGAGGGAAACCCTTATTGATATATTTTTATGTGCAGTTCGTTTACTCTGGATGACAACCCTTATATTACACCCCTCTCTTAGAATCCCCCTGACCCTACTGAGCCAAGAAGTAGGTTTGTTTTGCAAATTAAAAGGTGTATTTGAAAATTAAACACTATATATATATCACACTTTTATAGTAAATTAATATTTGATAGCACACTTGTGAAGATGATAGTGATCAACAATGGATAATGTTACAGTGGTACACTCTTTTTGATGGCTTAGAAGTGATATAGAGAGGATAAAGTAGCTGAGAATGCTTTTATGGCTTCAAGGACAATGCAATGATGAATGAAAATGCAGTACAGAAAATAAACTTGATATGACTTCAACAAAAGACAATGTAATCACTTTTCTTTGACAATTCACCCCCACCCCCCTCTATGCAAGGTAAAGAGGTGGGAGGAAAGCACACAGTTCTCAGGAATGCAATCAAATATAATTAATTCCCCCCCTAGCAAGCTTAGATGAAAACAGGTAGGAGTTTTAAACACAGGCAAGATACTTTGATGTGGTTGCAATTAAGTGAAAATTATGCTCAAATTGCTTTTAATTCCCTATAGGAGGTCCAGGGTGAGTGAGAGATACTTTAAATTAATTCAGGATCACTTTAGCAATGCTCTAGGAATGATTGTCAGGTTGCACACGAATTTCAGCAAGGAAAGCAAGGACAAATATTTTTACACATGGCTGAAATTAAACAAAATGTCAAATCGTGGCAAATTTAGTCACGTGCGTCGAGCGCAATTACGGAGGCACTATAAGGGGTAGCAAGTCGGTTTTAGGTTCATTGGAAAGCTTAGAATCTTAGTTTTAAGATGACAGTTAAAACTCGCTCCGCACAAACGGTTCCGGAGATACGGCCGATTTAGTAAAGGTAGTTTTTCGGATTTGAAATGTTAAAGCTCAGAATGGCAGATGACAGTTTTCAGTTTTAAAGATGACAGAATGACACAATTCTAGGAGGCAGTTCTAATAGGCTAAAATAGTTTGGATTAGATTATTTTAAACTAAGAGATTGGTTTTGGGTCAGTGCTAGCTGGGTACTCACACTAGATTTTGGACAGGAATGCGACTTCGTCACAGATCGGGTCAAGATTGGCTGCGGTTCTCTGGTACTGGTTCCGCGCACAGCGATCTGGGTCAGATCTCAGCACTGCACAGCGATCTGGTCTGGGTCTGGTCTCTCTGGATAATTCTGCCTTCTGGGTCTCTGGTTCTGGCAAAAGTTCTTGGCAAAAATTCAAAGCTCTGCTTTCTGGATCTCTGGTCTCTGGAGATTGATGGATTTGAAGTCTGGAGTCTCCCGGCAAAGCGTCCCGCAAGAAAGTGGAAAGTGAATGTCTCTACCTGGGTTTCAATGTTCCTTTTATGTGTTTTGAAGATGGGTGTGTGCCTGGGCCTAGCTAAGCCTGCCACTCTCACTTAGCATTGGCCAAGCTTTCCTCTCTCCCTTGATTGGGGGAAAGAAATGGAGTGTCAGAGTGATGCTGTAGGTTTTATGGTCAGAGGAACCCCCCCTTGTCAAATTGCACACAAATCTATTTTTGACCCAAATACATATTTATCTATGTACCATTTTTCTAATATTATAGGTCCAGTTAACATATTTTCTGTAGCGCCCAACCATCCGATCCCTGTCTTTGTATGATGTTGTGTCCACTTATGACAGAATTCTCCCCTTTTCATCCAGATAACGACCTCTAAACCTTTCCAGATTTTACACAAAGGTGCACCAGGGATATGGGTTTCAGATGCTAAAGTGTCAGATTTTTAACATGCATACATTTGGAGTAACAACCTTTTTTTCCGCTACTATCCCCAAGAACATCCCACAGGGTCCTAACACCTCTTAAAATGTGCACAGAAAAATCACAGGAATTATGATGTTATTTATATAATTTTTACAAGTCCGCACTATGAATTATCCATCTTTTTAAAATCATGTTCTGGCCCCAAAGGGGTGTGGTTTTCCAAAGCACATGGTGGAATTTCTGGTTTATCCACTTCCCCCAAGCTCAGCTTGCTCTCACAGATGCAGTGACCCTCCCAGTTTCTCCCAAGAGGAAGCCATTTTACGACCCCCCTAATATAACATTTGCCTGAGCCAGGGGCAGTGCTTTGTTTAGTTTCCTGTAGTCCCCAGGTGCCACTCCCCTAATTGAATCAGAGAGGGGTCATCTCCTTTTGGCAGGGGCAGCAGGATGCAACCAGGCCTGGGAACACAACTGCTGAATTCCCACTCCTGTCGGGGGTAGTTGCCGGGCAGAATTCACTCTCTTCAAGCCAGGCTTCAGCTAAATGTCACTTTAGTTCCCAGTTTTCTACATTCAAATCAAACTGACAATGTTTGCACATGCAGCTAGAATGCTGATTCTAAGTTCAAAACTATGACATTTAACAGTTGCAAACTATGTGACACTCAAAAGAAGGTCACTCATTTAATTTAAACATTTCGATTTTAGTGGTTTTAAATCCAATTTCAGTTAAGCTGCTGACATCCACAGCTCAGCCAGTTTTGTTATAAACATTGTTTTGGGCTCTTTCTCTTTCCAGATTTTGTATGCACACAAGAATACATTCTGCCAAATGTCTGCTGATGTTCATTGAGATTTTTGAATATCTTGTGATGTTTAAAATAGGCATTTTTGGCTTGAATTCAGGGAAACAAAGGTGATTTTAAAGCGCTTTTAAGTTAACAGGCACTGCTGTTTTTCCTTTGGCACACATTCCACTCATGGCACCCCTGGCCCATCATGCTTGCACTGGTGGGTGGCAGGTCAGGGGACCACTTTGTTGTGCGCAAAAATGCACGGTTCTCCAGGATTCTGGTGCAAATGTGGGCTTTTCCGCCCTCTTGGATTTCCTAAGCCCACAGCACCAAATGTTGCAGCATAATAGTCACCCAACACTACCACCTGGAGGGCCTGGACAGGGGAACAGTTGTAATGATGAGGAGGAGGATGACATGGAACAGGAAGGTGAGGTACCTATCCCCAGCACCCGGAGAGAATCATGGGTGTGACAGTTTGTTATCACTGTTGGGAGTGTCTGAAGTCTCAGGCTTCCCAGGTGAAATGCACTCAGTTATGGACAACCTGGGCAGTACTTCTTCAGGACCACCTCTATGTGCCTCAACACTCGCTCCAACCACCAGGGTGCTCTGAGAAAGGCTATTCATTTCTCAGGGAGAAGTAGGTTATCTTACTCTACCCAATTTCCTCAACTGCTCCTGCTACCACACAGGCTACTCCTGTTGAGCAGAGGATCCCACCAGCTGCCTTAGATGGCCAGGGGGGGGCAGTTTAGAAGTACTTTAGAGGCTGCAGTTAAGGAGCACTAGAAACATTGCCACCTACCTTAGATTTAAGGCACATTTTCGCCTGTCCACCTGCCCCTCCGTATCTGATTGGTGCCCCTTCCCTCCCCCATCATAACTTTTTGCCTCTCCTACAAAAAAAATGAAATCCCAAAAAAATACATAACCAGAAAGACAAAATAAAAGTTTCTTTTGGAGCCACCTTTCTCAGTTAAAAAATAGAAATAAAAACAAAAAAATAACAGGACACTTTGCAGCCTGCCTAGTCCAGGGACCATGTGTGGGGTCGGGGAATTAAAATCAATTAACTTGCTTTTCATGAAACATTAGTGGCTCTTAAAAAACCTTTTTTTAAAACAATATCTGGGGGTTTTTATATACTGAACTTGCAAATATTCTACTGAACCTAATTATACTTTTATAACTTTGGCAAAAACTGCTTCTAATCTTTGTTTCTTTTTTTGCTTTTTATTTACTACAACTACAAAAAAATACTTCACTTCATATTGTTTCAATGCATTTTGGATATTCAAAAGAAAAATCTGACTTCCCATAGTCAAATGCACTTCATCTGCTCGAAAAATATTCACAATATCAAACTTCACTGTGAAAAGATTTAATTCCAACATCCTGCAAAAAAGCACATACAGCGTTGTTTACATTGCACCTTGCTTTCCCATATTTGTGGATAAAATACATTAGAACGTTTCCCCATTAGTCTTTGAGCTATCTGAAAAAAAAACAGTCTTCAAATGTGGAAACAGTTCCATTAACTTTGTAAATGTATCCTTCATTGCAAACTGTAAGGTACTTCTGGTGACACATCCCAAACTGTTCTCTCCACAGTGAACTACAATGATGTCCAGATGCTTGAAAGTAACCATACCCCTGCAAAACGGGAGCCAGTCCACTCACTTCATTTATCAAACTTTATACCAGGAAACTTGAAATTCCTCAAATCCAAGATTCACAGGTAATCCACACTGCTCACAGTACACCTTCAACCCAAGGATCCAAGAATCTCCCTCCATCCAGACACTCTGCTTCTTCAAAGAAATAGCCATAGCCATCATCACTGCACACAACAAAGATAATTCTTGCTATCCAGTCTTCCTGTACACCACAACCATGACACCTGATTGGCTGATCCCCCGATGTCCACGGACATCCTTGGTCTCTGCAGTCCCCTTTTCATGCCTGGCATGCTTTAAGGACCCAGATGGAATATGCAATGTCCATGGACTACCACCATGTTTGTGGATGGCCTGACCAATTAAACGGGTTAGGGAGGTTTAAACTCAATGTAAATCATTTATTCTGCAATGGTGGCTCATAAAATAGTCTTTTTTGGGGAGTTTGTTAAAAACACCTTTTTTCCTTTGTTTGCTTTTATATAATAAAGTAACACATGCTAAACGGTACTCACATTTTTTTATTACTACAGAAACTGCTTCACATTTCTTTCTTTTTTTTCTCATTTTTATATCCTGCACCAACTAACAAATGTTATACTATGCACTCCACATCTTCCCTTTTCATTTTTTCACACAAACTTTTTCAATGCATTTTGAACATTCAAAAGAAAAATCTGTTTGGTAACATCAGTCAAATGCACTCCATAGCTTTGAAAAGTATTTACGGCATCCAACTTGATATTTTAATTGTTAAAACATGCCATTCCTAAACCATATCAAAAAGCACATACACCTTTATTGACATGCTTCCTAGGTGTTTCCATCTGTGGACAAAACAAGCTTATTTGTTTCCATATTTGTCTTTGAATAATTTCAGAAAAAATATCTTTGCAGCTGGAAACAGTTCCATTAGGCTCTTCAACATATCCTTCTTGGCAAACTGCAAAGATACTATATCTGGACGTTTAAAATGAGCCATATTCTCACAGAATAGTAAAAAGGTTGCCTACTTCAACCCACAAACTGCATACCAGGAAACCTCCACTTCTTCCAATCCAATTGTAGCAGAGATTCCACGAGATTCAGTATAAAACTTCAATGAATGGTTCAAAGAATCTCCCACCATCCACAAACTCTGCTTCCTCAAAGCCATATCCATAGCCATCTTCCCTGCACACAACAAAGAAAACCCTTGCTAACCTGTCTTCCGGTACATACTACCACAAAATCTGATTGGCTAATCCCCTATGTCCGCAGACATGTACAACTGTCTACATTTTCCGCAGTCCCCTTTCCATGCCTGGAATCCTTAAAGACCCTGCTGACACACTGATGTCCGTGGACTACCAAAGTGTCTGTGGACCCTGTAGCACAGGGCAGCCCTTCTACACTTTTTACTTTTATGTTTGTAACACTGCCTTATTGGCTGATTTCAAACAGTCCCACATCCATCCACCAATCACATCCAAAAACTTCACACATAATCCTGTCATCTCAGTTCAACACTTCAGATGTACACTTGAACTCTCAGAGTACATGACTCCTGATACAGCCACATGCATCAACAACTACTGTGCAACTCTCCAAGATTTCTATTAGCAGATTCGACAACATCTGCATCTAACAAGACATAGGAGAGGTATGCTTATATCTTTTAAAGTTTCTTCTTTCAACACTTTTACAAATACATATATATAGAGGCTTCCTTCACTTACCCTGTTATAAGCTTCCGAATAAGCATATCCTATGTATTTCTTTATGTATTTATTTATTTATTTATTTATATGTATAGCGCATCTAACCCAAGGGTGTCTGGGTTCATTCTTAGGAAGACAATTAGTTACACTAAGGAGAGGGATTACATTGCATTCTTAAGTACAGATAGGTTGCAGATGAGTGAGACATAATGATACAGTAGGTGCTTAGAGATACATAGTATGATAGGCAATACGTGGCTGTGCAGTTACCATAGTAGGTGATGACCTTAAAAGTGTTACTGCTCCTGTGGGAAGAGACAGGTTTTCAGTGTTTTTCCAAAAAGTCCAATAGGACGGTTCTGATCTTAGTGTCAGAGGCATGGAATTCCAGATTTTCGCAGCTTTTACTGGGAAACTCTTACCTCCTGCTTTTTGTTGTTTGAATCTGGATATATTTAGGAAGTGAGTATGTGTGGACCGGGTAGGTCTATTGCTAAGATGTTTTGTAAATCTGTTAGTTATATATTTTGGAGCTATGTTAGAAAGGTACTTGTGGGTTAGTGATAATGTTTTAAAAACCAGTCTATCAAATGCCATGCATTGCAGCACTCTGCACCTGCTCACATAAAGTTCCAGTTACTTACATGTACAGCCAACAAACTAAACTTCCATACACCAAGTACCACTTACAAGTGTTCTACAAATCTTTTACATCTGCTTTTTCTTTCTCTTAGGAAAAATGTTAGACACAGTGCTGCTGTAAATGCACATATGAATTTTTTTATTCTGATCAATACATTGCTAAAAAGAAATTTTTCTAAACGCACTGCATTTTCCCTTTTTATTTCCATATAAACATCATACTTTTCAACCTTTCTCATTACATCCCATCTAGTGCCACCATTCTCCACTGGTTCACACATATGAGTATACTGTCAAAATAACCATATAAAACATTTCACCTTATATATAAAGCACTGTTCTTTTCCATCCACTACTATAAGACACCAAACACTGCTCCAACACTGCAATCTTCCATTGCATTACCACTAGGACAGTTTCCCTATAAAAAATGCAACACATTACAAATACATTGCACCACAAACACAGCATTTCTCTTATTATTAAAATCACCAACACACTACTAACCTAGATATGCATCTTTTTCACACACCCATGTTTGCCCTGTTCGTCACAATGTCCTAAACAGCACTAGACATAGTCCAATCCTTCTTTTTTTAATGTGTTTTTTTGCATTTCTTAACAACATTTTAGGGACATCCATGTCCCATAACAGACCCTCACCACCCCTCCTAGCCCCAGCGGAAGGTCTCTACATTCATGTCCGTACATGTGTATTTGCCCTGTTGAACCCTATGTGAACATGTCCAAGATCCTTATTGTATGGGGGCACCATTGTTCCATGTAGTCGCTCTGGAGATATTCCAGGGCCAACCCCCAGTCCATTCTAAATGTCTGGTGATCTCTTTGTATGTTATATGTGATGTGTTCCATCGCTATGTGTGACTAAACTCTTTGTAGCCATTCGAATACTGTAGGTGGCATTTTCCGCTTCCATTTTTGGGCTATGCCAAGCCATGCCGCTGTTAGCAGACCCATGAAGTTCTGCTTCTGTATCTTTGTCAGTGTTTTATCTCAGGGGGTTCCACAGGCCGCACATCCACACCTCCTCTCCTAACTCCTCCGTTCCTGTGAACATTGACTGCATTTGGGTTTTAACTTCTTTACAAAATTGGTGCAGTTCTGGGCAGTCCCACCAGATATGTCTCTAGTTATCCTCTGCCTCAAACTCTCTCTTCTGGAGTATAGTGCCATTGTAAAATGATCTTCATCCACATCTCCCTTGTCTGGATGGCCCTCGTTAGTGTGGAGATGGCCCGCCATATGTATTCCCAATGTGCCTTTGTGACGTTGCCCCTGAGGATGTTTTCCCATCTTTTCATATATTGACATTTGATCTCTTCGCTTTGGACATCAAGGAATTTGTAAGTGTCTGAGACACATTTTCTCGTCCCGGCGTGTGCCATGATGTATGATTCAAACGGGGTTAATTTCCTTGTCGCTGCCTGTGTGCTCCGTGGGGAGTTGTTCATACTTTTATCTGTCCTTGACGGTGAGGCCTCATTGAGCTTTGAAGTCTCCGAAGGTTCTGATCTCGTGGGCCTGATACATGTCGCCTATCTTTGTGCAACCTGCTTCTTCCCACTTTTGGTATGCGCCTTTCTCCACGTCTTGTTAAAATTCTGGGTTCTTAAACATTGGTACGAAAGGGGACGGGTATATTGTCAATTATTCTTTTGGGTTGCCCGATTCCATATCTCCAGCATTGCTTTCATTACTTCACTTATTTGTACGTTCGGGTGTCTATGTACTTTTTTGTCCAGAGTAGGTGACAGAGTCGGGTCGTGGCTACCGCTTTATCTTGGGCTACCACAGTTTCTGGTAGTAGTCTGGGATCCACTCCTTCAGGACCCACAATTGAGCAGCCACGTAATATTTACAGAAATGGGGGAGGGCTAAACCCCATCTGTTCTCTAAGCCGTAAGGACTGTGTTGGATACCCTGGGAGTCTTTTTTCACCAGATATATGCTGAAATTGTTTTGGTTAGTGTTTTGAAAAAGGAGGCTGTGACTCTGATGGGGCTCCTGGAATATGTACATGATTCTGGGCAGTGTAGTCATTTTTATTGCCGTGATCCGGCCCCACCATGCTATTGACAATGAGTTCCACCTCTCTAAATCAATTTTGATTTTTTTTTAGGAGTTGGAGGTAGGTCCCTCAATAAAGTTTGTCTATGCAGCTGGTCAGTGTAACTCCAACTTATTGGACCCCATTTGCTGCCACTCTCAGTTGTAGGACTCCCGCTTGTTTTTGGATAGCATTTCTGTTTCCTGCCAGTATCAGAATTTCGAACTTCTGTCTGTTGATTTTTAGCCCTGAGATGGTTCCATAAGTCTCTATTTCCTGAAGGAGGATCAGCAATGTCCACAGCGGGCCCCTCAGGGATACCAGCATATCTTCTGCATATGCTGCCACTTTGTGGGATAGTCCCCTCATGTCTATGCCTTTGATGTCAGGGGCGTCTCTTATTCGTGCCAGGAGTGGTTCTAAGAATATTGCATATAGGAGCGGCGAGAGGGGACACCCTTGTTTGGTCCCCCAAAATATCATGACTGTATCTGACAGCTCGCCATTTACTGCAATCCATTCATTTGGTGAGTTATAGTTGTCCCTTATCATGTTAATGAAGTCCTCCCCTAAGCCCATCTTCTCCAGGATGCGGAATAGCAGGGACCACTCCACGCAGTCAAATGCTTTTTCCACGTCCAGCGCCAATAGTATTGCTGGTGAGTGTGTAATCCTTACCTTTTCGATCAAGTGGGTTATCATTCTTATTGTCACACTCAGCCCCCGGTCTTACCTGTTTGCCCTTTGTCGTCTTCTTCTTTGTTGATCTTTCTGTATTCCGGGACGTCTGGGACTTATACAGGTAAGGCCGGTGATCCTCCATGTCCAGTGTGGACCGCGAGCAGACTCGGAAGAAGAGAGAGTTCAGGATTCCAGGAAGGTAAGAAATGGGCAGTCAATATCCGGGATTAAGTGCGGAACCAGGAAGGGAATAGCACTACTCGCAGAGAGCAGGGATGTGGCTGCGAGCGCAGAAGAAACGGATAGGGGTCCAGGAAGGAAACAAATGAACGGCCTCGGGCGAAGGTGTAAGGCCGCTCCGAGTACTCCAGGAAGGAAGAGGAAGTGGAAAAAATATTGGAGAATTGGCAGGAGAAGGAAAGTAACAACGAGCACACTAGCTGTGAACTCAAAAGGGAGAGTTGAGATGCGCAGCACTGCAGGGGCGTGCCTGTTTTCTAGGAAGCCTGGGCTCCTGCATAAACGCTAGACCACAACGTGTCTGAGGCGCCGGCCATGATGGGAGGATAACAGCTCCAACGTTGTGGAGCACCATGGACCAGGAAGTCCAAAAGGGGCGTAAACAGCGAATCATAACAGCATGCCCCCTCCTAAACCCTGATCCACCGGGTTTACCTGGATGAGTTAGATGGAATCTGCGCACTAAACAAGGGACATTCATGTTGGAGACTGGTTCCCATGTTCGTTCGCTGGCGGGATATTCTTTCCATTCCACTAAGTACTGTAGCCGACCTCTTCTATATTTAGAGTCACAAATCCTGGAAACCTCGAATTCAATCTGATTGTTGACAAGCACAGGATTAGGTCGATGAGCTGATCTGGTGGATTGAATATATGGTTTGAGCAAGGAAGTGTGAAACACAGGATGGATCTTCTTCCAGCAGTCTGGTAACTGAAGTTGATAAGCCACTGGGTTGATGACCTCCTTAATAGAAAAAGGCCCATAGATTTTGGCGGCCAGTTTATTAGGATGCAGATGTCGAGGCAAGAGTTTAGAAGACAGCCAGACCTTGTCACCAATTCCATACACGGGACCAGGTCTCCGTTTAGCATCAGCATGTATTTTGACATCCATTCTGGCCTTTTCTAAATGTTCTTTAACATCTTTATGTATAGTAACCAGTCTTTCAATCCAGGAATCAACCGATAAAACCAGGGTGGAATGAGGTAGGATTGTTGGCAGGACAGATGGATGGAAAACTTGACTGCAGAAGAAGGGGTTTGCCTTGATAGCAGAGTGATCAGAATTGTAATAGGTGAATTCAGCAACTTGTATTAAAACCGACCAATCATACTGGACCTTGGCTGCAAATCACTGCAAATACTGTTCTAGGGTCTGATTTACTCGCTCTGTTATCCCATTGGTCTGGGGGTGGTATCCAGAAGGCAAGGCACGTTGAATACCTAGCATGTGGCATAGGTTTTTCCAGAATTGGGAAATGTATTGAGGACCACGGTCTGAAATGATCTTGGAAGGGAGACCATGCAGCCTAAAGATGTGCTTCAAAAATATTCCTGCCATTTCTTGTGCTGAAGGCAACTTGTACAAGGGGATGAAGTGAGCCATGTGGGTGAATAGATCGATAGTAACCATGATGGTAGTAAACCCTTTGGAAGGGGGCAGTTCCACAATGAAGTCGGTAGCGATTATTTCCCATTGACGCTCAGGCAATGGGGGTTGATGGAGAAGACCTGCAGGTTTTCTATTATCAGACTTATTCTGACTGCAGACAGGGCAGGCTTGGACATATGCCCTTACTCCGTCGATCATGTTAGGCCACCAAAATTGTCTCTGAATGTCGCAGTAATGCCTCAATGCCCGGAATGGAAGGTATCACGACAGAGGTTTATAATCTTGGTTCTCAATTTTTGCGAGGGTACTGCCAATCTCTTATCCTTGAAGAGGTAGCCATCTTTAGCAACTAAGGTCCATTGATTTGTCTTAATATAATCCTTCCAGAGATCAGAAGGTGGTGTTTCGGCATGGATATTTTCCAATAAGGAGTTGGCCTGAACCACTAAAACCGTGTCAGGAAACATCTTCAGAAAGGCACAGGCCTCAACTGGCTCGTAATCAGGATGCCTGGATAATGCATCAGCGATTACGTTGTTAGTTCCAGGGACATGATGTATGCAAAACTGATACTGGGCAAAGAAAAAGGCCCAACGAGCTTGGTGACTGTTCCTGCACTCTAGGGATTGCAGGATCTGCAGGTTTCTGTGATCGGTTCGCACTTGAACAGGGAATTTGGCACCCAGGTGTAAATTACGCCACTCATTAAAGACTTGCTGGATGTCGAGCAATTCTTTCTCCAGGACCAAATAGTGGGTCTTGCTGGGAGTTAGTGTTCGGGATAGAGGAGCGATGGGATGTTCTGCCTTATCCTCTGATTCTTGTTTTAGCACAGCCCCAATTGCTTGATCTGAGGCATCAGTTTCTACCAGGAATGGTTTATTGATATCCGGTTGAACCAGGATGGGACCTTGAGTAAATCTTCGTTTTAGCTCCTGAAAGGCTGAAAGGCTGTCTCTTGAGCATCAGACCAAATGAAGGGAATGTCTTTCTTCAACAATGCAACTATCGGCTGTACAATGTCAGAGAAAGTTGCAATTAATTTCCGGTAAAAATTGGCAAGTCCCAGGAAGGATTGCATTTGTTTCACTGTTGTAGGGGCTGGTCATGAAAGAATAGATTTAACCTTGGCAGTGTCCATTTCTATTCCATTGGTACTCAGAACGAACCCTAGGTAATGAACTGTTTGAACATTAAATATGCATTTTTCTGGTTTAACCAGGAGTTTATTCTCTCGTAGACATTTTAAGACCAATGTCACATGTTCCTGATGTAACTGGGAATCATTGGAATAGATCAATATGTCATCCAAATATACTACAACAAAGAGAAACAGCATATCTGAAAAGACTTTGTCCATGAATCGCCGAAACACTGCAGGGGCGTTGGCAAGACCAAATGGCATTACCAGGTATTCAAAATGTCGAAAGGGCTTCCTGAAGGCGGTCTTCCACTCATCGCCTTCCCTTATTCAGATGAGATGGTAGGCGCCCCGTAAGTCGAGTTTAGTAAAGATTACAGCACCCCGAACAGCTTCCAATATGTTGGAAATGAGCGGCAGAGGGTAACGATCCTTAAGGGTGCATTGCTTAAGGCCCTGATAGTCCAGGCAGGGTCGAAGTTCCTTAGTGTCCTTCTTGGGCACGAAGAACAAGGAGGCACCGGCTGGAGGTGTAGAAGGGCGAATGGTTCCATTGGCAAGATTGGTGTCCAGGTATTCCTGTAATGCCCTTTTCTCAGGTTTGGAAAGAATAAACATTCTTCCAAATGGTATCACTGCAGAGTCTTCAGTATCTATTGCACAATCTTCTGGTCGATGGGGTGGTAGTGCTTGGACAATGGCTGTTGAAAACACATCCGAGTATTGTTGGTAGATCTCAGCTACTTGGGTAATGTTGGAGACACAGATGGATGGTTGTTCGAAGATCTGGGGTTCCATAGATGTGGTCTGTACCATGTTTTGGGAAAAAAAATGGGACAAGCAGAATACGGAGCCTAGAAATAAAGATCCGGCCGCCCAATTGATGTATGGGTTGTGTTTTTGTAGCCAGGGCATCCCTAGAACCATGGGGTAGTCTGCTGCCTTGATATTATCAAAACAAAGCATCTCCTGATGGTTGTTGATTGAGAGCAACAACTCTGTGGTTTGCTGGGTTATGGGTCCGAAAGACAGTGGTTTCCCGTGAATTCCTTCAACCGCTTGGATTGTTTCCTTGGATTCTCGAGGAATGTTGTGCTTCAAGGCCCATTCGTGGTCCAAGAACATTCCCATGGCACCACAGTCCACTAGGGCCAGGATGGAATGAGTCTCCTTATTGGCGGTAGACAAGGATGTTTGCAGGACCACCAAAGTATTCAATCGGGGACAATTCAAGGAAGGAACAGAAGTAGAGCAAGTATTTTTCTCCCGAAGCTGGGCTCCGCTCAAGATCGGGAGCTGGCATTTCCCGAACGCCTGGGTGGAGCTATATGACAATTCCTTATGAGATGTTTATCAGAGGCACAATACATACAGAGTCCAGTATTGATCCTACGCATCAGTTCTTGTGGAGATATTGGACCCCGTAAGGAGCCCAGTTGCATAGACTCTGGATCAGGAGAGTGCAGTATGGTTGTTTCCTTTAGGCTAGGATAATCCATGGAAACTTTTGAAGAAACAGTTTTTGTCTTTCTCTTCTCTGCCTTTCTTTCCTGGATTTGGAAGTTGATTTGAAGGGACAAATCTATAAAAGTCTGGAAAGAACTTGGACGGGCTACTCTGGTGAGTTTGTCCTTGATTTCGTCATTTAAGCCTCTGCGAAACAAGGTAAAACTTGCCTCCTGGGACCAGACGGCCTCTTTAGCCAACTGCTTAATACGGGTTACATAAGATAGCATGTCTTGGTTCCCTTGTTGGAATTCCAGGAGCTTTTCCTGGGCACTATAAACTTGTTCAGGGTGGTCAACCATGGTTTTGAAGGCTTCTACGAATCTGACATAATTGTCCAGGAGTGGGTCTCCAGCATTCACCAAGGGAGTTGCCCAGGCTAAAGCATTACAAGAGAGATGTCATATTATAAATCCGACCTTGCCCCGGGGTGTGGAAAAATAGTACGGTTTAAAATGTGAAATACACCAAACAGGAATCAAGTAAGGATCACTGTGTTTCGGAGGAACCATCATATTTGTCCACTATGCCCCCTACCAGAGCACTTTCCTGGAACGCCGAATCTCAGTAAAGCACGAGTTGTTTCAATGCTTTTGGCTTTGAGGTTTTGAACCTCTGTTGTCAGTTCTTGCATTCCTCTCATTAGGTCCTGGAAAGCAGCCTCCATGTTGAACTCCGTATCAGGTCTTTGTCGTCTCAAACTGTCACACTCAGCCCCCGGTCTTACCTGTTTGCCCTTTGTCGTCTTCTTCTTTGTAGATCTTTCTGTATTCCGGGATGTCTGGGACTTATACAGGTAAGGCCGGTGATCCTCCATTTCCAGTGTGGACTGTGAGCAGACTCGGAGGAAGACAAGAGTTCAGGATTCCAGGAAGGTAAGAAATGGGCAGTCAATATCCGGGATTAAGCGTGGAACCAGGAAATGAATAGCACTACTTTCAGAGGGTAGGGATGTAGCTGCGAGTGCATAAGAAACGGATAGGGGTCCAGGAAGGAAAGAAATGAACGGCCTCAGGCGAAGGCATAAGGCCCCTCTGAGTACTCTAGGAAGGAAGAGGAAGTGGAAAAAATATCGGAGAATTGGCACAAGGAGAAGGAAGGGAACAACAAGCACACTAGCTGTGAACTCGAAAGGGAGCGTTGAGATGCGCTGCACCGCGGGGGCGTGTCTGTTTTCTAGGAAGCCTGGGCTCCTGCGTAAATGCTAGACCGCAACGTGTCTGAGGCGCCGGCCATGTTGGGAGGATAACAGATCCAACGTTGCGGTGCACCAAGAATCAGGAAGTCCAAAAGGGGCGTAAACGGCGAATCATGACACTTATGTTATTTGGATCTGCCTGTTGGGGACAAACCCTGACTGGTCCTGGTGGATCAGTTTCGGGAGGACCCATGATAGTCTTTCGACTAGTATTTTGGTGTACAGCTTTGCATCCAGATTTATTAGTGCGATCAGATGATATGAGCTGGGGAGCTTGGATCTTTCTCCTGTTTGTGGAATACTCGTATCTTTGCCTCGTTCATGGACTGTGTTATCGTGCCGTTGTCATTAAATGTGTTGAATAGTTCAGTCAATATTGGGGCTAGGCTTTCTTTATATGTCTTGTAGAATTTTGCAGTGTAGCCGTCTGGACCTGGGGCTTTGTTGTTGGGGAGATCCCGGATTGCTCTGAATACCTCCTCTTCTGTGATTGGGCTGTCCATCTATTGTTTTTCTTCTTCTGTAATTGTTGGAAGGGTGACCCCGTCTAGGTAGGTGACTTGTTCCACCTCATTGGGACAGTCTGAGGCATATAGGCTCTGGTAGAATTCTTTAAACACTTTCCTGATTTCCGTCAACTGCGTCTTTGTTTGCCCTTGCTTATCCTTCAGCGCCTTGGCTGCCTGATTCTGTTGTTTCCCTTTTAGCTGCCTAGCCAGGAGCCTGTCCACCTTGTTCGCGCTCATATAGTACAGTGCTTCAGATGGATCAGGCTCCTCTCTGCGCATTTGGTGAGGATGGATTCCAGCTGCCTCTGAATATGCCTTAAGGCTCTCTTTAGTTTCGACAACTGGTTTCGGGTCATCTCAGTCTGTATCTCTTCCAGCTCTGACTCCAGCTCCACTTCCCATTGTCGATTCTGTTGGCCGCGAAGTAGTCTTCTATGTGCTCTCTAATCGTTAACCCCATGACTGGGTCCTGCATTATTTCCGCTGGGAGTTTCCATCTCCATAACGCTATCTGGCAGCGTGCCAAAAGGATGTCCGCCCACAGAGGGGCATGGTTGGAGAGCGACATTGCCCCTGTCTCTGCGTGTTGGATCTTCCCCAGGAGTCCAGAGGAAACCCAAATGTAATCAGTTCTGGACCTAGATTTGTGAACATGCAAAAAGTGCGTAAACCCCTGGGTCTGACCCCTGTTTCTCTGCCAGGCATCTTCCAATGCTAGCTTACCCATGCTCTGCCTCAGGGACTTCTATGGAGTTCCCTGCCCTGACGGTCTGATGCTTCATCAGTCTACATTGGGGTCCCATGCCATGGTGAAGTCCCCTCCTAGCACCACCTCCGCCTTTGCGAAAGTTTCTAGCTTATCCAGGCAGTCTCTAATGAAGCCGTCCTGGCCTGTGTTCGCAGCATAGATCATTGCTAGTGTCAGGGGGTACCCGTCGATATGAGTGTTTACTAATAGGAATCTCCCCTGTTTGTCTGCTTGGATATTGTGGATTTTCGGGTTTAAGGATTTGTGAAATGCTATCAGGACTCCCACTTTCTTCTCCTGCACGTTTGCCTGGAGGATTTGATTGTATCCTTTCAGCCGAAGCCTCCCGCTGTCTTGCCTTTTTATATGAGGTTCCTGGAGCATTATGATATCATATTTCCCTGTTTGTAAAAAAATGCTCTACCCTTTTTTCTGGACAGTTCAGCCCTCTGACATTATATGTTTGTATTTTTAGCCTCCTTCTTTTGTGGAAGGGAAGATCTCCGTTTACCTCCCCAGGGCCCTTGTATGCTGGATGTGTTTCCTTCTGGTTCCATGTCCCCACCCTCTCCCCCCCTTCTGTAACTTTGGCATCCCCCAACTTGCCATTCACCCCCCTCCATAACTGCCCTGAGCAGGGCTCTGGGAACTAGGATTGCTCGGGCATGAAGCCTTCTGTGCCATGCCCTCTATACACTCAGGGAAAACTTTGTGGGGAGTCCTAAACCCCACTTGGATTCCTCTGATGGGCCCCCGGTTAGCCCCCAACCCTGGCCATCACCTGAATGTCAGATTCTTGCTCCGTGTGTGTTCTCCATTCGTTGAAAACCTCAGGTCCTGGAGGGCTTCGTCTGGTGGCCTTTCTCGGGCTCTATGGATTGATTTGAGCATTCCCTTTTAGTTCTTTGCAGAGCTTCTGGGTCTCCTTTCTCTCTGCTGTTCCCTTAGTCACTTTCCTTATCTTGTAGGCTCATTATGTGCGGTCCTTCCTCGCATGTGGTAATTCTCTGCTGTTTCCCCTCCCACGAAAATAGAAATCTGAATGGAAACGTCCACTTGTATCTGATTTGTTTCGACACTAGTTCTTTTATTACTGGTGCCATCTCCCGGCGTTTCTGGAGTGTCGATTGAGCAAGGTGTTGGTATAGGTGTATATCACCCTGTTCATCCTGATATGGTCCATCATTCTTGCTTTGTGTAGTGTGTGCTCCTTTTGGGAATATGATGTCATTGCTACCAGGACATCCCGGCTCTCCCATTCTTCTTGGGCCAACCCTATGTATTCTGTCTATCGGGACCTCAGTGTCATCCTCTTCTGCGATGATGTACTTGAAGACTTGCTGTACTGCGGTTCTGAGATCTTTTTTTTGAAGGATTCCACCATATTTTTTATCCTTATATTCGATCTCTGACAGCGGTTTTCTAAGTTCTCACATTGGAGCTCCAGGTTATGGGTCAAGCGGACCAGGCGTTCCTGAGTCTGCGTATTGCTGTGTTTCCTCATTCAAGTTTTGGACGGTTTTCTCCAGGGTGTCCGTTCTTTCCCCTATATTCCCTGTTTCCATCTTCAGGTCTTGTACCGCCTGTTTCATCTCTCTCTTCATCGTCTCGAATTGTGCGTGCATGGAGGCCATGAACTGTTTCTGGAATTCGGCAAACCAGGTCTTCAGGTCTTCTTTTGTGGCCATCTCAGCCCGCTCTGTACCATGGCACGCCCCTGCTTCTTTTCCCTTTTGCGATTTGGCCTTAGTAAGTGCCTGTGGGTCTGATCCCCAGAGTTGCACCAGGTTCTGCTCTTGTTTTGAATTTGTAGATTGTGTCGCTGTGTGTGTTTGTCGTCCCTGGACTTTGACATGTGTGCCGCTCTACTTTGGGCCTCTTATGTATCCGTGTTTCTTGTGGGCTCTAGATCGCTGGATCCTTGTCAGCCTGGACTAGGCTGGCCTATTTCTGTCCGGGGTATGGGAAGTGGTCCGCCCCTTCTTTAATCGGCACTATTCTCGGTTTCCCCTTCACCGGGTCCTGCTATCCATCCTAGGGCACCGTGGAGTCCTGTTGGTTGCTGATTTCCCAATGTGGTGCCTAGCTTGTGTGACACCGGGGGTTCCTTGAGGTCCCTAATCGCTCTTGGATCCCCTTGGTCTGCTGAGTGGGTTGGTAATCACCCCTCTCCAGTTGAGGCCTTCGTGTTTGTGGCGCCTGTGGGGTGAGCTCTGCCGTGTTTCTTTTCTTTGCTGGGCCTGATCTGTGTCCCTGTATGTGCTCTTGTGCCTGGGACATTCACCCCCTTCCAGATAGGCTGTGGGCTACCTCCCAGGTGCAAGATTGATGTTTAAATATGGGAGGGGGCCTCCTTACCATGTGGTTTTGCTTGAACCACAGAGTAAATATGTGGATGCTACGTATCTTCCTGCCTCCTGTGTTTTGCCTACCAGGATGGAAGGGGTCACTCTGGGTTTCTCGATGGATGGGTTTTCTCCAAATCTTGCTTCTGTCCGGTTCTCTGGGTTTTGCTTCTACCTTGTGCCCCCCTCTGATTTGCTGGCTGCGGTTATGCTGAGGTCCCCCCTCTCTGCCTCATGCCCCCATCCGCATTGGGGGCTAGTG
Organism: Ambystoma mexicanum; assembly: GCF_040938575.1. NCBI lineage: Eukaryota > Metazoa > Chordata > Amphibia > Caudata > Ambystomatidae > Ambystoma > Ambystoma mexicanum. The sequence goes on from NC_090935.1 coordinate 1,378,496,729, forward strand.
CTTTGTCCCATCTCTGGTGTTTTAGGCCTTTGATTGATCGGGAGAGTGTATGCGGGTGGGCTCCTGGGCGCGCCTTGTAGGTGGTGGTGTCCCGCCCTCCCTCACTGGTTTGGGGCAGCAAGTTCCCCTCTCCTCACCATTGGGCTGGTTCCCGTGAAACCGGTCTTCCGTGTGGTGCCTTCGGATCTCCTGAGTGCGTTTTTCTGCTCTGCCTGAGCCCCCGCACTCACCTTCCTGTGTCGGGGGCTGGTTGCGTGAATGCTGGAGTCCGTTGTCTTCCCCCGTCTGCGGGGCATTTGGAGTAGCTCTCCAATCCGGCCCTCTCGAAGTTTCCCTGCTGGAGCTTTATTGTCCCTGCCGATCCCGATGGTGCCTCGTTATGCGCTACGGGCTCTCACATAGGTGGCCTCTCCCCTCAAGCCGGCTTCCGACTCCTCTGCAATCTGTGCTCTCCGTAACTGATGGCTGGGAGAGCAGGTCCCCCTCCCCGGATACTTTATGGTTCCCGCTTCAGTTGTCCCTGTGGCGCGCCTTCTTCTCCGGTCTCTACATTGCCAATTGCAATTCTGGATAGATTAATGTAATTTAGTGTTGCGGCCCTGGGCTGGGAGACGGAGCTACGCTCATGCACGTCTACCCTGCACGTCCGCCATCTTGGAATCAGTCAAATTCTTCTAACAACATAGTTCACATTCTTTACTACAGCACCCATAACTCAACTTTATTAACTCCATTTCCCAACAACTCCTCCTTCCTTAATAAATAACAACCTCTCTTACTAAAAGTATTTCACCCTTACTACATATTCCCACTAACTTTCTTTTACAATTACAGGAAAAAAGAAGATTGACGACCACAGCTAATGAAGAAAGAACACTCTTCACATGCTACAAAGTAAATACATTAATATATCATGTATATATCTCTAATTGTAACAATATTCTTTCACTACATATTAGCCTACAGTATTTGCTTCTGCTCAACAACATTATATTTCACTCATACTCATTATATTACAACATTCAAACCCCTAGCATTCCCATCTAAACATTGCTCTTTATTGAATACACCACCCATTTCTTACTGCCTAATAACACGTCCATCTCTCATCAACTTCTATACCACAATTTCACTTCCTTGCTATTCGATACCCCTATCCACATGAGCTCCTAATTCCAACACAACAGCTATCAAACTCATTGCATTCCAAATCACTAACACACATTAGCACACATATCCACACCCACACAACTCTCATACCTACGCACTAAATCACACCTTTATAACAACCACTGTTTTCTTCAAAACATCATAATGTCCCTACTTATTCAATCACACCACCACTCCTTTACTCACTAACCCAAGCCATCACACCTGCACGGCCTCTTTTACAACCTTCCCAACCACACCTATCATCCCACTGCACAATCACCCAACACTCTAGTCATCTGTACAATCACACCCACGCACCCATGAATAATACATGCAGAAACATTCCACAACTTTCAAACACAAACTTTCTTTTTTCCCAACCATCAGAGCAGAATGCCTACTAAAAACCAACTCCATAGAAAACAAAGATAAGAGAGCAGATTCAAATAAAAAAACAAGCCATATAGACATCCACCTCTAAAAATATATAGAAAACATTAAAACAAAACAGCCGTTAACCTCACTCAACAAAACTTAACCAGCCACCCCTAACAAAGTAAGGCTCCTTTTTGAAAAAACTAAAAGTACAAAAAGATGTACAAATAACAGCAGACCTACTAATGAACCTGACACTATATCTGCCAATGTTAACATAGCCACATTACAAAGAAATGCCCACCCTAGATTTCTTAGCAATCTTATTAACATCTAAAAAGTCAAGATATACCCTTAAGAAGTACCCCAGAAAACGAATCCTCGAAGCTCTTATTGACAGCACATTTCTACTGAAAAGAATGTTTATATTCATTTTAATTTTTCCATTTGAGTTTCCTCTTATCACTTGTAGAGCCCAGCTAGTATCTATATTTGACTTACCCAGCCTTATCCTTCCAATTATTTTCCTCAATATTTTTGTTGCTTTGTATTTTGGCTGGTAATTTTGATGGGGTTTCTAAGGGTAAATAGAAGAAATATACAGACTTGTATGGATATCATTATTGGTCTGTAAAGGCATTCTGGTAGCAATATATCTTAGTAGGAAGAGCTCAATTACTTTAAATTTTTTATGCGGGTGGATGTGATGGTCCATCTTGAGCCCCATGGCAAATTACGGCATTCTAAAATGGTGCCCATTGTTTATATGTGCATGATAACATCATTGTGCATTACGTTATGCGCAATGACATCATCCATTGCTTTCTAAATGCCACCTTTTCAAGTGCAAACTTTAACAATATAGAATTCAACTAAAAGATTCTTTACATGCCTCCTTTTAAATGGAGGTTTCTTGAAATGGCACCTTTGAATTTGTTAAGCTGTTGGTTTGTATGATAATTGGGATGTTTGCCAGTTGGGAGTTTTTTATGCCTGAAAGAGTTTATGTGGTTCTATCAGAGGTCATGTGTCAGCAAAGAGTTAGCAAAGGTGAGCAATGGGGCATAAGGTCCTTATAGCTCTAGAAGAGTTCGTTGATGGAGTTCCTTGCCCTTGCAGTGTAGAATTGGACAGCTGCATGTGTACTCTCATAAATGCAGACTATTAACTACGGAAATAGAAGTAGTTGTAATTGATTTGTTTTGCTCTAGTGCTCTGCAACGGTGCTTTCTAAACAAGAGTTGATCAATAAAACATTTGCTCTGTTTGTTGCGAAGAGAGCCAGGCAATTGTTGCCCTGGAGCTAACAACACTTGCACTGATGCAAACTTTCTGTAATATGGCCCCACGACATTCATCTTTTCAATGGATCCCATTCCGTATTTTCTGAAGGGGCTCATACCCTTCAGCTTCACCCCACTAGACAGTTGCTCACATGTTATGGGGAAACTGACCAGTCCTTCAGGCTGGCAGCACTGGGAAACTATGTTTCCCTTAGTCTTTTGATGTTTGTTACTTTTCTGGTAACTTTTTATCATTACACAGTGCATCTTACAATGCAGTACAAAGGGGGGTTGTTTTGTATGGCCATAGACTACACTAAAAGGGATTATTTGGTTCCCTATGGTGTGCCTAAGGACAAACTGGAGGCACCAGTTACTATTTCATTCTTTTTACTGTACCTTTTGTTGGCCTTACCATGTTTACCGCGTTTGGCTACTAACAGTGGCTAGTGTCCCAACATGGCCCTGCCATAAGGTTTTCAGTTTGTTCCTTGGCCATCTTTCCCCATGGCCTTCTTTCTGCCATGCACGGGCAGGAATTATTTCCTTTTATGATCACGCACTTGCCCAGGAAAGGCTTGCTTTTCGCAGACAAGTACATATCATGTGAGTGGGGTCCCAGGAAGTGGGCTGGGATTGTCTTGTCCCAATCCATATACATTGTGCCTGAGAGTCTGGGGTGCATGCATGCCTGAAACTCACAGTGGTCCCTGATTGGACTACTGCTGGTGTGCATGTGTGGGGCAGATCATGGCCTTGGATGGGCTGAGTCTGATCACTCACCTGATTTGGGATAAGAAGAGCTGTACTGCAGCCCTAACAGCAGATCTGAAGACAAGCCAAGTATCCAGTTGTAGACGTAAAGACCGTGGAAGCCTGGTGGATGATGTCTGAAGAGGCCTGGTGACCAAATCTGGCTGGAGTCCCGGTGGAGCCCTGTCTGGCTATTGATTTCTGAAGACCCTTGTCAGTGATTCAATCCTCTAGACAGGTGGGGACAACTGGTCCAGTGTCTTCAGATGGTCTCAATCAAGTACCCTCAAGCAAGTTGGAGCCTTTGGAAGTGTCTCTCGACCACCCATTGGTTCTGGCCAGCTCCAGATTGGGCTACCGCGTCAGCAATGCTTTCTTTCTGAATGTTGGCCCAACACTCCAGCGGTCTTAAGCTTTTGTGACAAGAAGTCTTCCTGTGAAATTACATCTCCCTGCCATCACCAGGTCCTGAAATAGGAGACTTTGGTAAACCACAACAATTGTGAAGCCTGTTGTCACTGTGCAATGGTGACTGACCCTGTAACCTGCTTTCCCGTGCCTGGTCGAGTGTCCTAAGGAGTGCTGCAGTGTTTGTTTTTGCATTGTTCATCGAGAAGAGGTTTCACCAAGCTTCCATCCACGACTGGAACTCTTCTTGCACCTGCAGCTTCTGGGCACCAGCAACCAGATTCAAAGGCTGGGAAACTTACCTCAAGGGACTCTCTGATGACCCACCAAGTTGGAGTTCAGATTTTAAGTTGTAGCTATTCTTACCTATCCCGATTTCCACCCTTGAATAGTTGGCTACATTTTAAAACCTTTATGTTTGTTTGGCTTTGGCACAACTTGTGGATAAAAGATGGGAACTGTGGTATTGACTACTACTTCATCCAACTGTTGGACCCATCTTCACGCCCCCAGCATCCCTCTCCTAATTATTTTCCTCCTAAACTACAGGAAAACTTTGTGAATTGTTGGGCATATGGTTCCATACAATTTAGGGTTGGACTTTCAAAGTTAAGTTTGTAAATCCTGTGGAGATGTGGCACTAACCTAATCACTTGACCTCCTTTACAAGTATTGGGGCTTGCATTGCTTTATTTTACACCATTTACAGTGTTGGTATATATAGGTTTATAGTACTTAGTAATATGTGTTATTCTTACTTGCCAATAGTAATTTTTAATGTGTTTTCTGGGCCTGTAAAACATGTTATTGAGATAACTAACTGTTTACATGCAATACTTGGTGTTACACTGTGTGGATTCATTGTGGACTCCTAACCTCACTAACCTCTCCTGAGATTTAGCCTTGGCCTCTCTCCATACTACCTTGATTGGTTTGGCAAAACTCCCAGAAGTTGCTCCCCATTTACAATAACAAGGATGGCCTCCTAAACATCTATTCACCAGGCCAGAGTTTAGCAATTCATTCTAACAAATCAGTGTACAGCAGTGGGATAAGGTCTAGTGTACCCCAGTGTTTCCACTGTTGTAGTGCCTGGATTATATTTACACAGTATACTATAATTTGATTTTTCTGGTAATATAACAGTCACCTATACTTAGAATAATGGAAATTGTCACTGCATCTACTTTAAATGGTTCGAAGGTTGATCACTTAAAGTAGATGTGTGTGAAAGAGGACTTCCAACCTCTGGCAACAAAGCTGATTCAATATAGAGAGTTATGGATCAACAAAAAAGTAGAATGTTGCCTTCACCTTCCAATGGTGACCTTCCAATCGTGATGCAGGAGGTGCTGGGGCTGCTCCCAGTATCAGTAATGGTGTTACTGCCACCATTGAGATGGAAGAGGAGAGAAAGGATGATGATGATTCTCCAAATGTTTATATTACCACCTCAGAAGCTGAAGCCTTTTGGGACATAAAAAGGAGAAGCTTAGGCCAAGGTAGTTTAATATGGCTAAGCTTGACTTTGGGGGGGTAGAGAAGCAGAAAGATAGAGAGCATCAGTTGGAGCTTGCCAGGATACAAGTTTTTCAGAGCTCCTCAGAGGATCTGGGAATCATTCTGGGCCTTCATAACATCCTAGGCTTCCTAAAGATATGCTCAGTGTATGTGATGAGAAGAATGACATCACGGATTGGTTGACAACTTTTGATTATGCCTGTGAGGTGCAAGAAAAGGGTGAGGCTGATAGATTGCATGGTTGATCAGCGGGCTACCCCATTCTGGCTGTAGTGCCATTATGTAGATGTCCAAGGCTGATAGAAAAGACTTTGCAAAATTGAAGCAAGCTCGCATCTTAAAGTTTGGGAAGACTCCTGCCCAATACTTGAAGAGATTCGGGCAGTACAAGAAAAAGGAACACAATACTTGGGTATCCTATGTTACTGATTCTTTGACAAACTTGACTGGCTAGGTTGAGGGTTACAAGTGCTAGATGAACTTGGTCATGCTTGAACATATTTTTGCTTCCTGCTCCCCTGAGCTTAAGCAGCATTTGGTTGTCTCTAAGGAAATAGATCCTAAAATGTTGGCCATTACTGCTGATATGTGGGTGTGACATAGAGTGTCCCATAAGGCCAAGCCTGCTTCCGGTAACCCAGAGGAGGGTAAGAAGCAGACGGATAAAGAGTGTGGGGGTACTGATAGATCTTCATCTAAGAAGTGCCACAAAAGGGTTAAGAAGGGTAAGTCACCAGCTACTGAAAAGGGTAGTAGGACTAGCAATTCCAAGCATAGCCATGGTTACTCCAAGTCTCCCTATGTACACAGACCCAGTGGATCTTGTGTGGCTTGAGGAGCAAGTGACAATGTAAAGAACGACTCCTGGTGTAAGGGTAATACCTTGGGGGTCCACTATGTGAATCTGGCTTTCTCTCATGATGAGAAAGATATAGTGACAGGGGCATCCTTCTCTTCAGATTCCTTAGCCTGTGGGATGGGATCTGTATTATTGTTAGTTTCCCTGGGATCTAGAAACCTAGAGTTGCAGGCACCTATGCATTCATACCTGATAATACCAAGCATTATTTCAAGGATAGAGTGCTGGCAGATGGTGTAGACACCACTGTAATACGGGGCACTGGGGCCAGCAGAACTGTGGTGGCTTCCACTTTGGTAAATTCAGAGGAACTGGCCAGGCCTCCTCTGATGCCCACCCTGTTGACTGATGGACCCCATGTGAGATTTCCAGTTATGAATGAAACTCTATCTGTAAATGGTGGAGTAGTAGGGATACCTGTTAGTGCGCAGGGGTAAGTCCCTGGTAAAGTTATGTTAGGGCATTATCTCAGAGACTTAGGTCTTGTGGGTGACACTGCAGAATGTCCATGCACAAGGTCTCAGACCAAGGCTGCTTTGGCCAAGTCCAAGGACCAGCAGAAGCCTAAGTGGAAACCCAAGGATAAGTTAGTCAAGAAACAGAAAAGAGGGAAAGAGAACATTCCCCATAGCTCACCTACCACTTAGGTGGAGGCTGTTGGCCAAGCCCCTGAACCTGATGAGGAAGAGGGGCTGCATGAAGTTCTCGACCCACATGCCCATCCTGAATTGCAGTTTACTTGTAGAAGGGGTCCATGTAGGGAAGAATTCAGTAATGTCCAACATGAGTGCCCATCTTTGGAAGGCCTCAGAAGACAGGCGTGCCCCCAGCTTGATGGTGAACCTCCTGGGAAACACAGCATTTATTGCTAAGGGGGGCTCCTGTACAGTGAGCCCACAGAGTACTCTGGAGGAGACCATACGAGATTTGTGGTTCCCCTTCAGGTGAGACCCTTTATCCTGCAACTGGTGCATGAAGACCCCCTTGCAGGTCATCTTGGGATCAAGAAAACCAAGGGTAGGTTATCCATGCACTTCTACTGTCCTAAGATGCGAGTCCAGGTAAAAAGCCATTGCAGGAGTTGTGCCACTTACCACATTTCTGGTAAATGTGGCGCAAATATTCAGGCCCCATTAGTACTCATTTGAGAGGGTAGGGATTGATATTGTTAGTTCCCTTGACCTCCTACATCCTCAGGCAGAAGGTTTATTCTGGTAGTAGTTGATCACACTATGAGATATCCTGAGAAAATACAACTAAAGACAGTAACTGCCAGGTCAAAAATAGAGCATTGCATTGCATCTTTACTGGGGTTGACTGCCCTAAAGAAGATGTATCTGACAGAGGCAGCAACATCATGTCCAAGTAGATGCAAGCCATGTGGAAGGACTGTGGAGTCTCCTATACGTTTTCATCAGCTTATCATTCACAGACAAATGGCTTGGTTGAGTGCTTCAACAGAACTCTCAAAACCATGATTGGAGCTCTTGACAAGCCCCAGATGAGAAAGTGGGATCTCCTTAGACCATGCTTACTATTTGCTTACTTAGAGGTACCTCCAGAAGGGGTTGGCTTCAGTCCCTTGACACTTCTTTGTAAGAGGATTCAATTCAGCACTACAGCTAAGTTAACGCCTAGTCTAGAATACTGAATGAAAACCCTTATTGATATATCTTTAGGTCCAGTTCATGCGTTCTGGATGACTACCCCTGTATAACACCCCTCTCTTGGAATCCCCCTGACCCCACTGAGCCAAGAAGTAGTTCTGTTTTGCAAGTTTAAAAGGTTTATTTGATAATTTAAAATAGATATATATATCACGCTTTATAATAAATTAATAATTGAATAGCACACTTAATCTGATATGATAAAGATCAACAACGGAGAATCTGGCACTAGCACACTTCTTATAATCACTAATGAGTTGACATGAAATGGATAAGGTAGCACACTGGTAAAATAGGTACAGAAGTATAATGTGGTAGAGAATGCTTTATGTAAGCTCAGGTGGATGCAATATTCAATGAATGCAGTACAGAAAATACTCAATATGATTTCAACAAAACAATGTAATCACTTTTCTCTGGCTATTCACTCCCCCCCTCTTTATGCAATGCAAGGGAATGGGAGGAAAGCACGCAGTTCTCAGAAATGCAATCAATGTAATCAGTTCAATCCCCCCCAAGCTTAGACAACAGAAGGTTAAAACACAGATAGGAGTTTTGAAAACACAGGCCCAAATGCTTTGATATGTGCTAGCAATGGATGAGAAATATGCTGGAAATGCTTTTTAATTCCCTTTCAGAGGTTCAGGGTGAGTGGTATCTAGTTAATATTAGTCCAGGCTCACACTAGCAATGGGGCAGGGATAGTTAGCAGGTTAAACGAAATTCTGGCAAATGGAAGGCAAGCAGCAGCAGTTTTTACATGTGAAGAAATTTGCAAATCGCGGCAAAATTCGCGGATGCGTGTTCCGCGATTGCGGTAGAACTATAAGGGGTAGGAATGCGGTTCTAGGTGCGATCCAAAGCTAAGATTCTAAGCTTTCAAATAAAAGTTATTGCAAGTCTCTAGCACAAACGGTTGCGGAGATATGAGCGATTTTGTGAAGGTCGTTTTTCAGATTTGAAATTTTAAAGTTCAAAAAGACAAGTGCAGCTTGCGACTAGAAAATGACAAGTGACAGCTTTACAAATGACAGGTGACAGTTAGGAGGCAGTTCTACTTAGATTAAATAGATTGAATTATATTATTTTAACTAAGAGATTGGTTCTGCACAGTTTTCTAGGTACTCACACTATATTCTTGAGTGAAATGGGCCTCGCCATGGATCTGGTCAGGGTTTTGGACTGGGCTCGGGTCTCTCTCTGGGCACAGCACTGCTTTCTCTCTGGGTACAGCACTGCTTTCTCCCTCTGGTCTGGTCTCTAGTTCTGGATAGATTGAAGTCTCTAGTTTGGCTCTCTGGAGGTTTGATGGAGGTAAAGTCTGGATCTCTGGATGTTGTATGGTCCGGCAGAGCGCGTTGCAGCAAATGGAATTGAAGGTCCCTATCTGTCCTGACTCTCTGCTTTTATGTGTTTTTGAGAGTGGGTGTGTGTGTTGCATCACTAGACTTGCCCCTCTCACTTGTCATTGGTCCAGCTTTCATTCCTCCCCTTGATTGGGGAATGAACTGTGAGTCAGAGTGATGTCATTTTATGGCTTGCCAAGAGGGCACTCCCTTGTCAGATTGCACACATTCTATATTTGATAATAAAAGACATATTTCACAGTTACACAGTTGCTTGAAATTACATATACATGGTGTGGCTGAATTTAGCCATGTCTCTGTCCAAATCTGCTCTTTCTAGGAGCTTGCATTCAGAGATGGCACATAATGGACTTTTTAACTGATTTTTCAATTTCTGACATGGACCCAACTTTACATACATGTGCGCAGGGAGTAGGGACATTAACTGATGAAGTTTCAGATTTTTAACATGCACACATTTAGAGTAATATCCACTTTTCCGCTGACACCCCCCTGTACATACCACCGGTTCTAAAAACCTCTTAAACTGTGGGCAGAAAAATCACAAGAATTATGGTATCATTTATAAAATTTTCACATGTCCGCACCATGAGTTATTAATCTTTTTCTAAACAATATTCTGGCTACAAAGGGGTGTGGTTTTCTCTCAGCACAAGGTAGAAATACTGGTTAATCCAGTTCTGCCAAGCCAGCTTGCTCTCACAGGCAGTGCCCCTCCCAGCTCCTGCCAAGAGGAAGCTACATTTTACGACTGCGTAATAAAACCTTTGCCTGAGTGAAGAGGGCTTTGTTCACTCTCCTGCAGAGCACAGGTAATTCAATTATCAGATAGATGGCATATCCTTAGTGTGAGCAGCAAAAGGGCAGCTAGGCCTGGGAACACAGCTGTGACTCAAGTTTCACTCCTGATGGGGGTAGTTGCCAGGCAGAATTCAGTTCCTTAAGCCAAGTTTCAGATAAAATGTCACTTTTTGTTCCCCAGTTCCTGCATTCAAATAAAACTAAACATTTTTACATATGCAGCTAGAAGGCTGATTCTAAGTTTAAAACTATGACATTTAAACAGTTACAAAGGCATGTGACACCAAACATAGCTCACTCATTTAATCTAAACATTTTCGATTTTAGTGTCTTTAAATCCAGTGCAACTTAAACTGCTGACTCCATAGCAGTTTTGTTATAAGCATTGTTTTGGGCTCTTCATTTCCCAGATTTTGTAGGCACACAACACTCCATTCTACCAAATGTCTGCTGGTGTCCAGTGAGTTTTTAGATGTGTTGCAATGTTTAAAATAGACAGTTTGAGCCTGCCTTCAGAGAAACACAGGGTGGTTTTAAACTGCCGGCTTTTGGATAGTGGTGAGTACTGGTACTGCACCCATTTTTGGGATTTAAGAAAATGAATTCCCAACAATTCTAGGTTGCATTTGGCAATCAGCATTGCCATTCCCAATGGTTTCAGACTACTGTGCGGGTAGTCCAATGGTGATTTTAGGCAGTTTCCTTCTGTGCCCATAACATCGGCAAAAATGAGTGGCAGCCTATTCTTCATGCATTTCCCTGTGCATTTTCTGGGAAGCTCTGGCCATCATGATGTTTTCCATGTCAGTACTGCACAGTTTTGAGGTAGGGCTCGGATGCATGGGTAAATACATCCCACAAGCCCCCCTCTTGCGATGGCCATTCTATTTCACGAATGGGACTCGCAAGACCTGGGATGTTTCCTCATCTTCTTCCAATAGATGGCACAGTTCAGCATCTTTTCCTCCATCCGGTACTGATCGATCGGTTCTCCTCGCCGGTCCTGATGGGAATATTGGGCGGTACCCCGGGGCCCATTGGATCTTCGTTCCCGGTCTCCGTATCATCCTCCTTGGCCATTCTTCATGGTTTCATCTCTCCTAGGATGATAAAGCAAACGCGGCAATATCTACTCATAGACGATTTTCCACCACTGTTGAGATAGTGGGGCAGCATATGCATTTCATCATAATGAAACATTACATTCTTATTTTGAAAAAAAAACAGTATAACTAAGAGACAGTTTCATGCAAATCACAATATTTTAGAGACTAGATGTGGTATGTTTTATGACTGGAACTGAATTAGTCTGACACAGTACCAGCTAGGATTCCAGAGGATTCCTCCAGTTGTTGCAGAGCGTGCCTGGGATGGCAACATTTCAGCTGGTTTATGTGGACCCACTTGTCTTCCCCCTCTGCCGAACCGCCTTTGGGGATGCGGATCTTGTAGGCCACAGGGGAGATCTTATCGACGATCTCAAAGGGTCCTTTCCATGTAGGCAAAAATTTGCGCTGCTTGGCCTGGTTCCTTTGGAAGTTGTATAGATAGACCCGGTCTCCCACCTGATATTCCTTCCTGGAAGTTTTCAGGTCATAGTGGGTCTTCATGCTATCAGCTGATCTTTCTAGATTCCGCTGAGCATAAGCAAAAGCATGTTGGAGGTGTTTCCTTAAATTCTCTACATACTCATGAGTAGTGGAGGCATTTATCAGTGTCTGCTCTTGGGTCCTGTAGAGCAAATGCTGAGGAAGCACCATCTTGCGTCCAGTCATCAACTCAAATGGTGACATTTTGGTTGCAGATGAAGGGGTAGATCTGATGGCCATTAGGACCAGAGGTAATCGGATATCCCAACTTGGCCCAGAATCTGCCACAAACTTCTTTAATATGCTCACAATTGTCCGGTTATATCTCTCTACTGCCCCAGAAGAAGCTGGTCTATAAGCAATATGCAGCTTTCTCTTGACCCCCAGTATCTCCCACATCTTTGTCATTACTTCACTGGTGAAGTGGCTACCTCTGTCTGACTCAATCCTTTGAGGTAGACCAAAACGGGAAAAGATGTGGTTAATCATCAAGGCAGCTGCAGTTTCTGCCTTGCAATTTGGGGCTGGGAGACATTCCACCCACTTGGTAAACAAGCATGTCACAGTCAACATGTACTTATTCCCCCTAGCCGAGCGAATCACAGGGCCTACAAAGTCGATTTGTAAATCTGACCATGGCAGTGTCATTCCCCTCTTTTGTAAAGGCGCCCGGTGTGTGAGGGATGTCGGCTGAAATTGTGCACACACAAGACAACCCTTCAAATATTGGTTGAGGTCCTGGCCCATGTGTGGCCAGTATGCAACCTCTCTTAAGATTTCCAGTGTTGTGTGAAACCTCCTATGACCGGCGGTGGCCGCATCATGGGCGTGACTTAACATCAGGCTTCGGAATGAGGTAGGAACCACCCACTGATCGTGGCCAGCTTTGGATTTCCTTACCAGCAAACCGTCTTGGATTCGGAACATTTTTGGACATTTCATCAACACTCTTAGGTCCTCTTTCCCAATGTAATCGGTATCCGTCAGGGGAAAGTTCTCAGGGTCCTCAAGGTGCTGGTAAAATTTACCAATTATTGGATCCCCCTTCTGAGCGGTAATCAAATCAGCATCAGGGGTCTCCTTACTCCATTGTGCAATTGAAAGGTCGTTGTGAGCATTTGTCTGGGACCTAGTGATGGCAGTGACCTGGATTTCCCCCAACAGGGACTCAATCTCAATTAGATCCCCTTGGATGGCTCCGGTTTTGGCCAGCTGATCAGCTAAGTCATTTCCAGTTTTGTCTGGTCCCTCTACTTTGGAATGACCCTTGATCTTTTTCCAATAGATGGTCATCCCATTCGAGGTGACCAGATCATCAATGTTTTGGATCAACTTCCCATGTTTCAAGGGTTTGTTGTTAGCACATAACATGCCTCTGGTTTTCCAATTAACCAGGTGCTCCACGAACCCGTTCCGTACATAATCCGAATCTGTGATTATGACCAGTTCGCGGAGTTGATGCTGGACAGCAGTGAGGATGGCCTGATGCACAGCCATCAATTCTGCCACCTGACTACTTCGGGGACCAATTTTGTATCCAGCGGAGGGTTCTGGGGACTCATTCACCCATGCATTCCCTACGCCAGCCACCAGTTCTTTCTCCCCGTTGTTGTCAACATGGTAAGAGCATCCATCCACATAGACAGTGGGCATTCCCTCACACTTGTCCTCTTCAAAGACTTTGTGTGGGGAATTAAGGTATGCCTCCGTGTTGTCCTTGATTTTTAGACTTTCGTCCTCGAGACAGTTTTCTCTGGCACAATCATGCAAGTCAGCCAGACCTTGCGCGAGTGGACTCTTCTTGTTTTGGCCATATCTGACCTCCACAGGAAAGCCTTGCATTGACAGAATCCAGGAAGTAATTCGGGAATTACTCACATTTCCGGCCCGGATTCTGTCACTTTAGAGATATTGCAGAGGCTGGTGTGGAGTCTCCACTATGATGTGTTCCCCCTGGATAAACGGGCGGTAATTCTTCAATGCCCACACCGTTGCCAGGAGTGCCTTCTCACAATCGTTGAATTTTTCCTCCACAGAGGATAAAGTTTTGCTCGCATAGGAGATAACTTTATTGACCTTGTCATGCTTTTGGTATAATACGGCCGTCAAGCACGTATTAGAGAACCCTGTCTCCAGGAAGAACTCCTTGTTTCTGACAGGGTAAGCTAGGCAAGGCGCTTGTGAGAGGCTTCTCTTGAGTTGTCTTACTGCCTCGGATTGTTCTGGACCCCATTCCCACTTGACCCCCCCCCTTCAGGAGATGAATCAGGGGTCTGGTGATCTCTGCGTAGCCCTCAATGAACTTTCTGCTGTAATTAGTCAGTCCAAGGAGGCTCCTTAGTTCCCGCAGAGTTGTGGGGTCTTTCAGTTTCTGAAGTGCTTCCACTTTCTTTTCCTGGGGACAGAGGCCCTGAGGAGTAATCTCATGCCCCAAGAAATTAACACGGGTTCTACACCACTGTGCTTTCTGAAAGGAAAGTTTTGCTCCGGCGGCCCTCAACTGTGTCAGAACATAACGGATCTCCGCTATGTGTTCCTCCACAGATGAACTTTTGATGAGGACATCATCTACATAAGCCAGGTTACCCCTCGCACCCAGGTCGGGCATGGCCTTATGTAGGAAAATGTTGAACTCATTACCGGAGTTAAGGTATCCGAAGGGAGTCCGGGTCCATGTGTATTGCTGGCCCCCAAAGGTAAAAGCCAGTTTGTATTGGTCCTCCCTACTGACAGGCACAGTCCAGTATCCATTGGTCAGGTCTATTGCAGTGAATACCTGTGACCCCTGGATCTGGGCTAGCCCTTGGTCAATGTAGGGCAGAGGCCATCGGGAAGTATGGACCCGTTTGTTGAGCTCCCTAAGGTCGGCGCAGAGTCTCCACTGGCCGTTTGGCTTCAATATTCCCAGCACCGGATTATTGAAGGTGCTGTGGACTGGACGGATTATTCCCCGGGACTCAAGGTTCTTAATTATTTCCGTAAGGGACTCCATTGATGCGAGAGGCAAGCGATATTGCTTCACAAACACTGGAGTCATGCCAGGGTCCGTGGGGATTGTTGTGGTGTGGATGTCGGTGCGACCACAGTCATATGAGTCTACCGCAAAGAGATCTTGGAAATCCAAGAAAACTTGTTTCAACTTTTGCTTTTGTTCCAGAGTCACACAGGCATCAGCTAGGTTGACTCTCTCTTCCATCATCTGCCTGAAGCCTGGAAAGACTTCTGGTTTGGCTATCTCCGCGGCCTCCTCCAGCTGGGTGGAGAAGTCCCTGGTCAGTGTGCTGATCTGGACCGGAGGCTTCAGGTGGGAAAGGCAGCCCTCATGGACCTGGAAAATCACCTCATCCCTCCTGAAGTCACAAGTCACATCTTCCTTACCATAGGGGCAGGAAGTGTACACCAGGAAGTTCCCCCCATGCCGGGTAAAAATCCTGTCTGGTGTTGCGTGGTCCTCACTGTCACTGTCAACGCAGTCCTTGGGGATTGGTCCTAACAGTTCATTTACTAAGTCAATGGAAAAATGTCGGTCATCAACCGCCATTCCAATAATGGTGCCTGCGGCTAGAGTAATACTCTTTAAGTCGCTGTTATCCACCTCTATTAGAATGGTGTCATGTTCTATGTTGACTAATGGAGTTGGGTTGACCCCTAACCCTTGCTGTTGGAGAGAAGCATTTAGATGTATGTAAGCATCAGGGTTTTTCAACTCTTGTCCCCTTTTAGCTTTCACTTCCAGGGAGAATTGTCGGGTCCTTTCTGGGATGGTGACTTCCTCTTTAACCTGAATTTCAACTGCATAAGGTAGCAATTGAGCTGACCTAAATGCTTTTTCTGGATCATCAAAGCCCATGGGATTATCCGCTAATCGGGACCAAGCTTTGAAGTTTATTAGGTCCAAACTAATGGCAAAGCGATTGAGAATGTCACTGCCTAAGTAAAAGGCGGCAGGGACGTCTCGCACGACCCAACAATTGTGGACTATGCTCTTGTTGCCAATGGAGATTTTGAGCATACACCTGCTTGGCAGGAGATGTTTGGAATTAGGTGCTTCCAGGTCCATTTCCCATTTGTCTATCAGTTTGAATGTGGGAATGGCTGGATCTTTTGGGAGTTGGCGGAACATGGCTTCGCTGATGAAGCTCTTACCGTTGTTCACACACACTCGAGCGAGAACAGAGTCCTTCCCATCATTTAACTGAACAGGGATGAACAACTGCTCTCCAATTTGCTGAATCTCAGCCAGGCTCTGAGCTGATTTCACATCTTTCTGGACTATAGGAGTGGGAGTTTCAGATTGTGGATTGGTATAGAATTTCAGAGTGTTTCCTTCCAGCGTGGAATACCACTTTAGACTGGAAGGAAGGTTGATTTTCAGAAATAGAGAGGACCCCCCATCACCAGTCTGTTGTCCTACTGCTATTACTGTCACGTCTGGAATTTGGTTGTTCTGGAAGTGAAATTCTACTTGGTCAGATTTTTGTTCAACCATGTGGCATGTGCCGTTTAAACTAACATGGTTGACACTCTGTTTTAATTTTATTGGTCGGCTAGTCTGGGTCCAGAGGACCTTGTTTACGCAATCTATTAGGGGTGACAACCTTCTCAGGAGGTCATTCCCTAGTAAACAAGGGGTGCCCTCTGGGGTCACAACTATGACCGGGTGTTTCAACTTGTGTCGCCCGATCTTAATGTCCAAGTCTGCAGTCCCCTCAACGGGAATTTCCTTCCCGTCAAAGTTCTGCAGTTGTCCAGGAAGAGAGGTGAGAGGAATTTGGTAATCCTCTCCCCTTCCTGCATTCAGTTCATCAAAGGCCCTTCTGGACAGAAGGGTAGCTTGAGATCCAGTGTCCACCAGTGCCGAGATTGTACCCTGCCCCTGTACTTGTACCGGGGCATAATATCTTCCCTCCTTCTCCTCAAGGGGGCACAGATAATGTACATTTTTGGACAACTGGTGGGCTAACTTTCTGGTTTTGGACATCGCGAGAGAAGAATTTTGGGCAGAATTCTGTGGAGAGCCTTGGGAATCTGAAAGAAAAAGTTGGCAACTGGAGATCAGAGCCATTGTGGGTTCCCCTGGCTCCGGTTCCGGGCCGCCACCCCCTTTTTGGAGGCAGTCACCAGGATGGGTTTGAACCAGGGGATTTTCTTGCTGTTGGTTCTGGGATGAGATGGTGGGCGGCGGTAGCTCAGTCTCCACATCTCCCCAGTCTGGATTTGCATCCCTAGGGACCCATTTTTCTTTGGGAGGAGTTCCCCCCTCTCTGAAGGAGAAGATCCTTTTCCCAGGATCCTCTGAGGATCCCTCTCCCTCAAATTGGAAGACCTGTACCTCCTCCTCAAACTGAGTCTGTTTGGGTCTTTTGTTTCTCCTACCCCCCCTCTGCTCCTTAGGAGGCAGACTTTCAGGGGCAAGAGATTTTGTTTCCGGTTCCTGGGTTTCCAGGGGCTGTTTACAAGTGAGGAAGGAAGCTTCCTCCAAGGCTTTACACCCCCCTTCCCTTTGTGCCTCCTCCCTGGGAACCGGTGAGTTATCGGGGTGCTGCCCCCGTCATTGTTCTGGAGCACCAGGTCCAGAGTTGGGTGCGTTCTGCACCGGCACGCCCATCTGAGGGTTCTGCTGAGCCCTCAGTATGTGACCCAGATCCCGCGCCATGTTTTGAACCTGGCGCTCTAACTGGGAAACCCGCTCAGGCTGATACGGGGCCCTGTTTTCTCCCCTGGGCTGATCCCGGGAAGGGTAGCTGTCCCTTCTTTGGTAGTTACCCCTGGTTGGGAAGATTTGGGTACCCCTCCACCCTTGGCCTCCCCTCTCCCGGATTCAGTGGTCTGGGCTCGGGGAATTGGGGAAAGAAGGATGGATGATTTTGGGGTTGGAAGTCGGGTGGATATCTGGGGAAAAAGTTCTGCCCAGGGTTTGGTAAATTTCTGCCCTCCTGTGGGAAGTTTGGAGGGAAGTTCCCTGGGTTAGGTGCTTGGCTGGATCCCCCCCCCTGGGCTGGAGGAGTTCACACATAACCCAGGATGGGTCGATTTCCCTTGTAGCGAGGACTTACATAGTCAGGAGAGCGAGGGACCCCATTTGTGGGGCTGCCTCCCTGGCTCCCTGTCTGTGACTGGCCCGAGGACCTTCTGGGCCTAGCATTATTAGGTGCAGGTAGGTTTTTAGGCCCCCCCATCTCCAAATCCAAAACGGGGGTGACCTTTACCTCTGCCACCTTGGCAGCAGCAGGGGTGCTGTTGGCTTTGGGGTTTTTCTGGGCATTGCTTTTATTTTCTATGGGCTTCTGCACCTCATAGATCCGGGTAGCCTGTTCAATGACCCAGTCTAAAGATCTTTTCTCATGAAAATCCCTCACGAGCTGGGTCATGATATATTTGGGCAAGGCATGGAAAAACGTATTTATAAACTCTCTACTATCTGTGCGCACCCTTCTTGTGGTCTGTGCAAAAGCACGCTTTAACTCCTGCACAAATTCTTGTGGGGCCTGATCCTCCCCACATTGCAAATTGTAGGCTGCTTTGCGAGCCTCTTGAGGATTTCTGTGAACAGAAAAATGTTTCAGGATGGCCGCCTTATAGGTGGACCATCTTAAATGATTTTGGTCCTCCAGCCCCGCAAAGAAACTGGAGTATTCCGGGGAGAAGGTCCACTTTACATATTGAATGCAGCTTTGGCTGTTCTTCAAATGGAAAGTCTCCATCATTTGTTCAAACAACTCTAAGTGCTCCCAAACAGAATACTTAGCGTTCTTATGGTAAGGCGTGATGACGCTCCTGATCGCCTTAATCTGCTTTAAGGGGTCCTTAAGCAAGGCCCTTTTTGCCTTATTGGCCTTTTTGGTTCGGGTAACCCTTGTCCATTCTTCCTCGGACTCAGAGGCACTGCTCCCAGAGGTTCCCGTCTGTTCTTCCAGGTTTTCCCGGATTCTGCGAGCCTGGGAATGGCTGGCAGAATGTGGGGACCTGGTCTCCTGTGTCCTGCGCAGTTCAGAGGAGTCTTCAGATTCCTCCTTGCTGCCAGGATTTGATGGGTACCCCCTCCACTGACCTAACTGGGCAGAGGTTTTCAGGATGCCCTTAATGGGCCTACTCTCCCGGGGTTCCCCATTGAACTGTACTGTACTTGGGTGCCCATACCCGGATGCCCACCCCTCCATTCCTGAGTGGTACTGGCCTATGAGCCCCATACTCTTAGCTGGATAGTAATCTGCCATCCCTGTGGCCCTGTGCTCATGTGCGCCAGGGGACATGGGGGTGGCAGAGTCCAGGGACTGAGAGGTATGAGGGCCTCTGGTACTAGGGCTCCTGAGGTTATGCTCCGGAGTTTCCATTTCCCAGCGAACCTCATCTCTATCCGCCCCTGCTCCCTGTTGCAATGCAAGAGCCTGCATTTGTGCCTTCAGTTCCTCAGTTAAGGCCTTACTAGACTCTATCAGTCTCTCCTGCATCGCTACCTGTTGTTGGAGCCTATCATTGTGTTGACAGAGGGCCTAATTTTCCCTCTGTGCTTCCTGGTTGGTCCTGGAGAACTGGGCCAGTCTTTGCTGCAGGAGGGTTACCTCCTGAGCTGTGTCCCTATTGGCCTGCTCCTTTCTTGCTAGAGCATCCTCCACCCTCCTGGTGTGCTCTAACAAGTTCTGGTGTTCTTTTTGGAGATCACCCAGTCCCTGGTGGGCCAGGTGATTTTCTTCCATTTTTCTTTTTAAATGGCAGACTTCCTGGCCTAAGGCATCTCTTTCCTGACTAAGAGCCTGCATTTGTGCCGCCAGGTCGTCCCTCTGCCTTTGAAGGGCACCAGCTTTCTGGCGTTCTTCATCAAACTCTGCCTGGGTATCCAGGTCTTTCAAAATCAGCTTGTTGCTCTCTACCTTCACTCTATCTAGATGACTTTGCAGGGTGGCTACCTGCTCCGTGCATGCCCTGTTAAAGTCTAATTGTTGCTCCAGCTTTTTCTGGCTCTGCAGTAAGGAGTCCAAACTGTCTTGGTGCTCCTTCTGCAGGGCCAGAAATCTGGTATCCTGGTCAGCCTTTTCCTGTTGCAGCACATCCATATCCTTCTTTATTTTAATGATGTGCTGCCTACTATCATCTTCTGACTCCTGGCTCCTCTGCAGCCTCTGCTCAGAAGAGTCCAGATCAGATTGGGCCTTCTGTAATGCCATCTGTTGCCTATTTGCCAGATTTTGGCTTTCAGCACATCTATCCTGCATGTCTCCCATATATAGGTACAGGTATGCTGCTATCCTGGCAATCTTATTGTGTTCCTCTTTGGCTTTAGGAGCCATATATAGTTCACTCAGGGCCACATGTAAGGGACCATGATCTCTATATATATCTGACCCTGTTTCAGTGACCTGTTGTGTGATGGCCTGCAACCACGCATCCTGGCCCTGTTCGGTCCATTCACCTCTCACAAATAGCTTATGCAAGAGGTGCTCTCTGGCTATTTTCATGTCTACTAAGGTCGTCATTCTAGAGATTGGTCTCTGTCCTGACTTACAGAAGTTTGTATTTTATTTTTGCAGAACAGAACTTTTCTTGGAGTGTCCCTTTTGAGGAATGCTTCACAGCGTAATGCAGCGTGGTGATCCGACCGGATGTATGTATCCCGTCAGTTAGCACACTGTATTAAGCTGCACAAGTGGTATTCTAACCCAAACGTCCGGCTCGAGCCCCCAATTTGTAAGAGGATTCAATTCAGCACTACAGCTAAGTTAACGCCTAGTTTAGAATACTGAATGAAAACCCTTATTGATATATCTTTAGGTCCAGTTCATGCGTTCTGGATGACTACCCCTGTATAACACCCCTCTCTTGGAATCCCCCTGACCCCACTGAGCCAAGAAGTAGTTCTGTTTTGCAAGTTTAAAAGGTTTATTTGATAATTTAAAATAGATATATATATCACGCTTTATAATAAATTAATAATTGAATAGCACACTTAATCTGATATGATAAAGATCAACAACGGAGAATCTGGCACTAGCACACTTCTTATAATCACTAATGAGTTGACATGAAATGGATAAGGTAGCACACTGGTAAAATAGGTACAGAAGTATAATGTGGTAGAGAATGCTTTATGTAAGCTCAGGTGGATGCAATATTCAATGAATGCAGTACAGAAAATACTCAATATGATTTCAACAAAACAATGTAATCACTTTTCTCTGGCTATTCACTCCCCCCCTCTTTATGCAATGCAAGGGAATGGGAGGAAAGCACGCAGTTCTCAGAAATGCAATCAATGTAATCAGTTCAATCCCCCCCCAAGCTTAGACAACAGAAGGTTAAAACACAGATAGGAGTTTTGAAAACACAGGCCCAAATGCTTTGATATGTGCTAGCAATGGATGAGAAATATGCTGGAAATGCTTTTTAATTCCCTTTCAGAGGTTCAGGGTGAGTGGTATCTAGTTAATATTAGTCCAGGCTCACACTAGCAATGGGGCAGGGATAGTTAGCAGGTTAAACGAAATTCTGGCAAATGGAAGGCAAGCAGCAGCAGTTTTTACATGTGAAGAAATTTGCAAATCGCGGCAAAATTCGCGGATGCGTGTTCCGCGATTGCGGTAAAACTATAAGGGGTAGGAATGCGGTTCTAGGTGCGATTCAAAGCTAAGATTCTAAGCTTTCAAATAAAAGTTATTGCAAGTCTCTAGCACAAACGGTTGCGGAGATATGAGCGATTTTGTGAAGGTCGTTTTTCAGATTTGAAATTTTAAAGTTCAAAAAGACAAGTGCAGCTTGCGACTAGAAAATGACAAGTGACAGCTTTACAAATGACAGGTGACAGTTAGGAGGCAGTTCTACTTAGATTAAATAGATTGAATTATATTATTTTAACTAAGAGATTGGTTCTGCACAGTTTTCTAGGTACTCACACTATATTCTTGAGTGAAATGGGCCTCGCCATGGATCTGGTCAGGGTTTTGGACTGGGCTCGGGTCTCTCTCTGGGCACAGCACTGCTTTCTCTCTGGGTACAGCACTGCTTTCTCCCTCTGGTCTGGTCTCTAGTTCTGGATAGATTGAAGTCTCTAGTTTGGCTCTCTGGAGGTTTGATGGAGGTAAAGTCTGGATCTCTGGATGTTGTATGGTCCGGCAGAGCGCGTTGCAGCAAATGGAATTGAAGGTCCCTATCTGTCCTGACTCTCTGCTTTTATGTGTTTTTGAGAGTGGGTGTGTGTGTTGCATCACTAGACTTGCCCCTCTCACTTGTCATTGGTCCAGCTTTCATTCCTCCCCTTGATTGGGGAATGAACTGTGAGTCAGAGTGATGTCATTTTATGGCTTGCCAAGAGGGCACTCCCTTGTCAGATTGCACACATTCTATATTTGATAATAAAAGACATATTTCACAGTTACACAGTTGCTTGAAATTACATATGCATGGTGTGGCTGAATTTAGCCATGTCTCTGTCCAAATCTGCTCTTTCTAGGAGCTTGCATTCAGAGATGGCACATAATGGACTTTTTAACTGATTTTTCAATTTCTGACATGGACCCAACTTTACATACATGTGCGCAGGGAGTAGGGACATTAACTGATGAAGTTTCAGATTTTTAACATGCACACATTTAGAGTAATATCCACTTTTCCGCTGACACCCCCCTGTACATACCACCGGTTCTAAAAACCTCTTAAACTGTGGGCAGAAAAATCACAAGAATTATGGTATCATTTATAAAATTTTCACATGTCCGCACCATGAGTTATTAATCTTTTTCTAAACAATATTCTGGCTACAAAGGGGTGTGGTTTTCTCTCAGCACAAGGTAGAAATACTGGTTAATCCAGTTCTGCCAAGCCAGCTTGCTCTCACAGGCAGTGCCCCTCCCAGCTCCTGCCAAGAGGAAGCTACATTTTACGACTGCGTAATAAAACCTTTGCCTGAGTGAAGAGGGCTTTGTTCACTCTCCTGCAGAGCACAGGTAATTCAATTATCAGATAGATGGCATATCCTTAGTGTGAGCAGCAAAAGGGCAGCTAGGCCTGGGAACACAGCTGTGACTCAAGTTTCACTCCTGATGGGGGTAGTTGCCAGGCAGAATTCAGTTCCTTAAGCCAAGTTTCAGATAAAATGTCACTTTTTGTTCCCCAGTTCCTGCATTCAAATAAAACTAAACATTTTTACATATGCAGCTAGAAGGCTGATTCTAAGTTTAAAACTATGACATTTAAACAGTTACAAAGGCATGTGACACCAAACATAGCTCACTCATTTAATCTAAACATTTTCGATTTTAGTGTCTTTAAATCCAGTGCAACTTAAACTGCTGACTCCATAGCAGTTTTGTTATAAGCATTGTTTTGGGCTCTTCATTTCCCAGATTTTGTAGGCACACAACACTCCATTCTACCAAATGTCTGCTGGTGTCCAGTGAGTTTTTAGATGTGTTGCAATGTTTAAAATAGACAGTTTGAGCCTGCCTTCAGAGAAACACAGGGTGGTTTTAAACTGCCGGCTTTTGGATAGTGGTGAGTACTGGTACTGCACCCATTTTTGGGATTTAAGAAAATGAATTCCCAACAATTCTAGGTTGCATTTGGCAATCAGCATTGCCATTCCCAATGGTTTCAGACTACTGTGCGGGTAGTCCAATGGTGATTTTAGGCAGTTTCCTTCTGTGCCCATAACATCGGCAAAAATGAGTGGCAGCCTATTCTTCATGCATTTCCCTGTGCATTTTCTGGGAAGCTCTGGCCATCATGATGTTTTCCATGTCAGTACTGCACAGTTTTGAGGTAGGGCTCGGATGCATGGGTAAATACATCCCACAAGCCCCCCTCTTGCGATGGCCATTCTATTTCACGAATGGGACTCGCAAGACCTGGGATGTTTCCTCATCTTCTTCCAATAGATGGCACAGTTCAGCATCTTTTCCTCCATCCGGTACTGATCGATCGGTTCTCCTCGCCGGTCCTGATGGGAATATTGGGCGGTACCCCGGGGCCCATTGGATCTTCGTTCCCGGTCTCCGTATCATCCTCCTTGGCCATTCTTCATGGTTTCATCTCTCCTAGGATGATAAAGCAAACGCGGCAATATCTACTCATAGACGATTTTCCACCACTGTTGAGATAGTGGGGCAGCATATGCATTTCATCATAATGAAACATTACATTCTTATTTTGAAAAAAAAACAGTATAACTAAGAGACAGTTTCATGCAAATCACAATATTTTAGAGACTAGATGTGGTATGTTTTATGATTGGAACTGAATTAGTCTGAGACAGTACCAGCTAGGATTCCAGAGGATTCCTCCAGTTGTTGCAGAGCGTGCCTGGGATGGCAACATTTCAGCTGGTTTATGTGGACCCACTTGTCTTCCCCCTCTGCCGAACCGCCTTTGGGGATGCGGATCTTGTAGGCCACAGGGGAGATCTTATCGACGATCTCAAAGGGTCCTTTCCATGTAGGCAAAAATTTGCGCTGCTTGGCCTGGTTCCTTTGGAAGTTGTATAGATAGACCCGGTCTCCCATCTGATATTCCTTCCTGGAAGTTTTCAGGTCATAGTGGGTCTTCATGCTATCAGCTGATCTTTCTAGATTCCGCTGAGCATAAGCAAAAGCATGTTGGAGGTGTTTCCTTAAATTCTCTACATACTCATGAGTAGTGGAGGCATTTATCAGTGTCTGCTCTTGGGTCCTGTAGAGCAAATGCTGAGGAAGCACCATCTTGCGTCCAGTCATCAACTCAAATGGTGACATTTTGGTTGCAGATGAAGGGGTAGATCTGATGGCCATTAGGACCAGAGGTAATCGGATATCCCAACTTGGCCCAGAATCTGCCACAAACTTCTTTAATATGCTCACAATTGTCCGGTTATATCTCTCTACTGCCCCAGAAGAAGCTGGTCTATAAGCAATATGCAGCTTTCTCTTGACCCCCAGTATCTCCCACATCTTTGTCATTACTTCACTGGTGAAGTGGCTACCTCTGTCTGACTCAATCCTTTGAGGTAGACCAAAACGGGAAAAGATGTGGTTAATCATCAAGGCAGCTGCAGTTTCTGCCTTGCAATTTGGGGCTGGGAGACATTCCACCCACTTGGTAAACAAGCATGTCACAGTCAACATGTACTTATTCCCCCTAGCCGAGCGAATCACAGGGCCTACAAAGTCGATTTGTAAATCTGACCATGGCAGTGTCATTCCCCTCTTTTGTAAAGGCGCCCGGTGTGTGAGGGATGTCGGCTGAAATTGTGCACACACAAGACAACCCTTCAAATATTGGTTGAGGTCCTGGCCCATGTGTGGCCAGTATGCAACCTCTCTTAAGATTTCCAGTGTTGTGTGAAACCTCCTATGACCGGCGGTGGCCGCATCATGGGCGTGACTTAACATCAGGCTTCGGAATGAGGTAGGAACCACCCACTGATCGTGGCCAGCTTTGGATTTCCTTACCAGCAAACCGTCTTGGATTCGGAACATTTTTGGACATTTCATCAACACTCTTAGGTCCTCTTTCCCAATGTAATCGGTATCCGTCAGGGGAAAGTTCTCAGGGTCCTCAAGGTGCTGGTAAAATTTACCAATTATTGGATCCCCCTTCTGAGCGGTAATCAAATCAGCATCAGGGGTCTCCTTACTCCATTGTGCAATTGAAAGGTCGTTGTGAGCATTTGTCTGGGACCTAGTGATGGCAGTGACCTGGATTTCCCCCAACAGGGACTCAATCTCAATTAGATCCCCTTGGATGGCTCCGGTTTTGGCCAGCTGATCAGCTAAGTCATTTCCAGTTTTGTCTGGTCCCTCTACTTTGGAATGACCCTTGATCTTTTTCCAATAGATGGTCATCCCATTCGAGGTGACCAGATCATCAATGTTTTGGATCAACTTCCCATGTTTCAAGGGTTTGTTGTTAGCACATAACATGCCTCTGGTTTTCCAATTAACCAGGTGCTCCACGAACCCGTTCCGTACATAATCCGAATCTGTGATTATGACCAGTTCGCGGAGTTGATGCTGGACAGCAGTGAGGATGGCCTGATGCACAGCCATCAATTCTGCCACCTGACTACTTCGGGGACCAATTTTGTATCCAGCGGAGGGTTCTGGGGACTCATTCACCCATGCATTCCCTACGCCAGCCACCAGTTCTTTCTCCCCGTTGTTGTCAACATGGTAAGAGCATCCATCCACATAGACAGTGGGCATTCCCTCACACTTGTCCTCTTCAAAGACTTTGTGTGGGGAATTAAGGTATGCCTCCGTGTTGTCCTTGATTTTTAGACTTTCGTCCTCGAGACAGTTTTCTCTGGCACAATCATGCAAGTCAGCCAGACCTTGCGCGAGTGGACTCTTCTTGTTTTGGCCATATCTGACCTCCACAGGAAAGCCTTGCATTGACAGAATCCAGGAAGTAATTCAGGAATTACTCACATTTCCGGCCCGGATTCTGTCACTTTGGAGATATTGCAGAGGCTGGTGTGGAGTCTCCACTATGATGTGTTCCCCCTGGATAAACGGGCGGTAATTCTTCAATGCCCACACCGTTGCCAGGAGTGCCTTCTCACAATCGTTGAATTTTTCCTCCACAGAGGATAAAGTTTTGCTCGCATAGGAGATAACTTTATTGACCTTGTCATGCTTTTGGTATAATACGGCCGTCAAGCACGTATTAGAGAACCCTGTCTCCAGGAAGAACTCCTTGTTTCTGACAGGGTAAGCTAGGCAAGGCGCTTGTGAGAGGCTTCTCTTGAGTTGTCTTACTGCCTCGGATTGTTCTGGACCCCATTCCCACTTGACCCCCCCCTTCAGGAGATGAATCAGGGGTCTGGTGATCTCTGCGTAGCCCTCAATGAACTTTCTGCTGTAATTAGTCAGTCCAAGGAGGCTCCTTAGTTCCCGCAGAGTTGTGGGGTCTTTCAGTTTCTGAAGTGCTTCCACTTTCTTTTCCTGGGGACAGAGGCCCTGAGGAGTAATCTCATGCCCCAAGAAATTAACACGGGTTCTACACCACTGTGCTTTCTGAAAGGAAAGTTTTGCTCCGGCGGCCCTCAACTGTGTCAGAACATAACGGATCTCCGCTATGTGTTCCTCCACAGATGAACTTTTGATGAGGACATCATCTACATAAGCCAGGTTACCCCTCGCACCCAGGTCGGGCATGGCCTTATGTAGGAAAATGTTGAACTCATTACCGGAGTTAAGGTATCCGAAGGGAGTCCGGGTCCATGTGTATTGCTGGCCCCCAAAGGTAAAAGCCAGTTTGTATTGGTCCTCCCTACTGACAGGCACAGTCCAGTATCCATTGGTCAGGTCTATTGCAGTGAATACCTGTGACCCCTGGATCTGGGCTAGCCCTTGGTCAATGTAGGGCAGAGGCCATCGGGAAGTATGGACCCGTTTGTTGAGCTCCCTAAGGTCGGCGCAGAGTCTCCACTGGCCGTTTGGCTTCAATATTCCCAGCACCGGATTATTGAAGGTGCTGTGGACTGGACGGATTATTCCCCGGGACTCAAGGTTCTTAATTATTTCCGTAAGGGACTCCATTGATGCGAGAGGCAAGCGATATTGCTTCACAAACACTGGAGTCATGCCAGGGTCCGTGGGGATTGTTGTGGTGTGGATGTCGGTGCGACCACAGTCATATGAGTCTACCGCAAAGAGATCTTGGAAATCCAAGAAAACTTGTTTCAACTTTTGCTTTTGTTCCAGAGTCACACAGGCATCAGCTAGGTTGACTCTCTCTTCCACCATCTGCCTGAAGCCTGGAAAGACTTCTGGTTTGGCTATCTCCGCGTCAGTGTGCTGATCTGGACCGGAGGCTTCAGGTGGGAAAGGCAGCCCTCATGGACCTGGAAAATCACCTCATCCCTCCTGAAGTCACAAGTCACATCTTCCTTACCATAGGGGCAGGAAGTGTACACCAGGAAGTTGCCCCCATGCCGGGTAAAAATCCTGTCTGGTGTTGCGTGGTCCTCACTGTCACTGTCAACGCAGTCCTTGGGGATTGGTCCTAACAGTTCATTTACTAAGTCAATGGAAAAATGTCGGTCATCAACCGCCATTCCAATAATGGTGCCTGCGGCTAGAGTAATACTCTTTAAGTCGCTGTTATCCACCTCTATTAGAATGGTGTCATGTTCTATGTTGACTAATGGAGTTGGGTTGACCCCTAACCCTTGCTGTTGGAGAGAAGCATTTAGATGTATGTAAGCATCAGGGTTTTTCAACTCTTGTCCCCTTTTAGCTTTCACTTCCAGGGAGAATTGTCGGGTCCTTTCTGGGATGGTGACTTCCTCTTTAACCTGAATTTCAACTGCATAAGGTAGCAATTGAGCTGACCTAAATGCTTTTTCTGGATCATCAAAGCCCATGGGATTATCCGCTAATCGGGACCAAGCTTTGAAGTTTATTAGGTCCAAACTAATGGCAAAGCGATTGAGAATGTCACTGCCTAAGTAAAAGGTGGCAGGGACGTCTCGCACGACCCAACAATTGTGGACTATGCTCTTGTTGCCAATGGAGATTTTGAGCATACACCTGCTTGGCAGGAGATGTTTGGAATTAGGTGCTTCCAGGTCAATTTCCCATTTGTCTATCAGTTTGAATGTGGGAATGGCTGGATCTTTTGGGAGTTGGCGGAACATGGCTTCGCTGATGAAGCTCTTACCGTTGTTCACACACACTCGAGCGAGAACAGAGTCCTTCCCATCATTTAACTGAACAGGGATGAACAACTGCTCTCCAATTTGCTGAATCTCAGCCAGGCTCTGAGCTGATTTCACATCTTTCTGGACTATAGGAGTGGGAGTTTCAGATTGTGGATTGGTATAGAATTTCAGAGTGTTTCCTTCCAGCGTGGAATACCACTTTAGACTGGAAGGAAGGTTGATTTTCAGAAATAGAGAGGACCCCCCATCACCAGTCTGTTGTCCTACTGCTATTACTGTCACGTCTGGAATTTGGTTGTTCTGGAAGTGAAATTCTACTTGGTCAGATTTTTGTTCAACCATGTGGCATGTGCCGTTTAAACTAACATGGTTGACACTCTGTTTTAATTTTATTGGTCGGCTAGTCTGGGTCCAGAGGACCTTGTTTACGCAATCTATTAGGGGTGACAACCTTCTCAGGAGGTCATTCCCTAGTAAACAAGGGGTGCCCTCTGGGGTCACAACTATGACCGGGTGTTTCAACTTGTGTCGCCCGATCTTAATGTCCAAGTCTGCAGTCCCCTCAACGGGAATTTCCTTCCCGTCAAAGTTCTGCAGTTGTCCAGGAAGAGAGGTGAGAGGAATTTGGTAATCCTCTCCCCCTCCTGCATTCAGTTCATCAAAGGCCCTTCTGGACAGAAGGGTAGCTTGAGATCCAGTGTCCACCAGTGCCGAGACTGTACCCTGCCCCTGTACTTGTACCGGGGCATAATATCTTCCCTCCTTCTCCTCAAGGGGGCACAGATAATGTACATTTTTGGACAACTGGTGGGCTAACTTTCTGGTTTTGGACATCGCGAGAGAAGAATTTTGGGCAGAATTCTGTGGAGAGCCTTGGGAATCTGAAAGAAAAAGTTGGCAACTGGAGATCAGAGCCATTGTGGGTTCCCCTGGCTCCGGTTCCGGGCCGCCCCCCCCTTTTTGGAGGCAGTCACCAGGATGGGTTTGAACCAGGGGATTTTCTTGCTGTTGGTTCTGGGATGAGATGGTGGGCGGCGGTAGCTCAGTCTCCACATCTCCCCAGTCTGGATTTGCATCCCTAGGGACCCATTTTTCTTTGGGAGGAGTTCCCCCCTCTCTGAAGGAGAAGATCCTTTTCCCAGGATCCTCTGAGGATCCCTCTCCCTCAAATTGGAAGACCTGTACCTCCTCCTCAAACTGAGTCTGTTTGGGTCTTTTGTTTCTCCTACCCCCCCTCTGCTCCTTAGGAGGCAGACTTTCAGGGGCAAGAGATTTTGTTTCCGGTTCCTGGGTTTCCAGGGGCTGTTTACAAGTGAGGAAGGAAGCTTCCTCCAAGGCTTTACACCCCCCTTCCCTTTGTGCCTCCTCCCTGGGAACCGGTGAGTTATCGGGGTGCTGCCCCCGTCATTGTTCTGGAGCACCAGGTCCAGAGTTGGGTGCGTTCTGCGCCGGCACGCCCATCTGAGGGTTCTGCTGAGCCCTCAGTATGTGACCCAGATCCCGCGCCATGTTTTGAACCTGGCGCTCTAACTGGGAAACCCGCTCAGGCTGATACGGGGCCCTGTTTTCTCCCCTGGGCTGATCCCGGGAAGGGTAGCTGTCCCTTCTTTGGTAGTACCCCTGGTTGGGAAGATTTGGGTACCCCTCCACCCTTGGCCTCCCCTCTCCCGGATTCAGTGGTCTGGGCTCGGGGAATTGGGGAAAGAAGGATGGATGATTTTGGGGTTGGAAGTCGGGTGGATATCTGGGGAAAAAGTTCTGCCCAGGGTTTGGTAAATTTCTGCCCTCCTGTGGGAAGTTTGGAGGGAAGTTCCCTGGGTTAGGTGCTTGGCTGGATCTCCCCCCCCTGGGCTGGAGGAGTCCACACATAACCCAGGATGGGTCGATTTCCCTTGTAGCGAGGACTTACATAGTCAGGAGAGCGAGGGACCCCATTTGTGGGGCTGCCTCCCTGGCTCCCTGTCTGTGACTGGCCCGAGGACCTTCTGGGCCTAGCATTATTAGGTGCAGGTAGGTTTTTAGGCCCCCCCATCTCCAAATCCAAAACGGGGGTGACCTTTACCTCTGCCACCTTGGCAGCAGCAGGGGTGCTGTTGGCTTTGGGGTTTTTCTGGGCATTGCTTTTATTTTCTATGGGCTTCTGCACCTCATAGATCCGGGTAGCCTGTTCAATGACCCAGTCTAAAGATCTTTTCTCATGAAAATCCCTCACGAGCTGGGTCATGATATATTTGGGCAAGGCATGGAAAAACGTATTTATAAACTCTCTACTATCTGTGCGCACCCTTCTTGTGGTCTGTGCAAAAGCACGCTTTAACTCCTGCACAAATTCTTGTGGGGCCTGATCCTCCCCACATTGCAAATTGTAGGCTGCCTTGCGAGCCTCTTGAGGATTTCTGTGAACAGAAAAATGTTTCAGGATGGCCGCCTTATAGGTGGACCATCTTAAATGATTTTGGTCCTCCAGCCCCGCAAAGAAACTGGAGTATTCCGGGGAGAAGGTCCACTTTACATATTGAATGCAGCTTTGGCTGTTCTTCAAATGGAAAGTCTCCATCATTTGTTCAAACAACTCTAA
Source organism: Ambystoma mexicanum (assembly GCF_040938575.1). Lineage (NCBI taxonomy): Eukaryota > Metazoa > Chordata > Amphibia > Caudata > Ambystomatidae > Ambystoma > Ambystoma mexicanum. The sequence goes on from NC_090935.1 coordinate 1,378,527,712, forward strand.
GTGCTCCCAAACAGAATACTTAGCGTTCTTATGGTAAGGCGTGATGACGCTCCTGATCGCCTTAATCTGCTTTAAGGGGTCCTTAAGCAAGGCCCTTTTTGCCTTATTGGCCTTTTTGGTTCGGGTAACCCTTGTCCATTCTTCCTCGGACTCAGAGGCACTGCTCCCAGAGGTTCCCGTCTGTTCTTCCAGGTTTTCCCGGATTCTGCGAGCCTGGGAATGGCTGGCAGAATGTGGGGACCTGGTCTCCTGTGTCCTGCGCAGTTCAGAGGAGTCTTCAGATTCCTCCTTGCTGCCAGGATTTGATGGGTACCCCCTCCACTGACCTAACTGGGCAGAGGTTTTCAGGATGCCCTGAATGGGCCTACTCTCCCGGGGTTCCCCATTGAACTGTACTGTACTTGGGTGCCCATACCCGGATGCCCACCCCTCCATTCCTGAGTGGTACTGGCCTATGAGCCCCATACTCTTAGCTGGATAGTAATCTGCCATCCCTGTGGCCCTGTGCTCATGTGCGCCAGGGGACATGGGGGTGGCAGAGTCCAGGGACTGAGAGGTATGAGGGCCTCTGGTACTAGGGCTCCTGAGGTTATGCTCCGGAGTTTCCATTTCCCAGCGAACCTCATCTCTATCCGCCCCTGCTCCCTGTTGCAATGCAAGAGCCTGCATTTGTGCCTTCAGTTCCTCAGTTAAGGCCTTACTAGACTCTATCAGTCTCTCCTGCATCGCTACCTGTTGTTGGAGCCTATCATTGTGTTGACAGAGGGCCTAATTTTCCCTCTGTGCTTCCTGGTTGGTCCTGGAGAACTGGGCCAGTCTTTGCTGCAGGAGGGTTACCTCCTGAGCTGTGTCCCTATTGGCCTGCTCCTTTCTTGCTAGAGCATCCTCCACCCTCCTGGTGTGCTCTAACAAGTTCTGGTGTTCTTTTTGGAGATCACCCAGTCCCTGGTGGGCCAGGTGATTTTCTTCCATTTTTCTTTTTAAATGGCAGACTTCCTGGCCTAAGGCATCTCTTTCCTGACTAAGAGCCTGCATTTGTGCCGCCAGGTCGTCCCTCTGCCTTTGAAGGGCACCAGCTTTCTGGCGTTCTTCATCAAACTCTGCCTGGGTATCCAGGTCTTTCAAAATCAGCTTGTTGCTCTCTACCTTCACTCTATCTAGATGACTTTGCAGGGTGGCTAGCTGCTCCGTGCTTGCCCTGTTAAAGTCTAATTGTTGCTCCAGCTTTTTCTGGCTCTGCAGTAAGGAGTCCAAACTGTCTTGGTGCTCCTTCTGCAGGGCCAGAAATCTGGTATCCTGGTCAGCCTTTTCCTGTTGCAGCACATCCATATCCTTCTTTATTTTAATGATGTGCTGCCTACTATCATCTTCTGACTCCTGGCTCCTCTGCAGCCTCTGCTCAGAAGAGTCCAGATCAGATTGGGCCTTCTGTAATGCCATCTGTTGCCTATTTGCCAGATTTTGGCTTTCAGCACATCTATCCTGCATGTCTCCCATATATAGGTACAGGTATGCTGCTATCCTGGCAATCTTATTGTGTTCCTCTTTGGCTTTAGGAGCCATATATAGTTCACTCAGGGCCACATGTAAGGGACCCTGATCTCTATATATATCTGACCCTGTTTCAGTGACCTGTTGTGTGATGGCCTGCAACCACGCATCCTGGCCCTGTTCGGTCCATTCACCTCTCACAATTAGCTTATGCAAGAGGTGCTCTCTGGCTATTTTCATGTCTACTAAGGTCGTCATTCTAGAGATTGGTCTCTGTCCTGACTTACAGAAGTTTGTATTTTATTTTTGCAGAACAGAACTTTTCTTGGAGTGTCCCTTTTGAGGAATGCTTCACAGCGTAATGCAGCGTGGTGATCCGACCGGATGTATGTATCCCGTCAGTTAGCACACTGTATTAAGCTGCACAAGTGGTATTCTAACCCAAACGTCCGGCTCGAGCCCCCAATTTGTAAGAGGATTCAATTCAGCACTACAGCTAAGTTAACGCCTAGTCTAGAATACTGAATGAAAACCCTTATTGATATATCTTTAGGTCCAGTTCATGCGTTCTGGATGACTACCCCTGTATAACACCCCTCTCTTGGAATCCCCCTGACCCCACTGAGCCAAGAAGTAGTTCTGTTTTGCAAGTTTAAAAGGTTTATTTGATAATTTAAAATAGATATATATATCACGCTTTATAATAAATTAATAATTGAATAGCACACTTAATCTGATATGATAAAGATCAACAACGGAGAATCTGGCACTAGCACACTTCTTATAATCACTAATGAGTTGACATGAAATGGATAAGGTAGCACACTGGTAAAATAGGTACAGAAGTATAATGTGGTAGAGAATGCTTTATGTAAGCTCAGGTGGATGCAATATTCAATGAATGCAGTACAGAAAATACTCAATATGATTTCAACAAAACAATGTAATCACTTTTCTCTGGCTATTCACTCCCCCCCTCTTTATGCAATGCAAGGGAATGGGAGGAAAGCACGCAGTTCTCAGAAATGCAATCAATGTAATCAGTTCAATCCCCCCCAAGCTTAGACAACAGAAGGTTAAAACACAGATAGGAGTTTTGAAAACACAGGCCCAAATGCTTTGATATGTGCTAGCAATGGATGAGAAATATGCTGGAAATGCTTTTTAATTCCCTTTCAGAGGTTCAGGGTGAGTGGTATCTAGTTAATATTAGTCCAGGCTCACACTAGCAATGGGGCAGGGATAGTTAGCAGGTTAAACGAAATTCTGGCAAATGGAAGGCAAGCAGCAGCAGTTTTTACATGTGAAGAAATTTGCAAATCGCGGCAAAATTCGCGGATGCGTGTTCCGCGATTGCGGTAGAACTATAAGGGGTAGGAATGCGGTTCTAGGTGCGATTCAAAGCTAAGATACTAAGCTTTCAAATAAAAGTTATTGCAAGTCTCTAGCACAAACGGTTGCGGAGATATGAGCGATTTTGTGAAGGTCGTTTTTCAGATTTGAAATTTTAAAGTTCAAAAAGACAAGTGCAGCTTGCGACTAGAAAATGACAAGTGACAGCTTTACAAATGACAGGTGACAGTTAGGAGGCAGTTCTACTTAGATTAAATAGATTGAATTATATTATTTTAACTAAGAGATTGGTTCTGCACAGTTTTCTAGGTACTCACACTATATTCTTGAGTGAAATGGGCCTCGCCATGGATCTGGTCAGGGTTTTGGACTGGGCTCGGGTCTCTCTCTGGGCACAGCACTGCTTTCTCTCTGGGTACAGCACTGCTTTCTCCCTCTGGTCTGGTCTCTAGTTCTGGATAGATTGAAGTCTCTAGTTTGGCTCTCTGGAGGTTTGATGGAGGTAAAGTCTGGATCTCTGGATGTTGTATGGTCCGGCAGAGCGCGTTGCAGCAAATGGAATTGAAGGTCCCTATCTGTCCTGACTCTCTGCTTTTATGTGTCTTTGAGAGTGGGTGTGTGTGTTGCATCACTAGACTTGCCCCTCTCACTTGTCATTGGTCCAGCTTTCATTCCTCCCCTTGATTGGGGAATGAACTGTGAGTCAGAGTGATGTCATTTTATGGCTTGCCAAGAGGGCACTCCCTTGTCAGATTGCACACATTCTATATTTGATAATAAAAGACATATTTCACAGTTACACAGTTGCTTGAAATTACATATACATGGTGTGGCTGAATTTAGCCATGTCTCTGTCCAAATCTGCTCTTTCTAGGAGCTTGCATTCAGAGATGGCACATAATGGACTTTTTAACTGATTTTTCAATTTCTGACATGGACCCAACTTTACATACATGAGCGCAGGGAGTAGGGACATTAACTGATGAAGTTTCAGATTTTTAACATGCACACATTTAGAGTAATATCCACTTTTCCGCTGACACCCCCCTGTACATACCACCGGTTCTAAAAACCTCTTAAACTGTGGGCAGAAAAATCACAAGAATTATGGTATCATTTATAAAATTTTCACATGTCCGCACCATGAGTTATTAATCTTTTTCTAAACAATATTCTGGCTACAAAGGGGTGTGGTTTTCTCTCAGCACAAGGTAGAAATACTGGTTAATCCAGTTCTGCCAAGCCAGCTTGCTCTCACAGGCAGTGCCCCTCCCAGCTCCTGCCAAGAGGAAGCTACATTTTACGACTGCGTAATAAAACCTTTGCCTGAGTGAAGAGGGCTTTGTTCACTCTCCTGCAGAGCACAGGTAATTCAATTATCAGATAGATGGCATATCCTTAGTGTGAGCAGCAAAAGGGCAGCTAGGCCTGGGAACACAGCTGTGACTCAAGTTTCACTCCTGATGGGGGTAGTTGCCAGGCAGAATTCAGTTCCTTAAGCCAAGTTTCAGATAAAATGTCACTTTTTGTTCCCCAGTTCCTGCATTCAAATAAAACTAAACATTTTTACATATGCAGCTAGAAGGCTGATTCTAAGTTTAAAACTATGACATTTAAACAGTTACAAAGGCATGTGACACCAAACATAGCTCACTCATTTAATCTAAACATTTTCGATTTTAGTGTCTTTAAATCCAGTGCAACTTAAACTGCTGACTCCATAGCAGTTTTGTTATAAGCATTGTTTTGGGCTCTTCATTTCCCAGATTTTGTAGGCACACAACACTCCATTCTACCAAATGTCTGCTGGTGTCCAGTGAGTTTTTAGATGTGTTGCAATGTTTAAAATAGACAGTTTGAGCCTGCCTTCAGAGAAACACAGGGTGGTTTTAAACTGCCGGCTTTTGGATAGTGGTGAGTACTGGTACTGCACCCATTTTTGGGATTTAAGAAAATGAATTCCCAACAATTCTAGGTTGCATTTGGCAATCAGCATTGCCATTCCCAATGGTTTCAGACTACTGTGCGGGTAGTCCAATGGTGATTTTAGGCAGTTTCCTTCTGTGCCCATAACATCGGCAAAAATGAGTGGCAGCCTATTCTTCATGCATTTCCCTGTGCATTTTCTGGGAAGCTCTGGCCATCATGATGTTTTCCATGTCAGTACTGCACAGTTTTGAGGTAGGGCTCGGATGCATGGGTAAATACATCCCACATCTTTTTGGTCACCTTACCAGGGGACCTCTTGCTATAGTCAAGGAAGAAAGGGAGCTCCCCACTCCTCATGTCACTACAAATGTGGCGTACTATGTGCTTGGCTTGAGAAAGAGGAAGGGTCTTCTGATGGCTGAGGCCAATGATAATTTGAAGTCTGGTCAAGCTTTGGTGAAACAGAGTTCAGGAATCCGTTCTAACAGTGGTCATATCCCAGTTGTTGCATCTTTGCCCAGGCAGGGGTGCTGGAGAGAGGAAATATATAAGTACTTATCCTTTTGGATCTCTCAGCAGCAGTCCACCAGGCAGACCATGTATCGAATGCTGTAGATGTGAAAGTCAAGCTCAGCACTTCAATGGATGGTTTCTTTGTGGAAGGACTTTACCTCAGCCACTCAAATCAAAATGCCAGTCCCAATGAACACTTTTCTCCGAGAGTCACCCGTCTTGATTTGTAATTTAACAGCAGGCGTGTCCAGGAGCCCCTGTTTAGCAAAGCAAGTACTTTGCACTTCTGCACTGCTGGAGACGACCTACTTGTCAACATTATAGTAGTCTCTCTTGGTAAGAGGAGGGACCCTATTGCTACATTGTTTCCCCGGCAGAGGAGGCTAGCGGTGAACTGTTGGGCCTAGGGATTGCCCCATATACTACCTCGACGGCTTACTTCCCTAAGTGCTCAGTGGCTCCTGTTTTCCTTGGATCCCACAATCCCATCCTCGATCCTGGAACATGGAACTTTATTACAATTTACTTTTGCCTTTTTAGTAAAGACATGACCAGGGCTTTTTGGACTATCCTGTAGCAGGATACCGTAACAAGTTAATGATCACTCTCAGGTGTGGGAGGATCGTGATGATGTGGCCCCTGACGAAACTGCATGGACAATGCAGTGCTTGCATGGATGAGGCCTTCATGCAGCAGATCATTTGGCCTAGGTGTCATCATACATTGGGGTTAATTCTGGGTGTGCAGAAGTTCAAGACAGGGTTAATGAGAAGTTCATCAGGTGCTGATTTTCCATGTGTGATCCCCCACAAAGTCCTTGTGTGTTTGAACCTCTTAGCCGGTTGAGATTCTTCATTTTCCCTTAAAACTGTAATTTTATTTATCACTTTTGCACAAAATAATTTGGCGCACCATATGCTTCCTTACTGTAGGACGACATTGGAGGTTTTGCAAAATACTGAGCAGTTGTAGTGTGTTCTGATCAATGCCTACTTTTCTCCAGCAGAGCGCCACTTTCGTTCCAGGCAGAATCCACAGACTGGTGTTGCCTGAGGGCATACATAATCAGTGCACCAGAGACAGCCTTTCACTCTGGATCCAAACCAGAGAAGAGAAAAGTGCAAGCATCTGCTGATAAAGCCCAGAAATACACTTACCACCTTCAAGCTTCCACTTGCTTCCCTACACTGCACTTTTTTGCATGTACATGTCCTGCCACTAAGAGGGATTCTGGGCAGGTCCTTCCATTCAAGAAGCTGTAGAGCACTGGAGAACCCATTGCATAATCTACTGACCTGACACCCAATGAATACTGGTCAGTGCAGACTGAGAGTGGGAGGGAGGAGATGTCAAAATTGCAAACAGGTAACATGCTCTCTCACATTACAGGACGTGTTTGGCACTGGCAGTAGCCCCATGGATGGCACACATGAGTATGCCACTGGTTAAACCACACCACACTCCACATACATCAGTCTCCCCAGCCTATTAGCTGGCTCAGGTCAGGTAAAGGGCCTCTTGGTGCAGAATGAAGGTGCATAGATCCCCATTGGATGCTTGCCATTGCAGTCTGTGACCTTGGTTTCAGGTTGGGCAATTGCCCATGTTCTCTGAGTGATGCAGGCATGTGTTGGGCAACTTTGCTACTTAAGCAGAAGTGGAAGATCACATGAAGGGCGTGCCTGCCTGTCTCTGTATGTTGGTGTTGACTAGGTAGCAGCTGCAGAAAGTACACCATTGTGCCCACTTTGGTAATCATTGCACCCACTTTGATAAGTTTGATGTAATGCTTTTCGAAATAGCTACGTATGAAGTATTTCTTTGACGTTCTCCCCATTCCTAATTAGGTTTGTGTGCACGTTATCGACTTTCTATGTGAAATCCTGGCAAAATACGTCAGTGTAATACAGAATTGAGCACTGACTTGATGTGTTTATCACTACAGATGTGCTTATTATCCAACACGCACGCACGCGGGTGCGCGCGTGCACTCTCTCTCTCTCTCTCTCTCTCTCTCTATTTCTCTCTCTCTCTCTATTCAAAATATATGAATATGCGTTGCATTTTAATATTGCTTCCATAATAAAGTGTAGTTGGCCTTTTGTTCTGTAAAAAAAACGCAGTGGCATTCTACACACAGATAGATCACGAAGTAGTAAATTATCCCGCAGTAAAAAATGAAAAGCCACTGCATCAACGGGCAAAAGCCACAAGTCAAGGCACAGCGAGTGCAGCATATGCGCTGCTGCAATGCCAGGAACCATAAAATGGCCGCCACAGTCCCAGAAGAATCGCTAACGCATAAAGAATGCACAGACAATCCTGCATCAAGCAACACTCATTATCAAGATGGCGTGGAAGGACATGGCGTGGTTTCAATTTCTGGAATGATCAGGGAGTCAGAGTTATTCACAAGTAAGGACTGGATACAAGGATATTTTCTAAAACAATTTCAATCTGGAGGATGACCGACTGAATGCTTTCCCAGGCAAGCTGCATGCTTAATTTCTAAATTGGAAAACGACCATGAGACTAACAGGTGCACCAAAAGGGGGAGGGAGGGGCTTCATTCCTTTTAATAACTGCTCACTCTATGGCACATAAGTGATGTCGAAATATGGTTTATCAACCTCTTCATTTTGGGGCAAGCTGTTCCCGTTGGTCAAATAATAAAGAAATCAAAACAAAACATAGAACCCTCTGACCCTTTAAAGTTTCATCGCCTGTTCAATCTCACAGAACAAGGAAGGAGAACCCCCTTTCTAGAAGTCTCTCTTCTACTGTCTAAGGTCAGGGGCTGAAATGTCACCTCAGTCTTTAAGGTTTCCTGCACCCTTCTTCTCACTACTTGTATCCCCGGGATTAAGGAGATCTCACACCCGTTTACTCTTGCCTGTCCCTCCTTCCCTGCTTTGTCTCATGGTCGGACACAAGCAACCTTCCTCTTCTTAGTACACCTGCAGCCAGAACTGTTTTTTTTTCTCCATGAGTTGACCATAGAGGTGCAGTTTGTCTTGCACTAGTGGGATGGAGATTGCTAGAGCTGCCTGCCCCCACTGGCCACGAGGGCCATACCCTCCTCCTGTCACAGGGTCCCCTCTCAAGGCCCCCAGTAATCCTGTTCTTCTCCTCACCCGCCTTCATGCCATGCCATATGCTTGTTCGTACCTCCACCATAGGTTACACACCTTCACGTCCGGGCTCCCCCATTCCACCTGCCTTGGGCAAGCCACAATCTCTAGATCCTTGCTGCCCTTACTAGCTATGACATTGATAGCCGCTTGCAATGTCTATTCTGGGTACCTCTACCTCCACCTGGTGTTTAGCGTATACCAACTCCGAGTGTTTCCCTCCTACCGCCTCCTGACATTCTCCTAGCACCACCCACTGGCATTCTTCTCCTACCACCACCCAGAATTCTGACAGAAATACTCTGATACATCCTCCTTTGTTTTACCAACCTCCTGCTAAATCTCTCCTTCCACCTCCTTCTGCTTTTGGTACTTCCCCTCAGTAACCCTTTCTTCCACCTTCTTCCCCCCTCTCTCTTCCAACCTCCTCCAACTCTCTAAACTCTTCATTTGCCTGTCAATGCACATCTCTCCTTCCATGCTCCTGCTCTCTTCCTCTCCAACCATCTTCACTGTCATGTTCATGTTTCATCCACATCGTTATGTGGAAGTGGGGCTAGGGTGGGGGTGGGACATGGGAAGTGCAGGGGAGTGACCGGAAGCAGGGAATGGAAAGTTAAAGTAAAGACGGAGTTGAGACCGGTTGCTACCGTGTGGGCCTCCAGTCATTGTTGCGTGCGTGGCGCAACAGGAAGCAGTATAGTGGCGCTGCACAGGAGAGGGCTCACTCTCCAACGTTCACAATCTCTCCCATTAGCTCCTTCTCCAAATGCCCACACCCAATGAATGGTGCATTTAGATTCCCTGCAAGGGTCTGCAGCTGTGTTAAGGGATCAGAGAGGGTTTTGGATTGGCTGCATTTCATTGGCTTACCGAAGTCTTAACCTTGTGGGTTGCCCCAAGCCTTCAAAGGGCTTACGTGTCAGTTTGGAATGCTTCCTGATCTCGGGGACTATCCCTGGTGTTCGGGGACCACGCAGCAAGGTCTTACCATGGTCTGCAAGTGTGGTTGCTGCAGGTAAGCGTTTAATCCTTAAATAACAATGTTTCACAGTTTCCCAGATTGCATGCAAGTGATCAGTGCCACAAGGAACCAAATGCAGGCTCTGTACAGGAGGCAGACTCGTGGAATGAGCGCTGCAGAGTTCGGAAATGCATATCTAAAGTTATTTGTGGGATCGGAACGCGATCTTCTTGTTCTGAGAGTGCAGGAATGACCTAGCCCAGAGGAGTGGCTAGAGGGGGCTGAGAGGGCTATAGCCCTGGGTCTTTTGGTTGGAGCCCCAGATAAAAGCTCAAGGGTTACAACCAAAAAGGCTAGCTAGCCCCCAGTCCCGACAGTCCCAAAATTAGCGTAACCCCGAATCTTTTCCAGACCTAGCAACACCCTAGCCGCTACACAACCAATTTCCTTAAGGGAACAGTAACAATCTTCATGACTGTTTGAATATGGTGAAGGGTGAGGCGAACGCTGTGTTATGGGCTTTTCTCTTGCCATCAGACTTGTTCCATCGAGCAACTATTGTTGCACTTTGTAAGGGAACAGTACTCTCAAATTGATGCTTCTCAAGAAACGGAGTTTCTTTGGTTCTCGGGTAAAGGACTACTAGAAGCTTTTTGTTGCGTACATTGCTCGAGCCAGGTAACCTCTGTGAGGTGACTTAAAGGCCCACTATCATTGTGGTGTTATCTGTGACTGACCCTGCCTCATGGCGAAGTTACCAGTGACCAGGGGATCCTCTCCATAACAACCCAGGGCCCATCATCCTCTAGCTTGGAGGAAGTACCCAACTCCCTTAGTTATCCCACTAGAAGTCACCATAATACAACAAGGGACTTCATCACAGTGTGGTTATGCCATGCGTCTGCTGCACATATAACTATGAATGAATATATGCATGCAAAATACACATAGCAGCCCTCAGTAGGCTGGACTATTATTGTTTCACTTTGATTTTAAAAGTACAGATTTTTGAACCTATAGCCTTCGGGTTTCTTTGGGCGTTATTGTGACTCAGTACAGGAACATCCGCATGTGAGCAACTTGCATGAGTTTTGTCTTTCACTGGCAAGTCTCCAGAACCTTAGAAAGTCCTGGCAGGTACACGCGCTCTACTTAGACTGTTGCTGACAAGCTAGGACTGAGCCTATTGCTCTAGTTAGGCAGTGGTGAGAAATGAAGAACTAAGCATATTTCCTTGGTGTTTGTGGATTGCAGTCAAATTGAAGGTAGTAGCTTTAAATGTGCTTATGTTATTAAGAATCAGCAGCAGGGTAGATTTCTTCATTTCTGGTTAATTCTCCAAGGGTCTCAACAGTCTTGTGGCATGGGTATCAGGTTTGGTTTAAGAAACTCTTCTGCCTGCGTAGGCACCTCAACAATAGGATACAGTTGTTGGCCTACAAAGGAGTTTTCAGGACCACAGGAGGATAGCTTAACGGCAACGTGCGCGCCTTGCAAGCAAGGCGACACGAAGCAACACAGGTTCCATCCCGGGTCCGCGCTTAGAAACCTCTGGGTGTTTAAGTGCGTTATAAATACGTAACTACGACAAAAAAAAAAAAAATTACGCAACTAAAAAAAATTAACGAACAATTCCTGTAACAGCGCCTCGATGCCCACGGGCTGTGTGAGCGCTTTAAAAATGCAAAATAAAATAAAAAAATAAATAAATATTAAGGAAATTGACCAAACGTTGCTTTGATGTCAGGAGAAGGTGGCCCTCATTACGACCCTGGCGGAAAGGGTTCTACGCCAGCGTAATGCATGGCGTACCTTTCCGCCAGACTACGAGTTCCCGTAGCGCCATGGCAATTTATACGCCTGTTTTTTCCGGGCGGAAAAATCCATGGCGCTACGGGACCTGTTGTTAATTACGCCACCGTAATTTACGGTGGCGTAATTAACGCCTTCCCCACTCCCATTATACCCTATGGGGCAAAAATGGGAATGGGGAAGGGTAAATGGGGATTGGGGACTTACCGCCCCGCCAAGGTCGGAATGGGGTGGTAAGTCCGCCAACCCCCATGGCGGAGTTGGCAGCTCTGCGCCATGGACCATGGTGCAAATTGCACCATGGTCCTCCGCCAGGGTCGTAATGAGGGCCGGTGTGTTTTGTTGTTGATTGTTGCAGCTGTGCATTTAAAACGTGTTCCTTTAGAGAGCGGATAGTTAAACAAGCAGATGAGTGCAGTTCTCAAGAGAATACAATATAGTTAAAGGAGAGAATGCAACAGGGACAGAGGAGGGCAAAAGCCAGCACAACATGTTGACAAACATATAGTAAACTACTCTGGGCAGAGCCATCTTCAGATGCTCCAAGAATGTTGCTGCAGCATTGCTCACAATGGCAACCCTTAATATGGGCACCATTACAAGTATGGCAATTCAAATGAATCTGGAACCTTTCTGAAGCAGCGCTGCCTCGGAACTGGAGGTGAATCCTGCAATGCCAGAGATGCTGTTAAACCCCATTGTGGAGAACCATATGACTCCATTGGGGAATTGGAGGTATTACCGCCAGTGGTAATTCTTACAGTGGCCATTTCTCCAGTGTTTAGAAGTAAAGTGGACCCAGGAATACGGGGGACATTCTGGATGCATTTCCTCCACTTTCCCTTCACATTCCTGATATTGCATCGCAGTAACAGTGGCGATACTTCTATTGCTGCCACTATTAAAGCACGCCCACACTCAAAATGAAACCCTCTGTCTTTCACACCAACACTACATTTTGAACAGTGCGTTTGTGGTTCTGGGGTTTTGGACACAGTTCCACCCGATTTGAGTGAAGTGTTGACGGGATTCACCATGGGCCCTTCCCCATTCCCATTTTTGCCCCATAGGGCTCAAATTGCGGCACCGTACTTAGCACCTCGGTCCCATTGCGGCACCCTACTTTAACGCCTGCTAAAAGCAGGCGTTAAGGTCGGGTCCCGCAAAGGGACCTCGTAATCAGGCGTTAAGGGTTTAACAGCGCCGACACCTTTTACGGCGCCGTTAAACCCTTAACGCCAGGGTCGTAATGAGGCCCCATGAGTGAACGAAGGTAAAGAAAAATAAAACACCCACCACAAAAGATTATTTAGCTGAGACAGAATTTAATGTGTATCTGTAAAACATGGCAAGGAATATGATGACGCCCAAAAACTTTTTTTTTATTTTTTATTTTTTGTATTTAATGTGCATCAGATATCTGACTTTTCACATAATACAAAACAAGTCATTTAAAATCAGTCACTACAAGTCACTACAAGTCTTTGCATTCATAGATAAAACTCAACTTCCTCTGGCTTGCTAATTCACCTGACTGCTCTGCGCACTGGTCACCCTTTGAACTCAGGCCAAGGCTCCTTCATGTCCAGTTGCCCTTGCACTTCCTCTGGGCTCCCAAGCACTTAAGGGTCTTTACCTGCAACCTTACAGTCCCTTCTCTCTGCACTTAAAAGCCACCCGCTGGCTGCACTGGTGAGTTAACTGCACTTCCCCCTTCCCCTCCCCTTGGGCACTTCTCCCCTTCCCTCTTCCCCAAACTTGTGCGATCTGACTGACACAAGGCCAAGTAAGATCGTTATTTTGCCCTCCCTTTGTTTCCCACTCCTTGTCTTAAGCCTATAAACACTTGTGTACAGGCGTGTTATAAATGCCACATCATATCATATCATATAAAGAAAAATACACCTCTTCCATCCAGCCCTCAGGGATACACAGTATACAGTTCCAGCATGTTCAACACTTTTATCAGTTCCATTGTTAAGAATGTTTCATGGCCTGAGGACAAACGATACAAGAAATCCATACTCTGTAACCAACTAGACTCGCGAACAAAACGTGTGAATGACTGTGTTATTCTCTCTCTTGACCGTTGGCATTCAATTAAAATGTGGTACAAAGACTGTCGGATCTCTAATTTACAGATGGAGCATACAACCTTGCACCCAGTTTCAACAGACCTACTGGAAGTTACTTCTCCAGTCAGCAGCAAATGTAACCGACATCTGAGCATGACATCTCGACATCTTCCATCTGGAAATCTTGTCAAGTAATTTTGTAAAACCCCAATAGATAGATAGGCTCCGTGCAGTGTTAGTGAACGCATACAATCAACAGTTATTATCCAGTCATATTCATATAGAGCTCTCTTTCAGCCAATATTTGTTAAAATTGAAGTCACACTGTTCGTTAGACCTTTCAACAGGGGATTCATTTGCTTAAGATGTTCCTTGAAGAAATCCACATGAAATGTATCTTCCCTTGGCGACTTAATAAGTCTATACAATTGCAAGAGTCTCCACTCCAAGCCAGCCTTCAGAGACACAAGACCCAGTTTGTATCGAAGCGCCACCATAGGGAGGGACATAGGTAGGTTCAAAGCCTTTTTCCATATCCTACCCTCTAAGCGATCCCATTTCAGATTCCAGGCCTGGGATTCAACATCCATGCTGTAGAGCAGGGTGGGAATTACTTTACCCTTATAAAATTGTATTAAGGGAACCAGTGAGAATCAACAATAATTAGCTTCAAGGTTCTTCCTTTGAGCTGCCAGTTGATCATTTTTTGATCTAATCCTTTCTTCCACCAAGCCCAAATTTGGATGTGCTGCTATTCTAAAACCCAAACATGTCGTTTCTAATACTGGTGCAATATTTTTTTTATTCCATAAACTAACTATATGCCACATGCTTCCTTGTCCCATTACAAAATCTCAGTATACTTGCCTTCTCAGTATTAATCACCAGGTCATTTGCTGATGTGTATTTAATCATCGGTCCCATCAATTACTGTAATTCCCTCAGAGCAAAATCAATGAGCAGTACGTCATTGGCATAAGCCTTCCAATTAATTTGCCTCCCACCGATTTTAGGACTTGCCACGGCATGCTGATCTAATGTGTCATTTACATCAGCCAGATACAGAACAAAGAGAAACGGTGCGAGGATACACCCTTGCCTCACTCCTCTCTCTGTTAGAATTGACCTAGTAAGATCCCCATGGCAGTTCAATCGAACATGGATCTTGGTATTCTGATGTAAATAAACCAAGATTGCCAACAGTCCAGCAGGAATAACCCAGGCCCTCAACTTTTGCCACAATCGGTTCCTATTTACTGTGTCAAAGGCCTTACTAAGGTCCACCAAGGCCACATATAAACTGCGAAGTGTCTTGCCTGCCAGGCAGTGTGCCTAAGTGCATTCACAACCATCCGGTCTGAACTCTATCCAACATACCCCTACTCACTGCCCAGCTCTCCAGTTCCAGCAACACTACCCCTGAGAAGATTTTACTGTCCGCATCAGGAAGGTCAATTGGGCAGTAATTGTTTGGATCCGTATACTCGCCTCTCTTCTGTATAGGAATAATGGCTGACTTTCAGCTCTCAGGGTTTGCCTCCTTTCAATACAGTTCTTAAAAAGAAGGTGCAATGTCCTAGACCAGGACTCCTAGACAGCTTTTAGAATAGAATTAGACAGCCCATTTGGGCCTGCAGCTCTCGAGCCAGATGATTTTATAATTAGATTTCACACCACCTCCGGTGATACACACTGAAGCCAAGGAACATCCACGTGGACCGTGGCCACATCACATGCGATATTGCCAAACAAAGAGCACACCATTGATCTTCCGACACAGAATTAGTTCGTAAGGTGGTTTGTGAGGTCTTACCACCGTTTACTAAGGACCAGACATTCTGGGTGTTCTTTTGTAATTACGGTTTCAATCATACGTTCACGCTGATTTTGAAATTTCAAATACCGATTGTCCCTGTTTCAGTTACGGTATTCTGATGCCCAAAAACAAGAAAACAGATAGTGAATCAACTTTGCCAAATTCTTCTTACTTGTAAGCGAGTTAACAATATCTGTTATTGTTAAACGATGTAATGGTACTCAATGTATGGATCACAGAAGGGTGACGGGCTGAATGGCCCATGCCGGCATTCAAACCTGCAAAGTGCAGGCTTGACCCAGACTTGTGAGTAATTTCCCTGTGTTACAAATGGTGCTGAAGTATCAACGGATCTGAAAACTGCTGAAAAGAGAATCAGTAGGATGAAAGTATCTTTGATCATATAAACTGGAGGCCGACTTGAGAACAACATGAAAAGAGGATTGTGAAAATGCTAAGGAGACTCTGAAAGAATGACATTAAATACATTGGAAAAAGCAAAAGAACACGCTGAATAAATAAAAGAGGAGCATCATTGGAGTAGAGTTGTTATGTTGATGATGATGATAAAAAGGAGAATGGAGATGTGTGAACTGGAGGTGGGAAGCGAAGACATGGGTGCGGATGGATGTGTAAAATGCAAAAGGATAGTTCAAGAGTCGGAGCATGCCTGTGAAATATATCTGGACCAAATGTTACTAAAGTTGTGGCTACTGTGACAATCCACAAATGTCCAGGTCAAGGTAGAGAGGACAGAGGTTGCGACCATGATTTCTGGTGGACTTCTAATCAGTCGTAGCAGTGAAAGTTGGTGGAATTTCTTTATATGCTTTAAGAATGAAAGATAACAGACTTCCTATGCCACCATATTAAAGAAAAGATGCAGGCACATACAGCAAACCCTTGGTCGTGGTGGAACCAATGCATTTAAGACTGGGAGAGGTGTACAGGCCTTGCTTGAGTTGCAAATCCCTGGCGATGGGTGTTTCTGCTGTTTCCTGAGGCCTGAGTGTGCTAGCTCAAAAGCAATAAGTACAAGGCGGGCATAAGGCAGCTACTGGTAGAAGCCTGCCAGTCCAGGTGATAGGTCCCAGAAAAGTGACAGCCTTTGCTGAGGGCTGTGATCCCATTACAAGCTGCTGTGGATCACGTGTCTATGGTGTTGATGACTAAGGCGTCTGACATTTTCTTCAGAAATGAGAGAAATCCGTGGTTGCTGTGGGAATATAAACAGCAATATCCCCTTCGGGTATCCCAGGGAACCACTCAAGTAATCCACCTAATGTGAATCATCATCAACTCCTTTACTGCTGTGAAGCTGAAAATGGCAACACACCAGAAATATATTCTGGAAAATAATTGATGGAGATATAAAGTCCAGTGGATGAAACTCAAACCGATGGCTAGACAAGAGCCATTATGAGCATGAGGCCATTTGAGTACAGATGCTGAAGTTTTCTGGGCAAAGAAAGAATACCAGTCTATGAAATTCCTCAATAATGTCTTCACTGTGAACAATAGGTGAACACCTCCCTGTTTTGAGTAGATGCATGGTAGGTATTGACACCACATCTATTAAGGCCATTGAAGGGCAAACGACACAATAGATGGGGATCTAAAATCCACCATATGCAGCTTGTCCAACACTCCTGGGGGCACATTGATTGTTATGAGAGTTGTGATAGTTGCACTTTGAGTGGACTATATCTCTAACATTGCTGCTCACAATGTTTCTTTTCTGGTTGTACTGGTGTTGCAGGCAGAGCTAACTTGTGCAACAGATGATGTTGTGGTATGTGGTCACCCAGTATAGTGGCTACTGTCTCTTCAGGGGTGAGATTTGGAGAGGCTATTAATCACTCCGAAGGTATTCCATCATACAGAGCAGAAAGACAGTGGGCCTCATTACGAGGTTGGCGGAATGGGTTTCCCGGCACCGGTAATGGTGCCGTTGCCGGTAAACCCATTCCACACTATTACGAGGTTCCTTTGCGGGACCCACACAGATCGTCTGGTCAGACCAGACGTCCTTAGCGGGCCCAGCAAGGGGACCAAGGAGCTAATAACGGGCCCTATGGGGGCTCAAATGGGAATGGCGCTTGGTTTTGTGAATGAGGAATTACCGGGTCCTCTAAGGTTGGAATGACCCAGTAATTCCTCATTCACAGAATCCGGAGCTGGAACCCGGTATGGAGGCAGCCATGCCCTTAAGGGCATGGCCACCTCCATACTCATAATGAGGCCAGTGACTTAAAATCATGTGTAATCCTAACTGTGAAGTCCCCGACTCCCATGTGTTGTGAAGGGTCACATGGTGTCCACTCTGTCAGAAACAACATTGGCACTCAGTGTCTGTGATGAATGTTTCAGTACGCATGCCACTCGTGATTTATCAGCAGCATACCCATGCCCACTCCTTCCTGGATGTATGACACTGCACACATGATATAACATGTTTCATTAAATGCAGTTGTAGACCCTGATATAATACCTCAGTAATACCAATGTCACTTTCTCTCTGTGATTGTCCCATTGTAATAAGATCATCATTTTCTCAGAACAGAACATCAATAACAATCGTGTGATGTCCCTTCACATGTGACAGTGCACTCTGCGGAGTGATTACCAAGCGTCCTTTCAACATGACCTTTAACATGTAATAATAATGTCATAACATCAATTTTTCAGATCAGAAACGCTATGGGCCTGATTCCTGGAACGTTTTCCTACGGGATTGCGCAATTATAAAACACTTCCATGAATCAGGCCCTATGTGCGGTCACTGTACACTTTATATTCCGTCATCTATGATGGCCTAAAGTCCTGTTATTTATTTATTTATTTATTTATTTATTTACTGGGCATTTGTATGACGCCTATACACAAGTGTTTCTAGCAAGGGATCTGGGTGCTCTTGCTCTCTGGTTTGATGCATCAGTGAGGCTCTTGCTTGAGTGCCTCTAACAGTGCACCTCATGCAAATGTACTGTTGATGAAGACGTGCAATCTCACAATCTAGGGCAGTAGCTCATTACCCAAACCGCACCTTCCACAATCTTCAGAATGTTCATTAACAGGTGTCAATGTATTGGTTCCACAATCTTCAGAATGTTCATTAACAGGTGTCAATGTATTGGTTGTATAGATATCGGTTATGCTTTTCATTGGCTTTGTTACATTATTATACAGGAGGCATTGGGAGTCTTGGTTGGCGAGTCCATTGAGGGATTTTCCCCTGCTTAGTCGAACATTATGCTTTCTGAAGGTATCTTCAACTGGAGCCCTTAAAAAAAAACTCACTGGCAATCTCAAACTGCTTGCCCTTTGGGCTGGGGATTCACCCGTGGGTTTGGTCTCAATAAAACGTGTATACTCTTTGAAAGCGGCACATCACCTCCATCAAGAAGACACGTGGGCTCCACAGAGGACACAACTCATAGATACAGACCAGAAAGATTTGTTATGAATTTACACAATGGTGGGTACTCAAAAAGGTCAGAATAGCAATTCAAATGGGGTGGCATTGAATAATTACATGGCCTCATTCACAGGCTCAGATACCAAGGTTGATCTCCCGAGCAATGACATAGTCCCCTCGCTAGGACACTAGAGTGTTCCTCCAGCATTGCAGCACTGCAGCATTGCAGCATTGCAGGTAAATGCATTAAAGTCCCATTGAATCTCCAGGCCATCTTGCTGCAAGTTCCTCAGCATCTCCCAGAGGTGAACCAGGAAGGCAGCCCCCTAAACCTTCAACTTTTTCCTAACCTCCACCACCTCCTGCACCTTGACATCCTTGTGCACCCCCACCTCTTCCTGCACCTTTAAATGCGTCTGTCCCTTTGTCTACTTTTTCAGTATCAAATCCTTCAGCCCCGCCTCCATCTCTTGCAAGTCAGCCTCTGCATGACTCGTTGTACACTGCTCCATTTTGACCTTCCTTGCGGCAGATTTTGTAGTTACCCATTTGCTGTACCTGGATGAGCTCCCCACTGATGGGCTGTGGCTGTGCACAATAATGTTGCTGCTCTTGGGATTGGTGCAGCCTCTGCTGCTCTGTGCTAACATTCTTTTGGGCTTTTTTTCTATTATCTGGTCCGCCATCTTGGATCTGCCATCCTGAGGCATGAAGATCCTTGCTGGGAGCGGATTCGGGGGTGGGGGGAGAGAATGGAGTCAAAAGCTACCCTTGTCATTAACGCTCTGGTAGTCTTCTATAGTAAGCAGTGGAGCTAAAGTAGTGTATGTCAGTTTAGCTCATCTAAGGAACACAAGGGAGTGAAATTATTTACAAACATAAAAATGCAATTTATTGATTTCTCAAAAACAAATATTTAAAACCGCAACATATGCCATTTTATGCACATGAAACAACATTGTATACAAATCTCAAGTGATTATGCATATAGGTGGGTTAGTACAACTGAACTGACTGTAGTTTCGTGTGTTGCTAAAAAATGAGGCACCACGTAACCATTGTCGACACACATAAATCAGGTGTTTCTAGTGCGGTGGATGGATTGAGCTGCCAGCGATTGAAGGGATGGAAACTGCTGGGAGTTGCACCGGACTGTCTTCAGGACTGGGAAAATATGATGCACAATGGTGCTAGAAGAGTGCCAGGCACCTACAGATAGTAATGGACTTCATTCGTTCACGGTGCGTCACTTTTTCTCAACTCTCATGCTGGACTTCCTTTGCATCTTGTACTCATGGTGGTCCTGAATCATGCTGTTCCCATCTTCATCTTGTATCCTGGCTCGCAACATTATGTGTTACTAATGACTTCTGCAATTGTATTCGCTCTCCACTCTTGCTTCTCCACTCTTTTTGACTGCTTACTCTCTTTTCTCTCCTCCTTTCCCTTCTCCCTTTTCCTATCTCCTCCCCTTACTTTCTTCCATGCACTTACTCTATCAGAATCGTCCCTGGACCTAATATGATAGCAACCTCGTCTGTTTCCTCCACCCTCCCATTACTGTTTTTTTCTTCCCTACCACGCCTCCAGCACTATCTGAAATGTCGTCAGGCCTAGTATGATAGTCGCTTGTTTTGTTCCTCCCGGCCCTTTCTGCACCCCTCTCCCTCACCTTTTGCTATTCTCCGGCTCTACCAGAAATGTTGTCAGGCCTAGTACGGTAGTCGCCTGTCGGTTTCCATTTCCTTCCCACTCTCCCCCTCCCTTCCTTATCTATGTCTTAGCTCTTGCACTATCTGAAATGTCGTCAGGCTGAGTACGATAGTTAATTTCACATCCTTACTGTTCATGGCCTGTAAGAATGTGGTTGTATTTTCCCTTGTTCCCTCCCTTGCCTTGAAGCGCTTTGAAACACATTGTGTATAGGCGCTATATAAATAAACAATCATATCATATCATATCATAAGATGGAGGGGAGGTTGTTATTAATACACAAACGATATTGACAGGGTGTGTTCACAAGGAGACACTGCGAAAAGAAAACATACCTAGGGTAGTGGGAGCGTCATGGCTAAACGTCGTTAGGTGGCCAGTTGTAGAATATATCTCTGGCAAAAGATTGAGGTCCTTTGAATGGACTGGTGGTCTCTGCAACAATTTAGAAGAACCCAATGTGATTGGTGTTTAATGACTGAATAAATCGTGGCTCAATCGCTAAATCACCTGGTGAGGTTGGAACGGGATCCAGGTAAGGTAGGATGAGAGAGGAGTTCTCTATCTGGGGTACGGAATTAAGCCGTGGTTCAGCTGTGGAGGAAAGTGTGAAATCAATCATAGAGAAACTATGCTGCATGGGTAAGAAAGTTTTTTCGGCATGCCGGTAGGGTAAGGAAGAGTAGGTTCGAGTCTATTCACAAGCTGGTGCCTACTTCTACAATTTACTAGTGACCCTCGATGTGGAGTCACTCTACACCAGCATTCCACAAATGGAATGCATACAAGTACTGTCCACTTACCTAGATAAAAGAGCCCGCCTCGAACCACCGACCTCTTTTCTCCTAAAATGCACAAGGCTAGGTGTATTAATAACAACCTCCCCTCCATCTTACTATCTGTAGATGCCTGGCACTCTTCTAGCACCATTGTGCTTCAAGTTTTCCCAGTCCTGAAGACAGTCCGTTGCAACTCCCAGCAGTTTCCATCCCTTCAACCGCTGGCACTAGAAACACCTGATTTATGTGTGTCGACAATGGTTACGTGTTGCCTCATTTTTTAGCAACACACGAAACTACAGTCACTTCAGTTGTACTAACCCTCCTATATGCATAATCACTTGAGATTTGTATACAATTCTCTTTCCTGTGCCTAAGATGGCATATGTCGTTGTTTTAAATATTTGTTTTTGAGAAATCAATAAATTGCATTTTTATGTTTGTAAATAATTTCACTCCCTTGTGTTCCTTAGATGAGCTAAACTGACATACGCTACTTTAGCTCCACTGCTTACTATAGAAGACTACCAAAGCGTTAATGACAAGGGTAGCTTTTGACTCCATTCTCTCCCTACAGTTTTGACCTAACCCTCTGGAGTCAAGCCCCCTTCAAAAAAGAGAGTTCCCTGCCTTTATTCCACACATCACAGGGAGCGGGCTCAGCCAGCATCTCTCTCATGCCATTCCGCTCCCGCCTTGTGGCATCAGGCAGCCATTCCTGACTAAATACCTGATATTTCTGCAGTGGTGTAAACATCTGATCTTCCTCAAGTGGTGTCAGACATTGAGGGGGTAATTCATAGAATTTAGCGCACAAGTGGCGCACGCGGCTGGCGCACAGTGTGCGCGTGCGAATCTCTGCGCCAGCCGCATGCGCTAAAATCCATTTCCGGATTTTCATGGATCTCAGCTACCAAAATCAGCCGTGGCGCACAGTGGTGCAGCGACCCTGCAGCAGCGCCAGTTACGCCCCCAAGAACGCCCCTTGCGCAGGGAAAAGCCATCAAAATCCCCAAACCAGCGCAAAGGGCTGCGATAACCCTGTGCCAGCACGGCAAGCGGGGTACATGTATTACTGCGGTTCGCGGGAAGTTTCACATGCGATTGGCCCTGTGCTATCGGGGTACGTGTGTATCAGGGGTGTGCGGGAAGTTTCACACGCGATTTCAGCAGGGTACGTGTATTACTGGGGTGCGCGGGAAGTTTCACACGTGATTGGCCCTGTGCGAGCGGGGTACGTGTATATCAGGGGTGCGCGGGAAGTTTCACACGTGATTTCAGCAGGGTACATGTATTACAGGGGTGCGCAGGAAGTTCCACACGCGATTTCAGCAGGGTAGGTGTATTTCAGGGGTGCGCGGGAAGTTTCACACGTGATTTCAGCAGGGTACTTGTATTTCAGGGGTGCGTGGGAAGTTTCACACGCGATTCCAGCAGGGTACGTGTATTTCAGGGGTGCGCCGGAAGTTTCACATGCGATTTCAGCAGGGTACGTGTATTACTGGGGTTCACGGGAAGTTTCACACGCGATTGGCCCTGTGCAAGCGGGGTACGTGTATATCAGGGGTGCGCGGGAAGTTTCACACGTGATTTCAGCAGGGTACGTGTATTACAGGGGTGCGCGGGAAGTTTCACACGCGATTTCAGCAGGGTACGTGTATTTCAGGGGTGCGCGGGAAGTTTCACACGTGATTTCAGCAGGGTACGTGTATTTTAAGTGTGTGCGGTTAAGTTTCACACGCAATTTCAGCAGGGTATGTGTATTTCAGGGGTGCACGGGAAGTTTCACACGCGATTTCAGCAGGGTACGTGTATTTCTGGGGTGCGTGGGAAGTTTCACACGCGATTTCAACAGGGTACGTGTTTTTCAGGGTTGCCGGGGAGTCCTACACGTGATTTGGCAGTGTGGGTCCTCCCAGGTGTTCCCTGTACACCCTCCACGGCCCCTGCAGGCAGCCCACACCACAGGGGACTACCCTGCACCCCTGGTCATGTCCCACAGGCAGCCCACCCAACATGGGCATGCCCCCCAGCAAAGGCACATGTCTCCTTGCACTACTGATCACTAACTCATGTCCCCTTGCACCCCCACCCCCCAGCAGTGCAGGGACCTGCCAGCAGGCCCCCACTCATGTCCCCTTGCACACCCAC
The DNA here is from genome assembly GCF_040938575.1 of Ambystoma mexicanum. Classification (NCBI taxonomy): domain Eukaryota; kingdom Metazoa; phylum Chordata; class Amphibia; order Caudata; family Ambystomatidae; genus Ambystoma; species Ambystoma mexicanum. Next base: position 1,378,550,857 of record NC_090935.1, read on the forward strand.
CCCCCAGCAGTGCGGGATACCTGCCAGCAGGCCCCACTCATGTCCCCTTGCACACCCACCCCCCAGCAGTGTGGGGTACCTGCCAGCAGGCCCCCACTCATGTCCCCTTGCACACCCACCCCCCAGCAGTGCGGGGTACCTGCCAGCAGGCCCCCACTCATGTCCCACTCATGTCCCCCTGCACACCCACCCCCCAGCAGTGCGGGGCACCTGCCAGCAGGCCCCCACACATGTCCCCCAAACACCACGCCATGACTATACAGACCCATGGCCCTAATGCCAACCCAAATCCCACCTCCCAGTGCAAACACCACACAAACAACTGCACCCACTCCCTAGTAAATCACCCATTCCATGATAGTCTGAAAAGAACCAGCATGCCCATCAGCAAATGTCCTACAGAGCCACACAGTTGCAACACATGACTGTGCCAATGCTCATGGAGACATGCACCAAAATCATCACTGTACACCACACCAATAATGTTGAATAAAGAAATGTATTAAAACGTATAACACATGTCAAAATGAAAAGCACACATGCAAATGAAGAAATAATTTTTGAAATAAGAAAAAGAAAGTCAAATCCAAGCAAGAAAAGAAATCCAAAACATGAAAAAATAGAAGTGGTGCATCCCCAAAGTCCATAGAATGAAATCCAAAGATGGAAAGCATAAAAAAACATTACTCCATGTGAATATGACTAAAAGAAAGTATATACATGTCCTGAAAATTGAAAACGAAAGTCTGAAGGGTCCATTATCCCAAAAGCAAATGAAACCTACCAAGAACCCTATCTAAAATACAACTATATACAAAAAGTGGAGCAAAGTCCGTGGACTCCAAATCATAATAATAAAGAAATGAAACCTAAACCTAAATAACTATATACAAAGGTGGCGGGCTAGTCCGACGGCTCACTGGTTGATGTCCTGGGCCAGGACATCATCGAACTCCTGTTCAATGGCTTGGAGGCAGGCATGTTCCCTGGCCCCGAGGTCTCGCAGAGATAATGCGGTGTCCAGCTCCAACTCCCTGCGAATACCGTTAAGGCACTCAGCCCGCCTCAGCGCCCTCCGCATGGAGTTCTCCGCCCTGACCATTGTGAGCCATTCCTCCTCCGCCCGCCGCCGCTCCACACCTATCTGCTGGCCCAACCTCTCCCACACGGAAGACACTCCCATTCCAGGGTTCTCCTGCCCTCCAGCCGATGCCTGCCCCCCTGATGTTGATGGCCCCGAGCCATGATACCTCCCACGTCGAGCCTGCCGCTGCCTCCGACGCAACTGCCTCTGCCAGCACAACGGCATCCAGGCTGATAGAGTCCACTGACTCCGTCGTGCACGTGCCCTGCCCGATGATGCCGTCACATCCTCCATCTGCTGGGGTCCAGTTGCTGGTGTGTCCACCCCTGCTGGACCTCCGACTCCCGACTGTGGCAGGGATGGGATCCCCACCGAGTTGGTTCCGTTGGTCGGGGCAGGTCCACAGGGGGCCCTGGTGGCATCTGGGCCGGAAGATGGCATGGAGAACGACTGGCGCATAGTCTCCACAGAGGAGGAGAGGGTCGCCAGAGTGGCCGACACATGTACGAAACCCCTGACCATGGCCGCTCCCAACTGGGCCACGTTGGCACGGTGCTCTTTGTGATGACGTGCGCAACACAACACCAATCAGGACCTTCTCCATACGGCCAGGGGTCCCCTCATCCGCAGGTGGAGGGGAGTCAGATGACATGGACATCCCCCATACCTGCGGACGGGCCTGGGATGGGGCATCCCTGCTGGTGCATGGTGGTCAGTCACAGTGTCAGGGACAGTGACATGCACAGGCCCCTCCACGGCGACGTGTGCTGCCTCCTGCCCCTGGACTGCACCACTTGCACCAGCAGGGATGCCCCCACCAGGCCCCATGTGCGGCTCAGTAACGGCCTCCTCCTCCTCTGTGGAAACCACCAACCTGGATGGCTCCACACCGTCTTCCGCCATTGCAAGCCCCTGTGGGGGCTCACCCACCCCTTCCGCTGCAGCTGTGGGGGAATCCCCGCCGCTTTGCTCCACAGCGCCATCTCCGCCCTCTTATTCACTTGGCGCTGTGTAGAGGGAGACATAGAACACAAGCATCAGGGTACTGTACAATGGTCCCCTAGACAGGAAGCAATAGCAGATGAGTGGCACTGTCAAAGATCACTTCCATCATGTCCCTCCACAACACATGGGTCACTGCAGGCAAAACACATGCAGTAACAGGCATGGCGCATGCTATGGACATTAGCATACATGTCCAAGGGACTCTTGAAACATACAATGTTGTTTTGGAACTCACATGCATCATGGGCCATGCCTATCACTTGCACACACTTCACCGTAGTTTCATCCATCTGGCCTCGTACACCCCAGACACAGTGGATGCAAGGATAACTAGGCCACATCAGTGAATCTGAACATTGTCACAGACATGTGTCATGCATCCATGGCATTCACAAGTCACAGACACGCAGGTCAGACACACAGACATGGACACCATACATGTACATGGCATCAGCACCCATCCCTCACCCCCACCCATGTCCAGGAACAGACACTGGCATGCTCTCATGTGTCCATTCCGCATAGGGCTCCCCATGTTGCATTTAAACACATGCACCAACCGTTTGGTTCACACATTACTGGTCTCACATGCATGACCATGATGTCCCTGCACACACATACATGCGTACATGGCCTATGTCACACATACAGGCAAGTATCAGACAACCAGCACACTGCAACATGCCCTGTCTCACACAGCAATGCTTGGCCACTTACCACTCGACTCCAGATGGGTCTGCCTCTCAAGGATCTGGGCATGGAGCGCTCGGCGTACGCGTTCCAGGACCCTCATCTGGATGGTACTCATGCTGCCCCGGCCCCCCTCCACGAGGCGCCGGGCCTTTATGAGGGTCCTGGACCTCAAGTCCTCCCAGCGCTTCTTGACTTGCTTGATGTTGCGGGTTTCCACCCCCTCCGCGTTGATGGCAACCACAAAGTCGTCCCAGATCCTGTCCCGTCCTTCCTTGTCGGCGCGCGATGATCCGAAGAGGGCATCATAATGCCCCAGGACAAGCACCACCAGGACACCAACTTCCTTCTGACTGAAGCTGGTGGCCCTCTGCCCCTCTGGCTGGGGGTCGCCAGTGGTCTCAGATGGTGTTTGCCCCGACATGGCGACCCCCGACGCAGGCGTGGGTGGGCAACTGGGTCCTGGGGCTGGGCTGTGGAGCGATGGTATCCCAGTCGGGAGTCTTCTGTTCCAGCAGGGGTGGGCACCGCAACTGGACCCCTGCAGATGGCTGATGTGCAGGCACCAAATGGCAGGGCACGAGGTCATCAGGCAGCAGCAGATGGCAGGTGGGAGCGTGCTCGGGGCTCTGGGGGGCAGTGATTCGGCCTTTTGGGCAGGAGCGTGGTCTTCCGTGTGTTTTCACGTGGCTAGCTTGATACAGAGTGATTTGGCACGTGAAAAAATTGCACGTCAGCGTGTAATTCGAGGAAAGGCCCTTAGCGCGCAAGCGAGTCTGCACGCATACGCGATTTCATTGGACCAAAGGCCCTTAGCGCGTAAGCGCGTCTGTGACGTATTGCACACGGGCGTTGCCCTGGCAGGGCTTGAAGATCCCACGTGGATTTCCATTGCTCTGTACGTGCTTTCCGTGGGGTGCGGTGCGTGTGTTTTCCAGGCATTGGGGTTCAGATGCTATTGCTTCACAGCGGGTGGGTGTTGGCTATGCATTCTTCTACACGCAGACGGTGAGTGGTACCCCGCTCGCCCAAGGCCTATCACGTGTGAAACTTCCCGCGCACCCCCGAAATACAGGTACCCCGCTCAATTGCGTGTGAAACTTCCCACAGACCCCCGAAATACACGTACCCTGCTCAATCGCGTGTGAAACTTCCCGCGCACCCCCGAAATACACGTACCCCGCTCAATCGCGTGTGAAACTTCCCGCGCACCCCGAAATACACGTACCCCGGTCAATCACGTGTGAAACTTCCCGTGCTCCCCCGAAATACACGTACCCTGCTCAATCGCGTGCAAAACTTCCCGCGTACCCCCAAAATACACATACCCCTCTCAATCGCATGTGAAACTTCCTGCGCACCCCCGAAATACACGTACCCCGCTCAATCGCGTGTAAAACTTCCCGCACACCCCCTAAATACACTTACCCCACTCAATCGCATGTGAAACTTCCCGCGCACCCCCAAAATACACGTGCCCCACTCGCACAGGCCCAATCGCAGTATGGGACATTCATCATTGCTGTATATTGCCACTTTTGTAATGCGCAGGGACGCTACCGCCTGCCTTTGTGTGGCGGACGTGTTTCAGCTTGTGTGTGTCTTTGGCTGTGCGCGGCTTTGCCCTATTCGATTCCATGAATACGCGTGGTTCGAGTGCGTGTGGGCGTTTTGTCTGCTTCCCTGCAGTACATCCTCAGTTACGCCCTTATTTTCACGCGTTGTTCCCCATTCCATGCGTTACGCCCCGTGTTCTGCCCACTATCTGGTGTAGGCGCCGAGGTTGTGCGCTTTCACTGTGTGCGTCGCGCACGCCGTTCGGGATGTTGCAGTGACGTGTGCGCCATGCACGGGTTTGGCGCACATCCCAAGGAAAACACGCGCAGGGACTTCCATAAATCGCACGCTTGCGCGTGTGCCTGTTTTTTCGCACTTGCGCCTACTTGCGCCTGCTTGTGCCAAGATTTTCGGCACACGTTTGTTCCATGAATCGGCCCCTTAATGTTTGCCAAACCTGGGCTGCAGATTTCAAAGTTTTGTCCTGTTCAGTTTTTCTTAGGGAGCAGTAGTGTTTGTTTCTTCAATGTGTGATTCCCGTGGACAGGACCTCTAGTGTTGTGGAGAGGCCCGGGGATCCTGCCCATATCACCTTTGGACTAACAACCTAGCAGATGGTGGGGGCTGTCCTCTGGAGTCAGCTTCAGACACACCTGAAGGGGACACTGTTCCCCAATTGAACATTATTTCATTTATTCTATAATCTCATTAAAGATGCAACCACTTTGTAACCCTGTTGCGTAACTATTGAGATGTGTTAATTTCTTGGATTACTTAAATAAATGCTTATGTTTGTACACTCTTCAATCACTCCCATTCTACTTATTCAATTGCATTCTTCCCAAGCTAGTTGTCTGGCATTTGTAATCTTCCATTAATGTTAACATGATCATCCTCAAGAGAGCCAACACAGGTGACTGGTCTACACATCCACACAGAGTAATTGTATTATCAACTTGGCACACACAGTGTTGTGGAGGGACTACAGGAGAACACACTTTGCTTCCTGCCTCACAGAAGATGGCGGCTAAGGTGGGAGTCGCCATTGCAGACTCATGGACTCAACAGTGCTTTTTAGGAAGGTTAGATGCTGTGAAACTCACAGCAATATAAATACAATGGGAGCTCAGCTGCAGATCCATGCCGGTCAAGTGGCACAGCGAGTAGAGCGCTCGCTTTGACACCCGTGCAGAGCCTGCTAACGCAGGTTCGAATCCCGGCAGGGCCAAACTCAGCCTTTCATCCTTCCGAGGTCGATAAATGAGCACCACACACCGTGGGTAATAATAAGCAGCGCTCAGATACCTGAGGGTTTGTAGCGCTATATAAATGCCAAATTATTATTATTATTATTATTATTACGAATTATCCAAGAAATGGTTTGCCTTTTCCTAAATAGCCGGTATCCTCAGGAGGTAACCCTCTGTATCTCTTATCTCAACATTTTGAGACCTCTCTGGAGAGATCCATCTGCTTTATTCAATTGTTTCAGTTGTATTTGTTGGGCAAAAAGACTGCTCTGAGGCAGTCAGTGTGTCATTGTTTGTTGGTTATTTTCTCCCTGTTATTTCCAACTAAAATATATTGAAAATCGAAATGTGGAATCTAGGAAAGACAGAAACATTTAAATTAGATTCACTTTCTAAATCCGGTAAACATTTCCATAGATAAAGGCGGGAAACATGGGAGGAACCAAGGGTCTTTCCACATTTGAGTTGTTTAGGGGATTGGCATAGAACAAGGTCAGGGACAATGAGGGGTGATTTGTTTAATGATCTGCTGCCTGGGATTAAAAGGACCATTTGCTGTGCTTCCTCTCCCCTAGCAGAAGGGAAGGGAGCGGATCACTGATGCAGATCCAGGGACTCACCAGCGCAGTCAGGAAGGCCATCTCGCTGGAAGCACACAGGGTCATAACTTCACTTGGAGGGCAACTGAAGTTCGACTTACACATGAATCAAGAGTGTTCCTGACTTTCCCTCCCTAAACCACGCCCCCTGCCTGTAACCCTCTGTATGGCCAGTCTCCATTTCTCTCCTAGTATAGCCTATCCTTCTAATTGGTCTGCTCCTGGGGCCTTGTTCTACATACATCGTTCCATTGCTTTACAGCCAGGGGTTTGCAATATAAAACCCAGCATCGGCACAGTGTTCCACTGATCTGGAGAAAGGAACATAAAACAAGCTTTAGACATGCCATTTATTTGGAATCAAGTAAGATGTGCATGAAACAGTGTGTTATGCTTCGTTTAGCATACTTTTCAAGATACCCGTCATACCATACTCAAGTTTAAAAATATAGTTCATATAAATATAGTTAACAGGAAAAAAATTTTTTTTTAATCTAGCCAGCAAATAAATGTACTATATAGAATAGGGTATTTAACTTGAATGTTTACTTTAAAATCACATTGTGTGCTCATAATGGATACGTGGCATACATCAATAAAAATATGTCAGGTACTTTTTTCATAACCTATAAAGTTCATATTTATTCCAGTTTAGCTTTTAAACATTTGGTTAGGAAATGTTCTTCATTTTTTCCGCTGATATTTCATCAGCTTCCACATCAAGTGGATTTGTGTAGCCATGACGCGTCATTTCTTCATCGTTCTGATGCTTGGCGAAATTGACAAACACCTAGAAAAGTTAAAACATTTGTTAGCAAAAGAGCATCATGAATGCATATATAGAAACATCCTAGGTGATCAAAAGAGATACTTCTCAAATTACAAGCAGGCATTACATTCTTTTCCATTGCCTTCTTCAGTATGTGTAACTATCAGGACGACAGAGACCCTCTTTAAACACTCTCATCCCTTAAGAAGATGGATTTGATTCTGTTGGACAATAAGACCCTCAAAATCACTAGTATAAGTTTGTCAAAGTGACCGTTTATGTATGTATGTATGTATGTATGTATGTATGTATGTATGTATTTATTTATTTATTTATTTATTTATTTATTTAGCGCACCTAACCCTGAGGTATCTGGACACACATTATTGAGTGGATTAAAACTCTGTTTAGACCCGAAGTAACTTCAGTCTGGTAAAACATTCAGTCACTGGTAAGCGAGATCAAACAAAGGGCAGGATCAGTAAAAATAAATTAATATTAATTTGAACAGGTCAAGCAGCTTGAACCATAAAATAAGATAAGCAGGTGGAGAAGACGAGTAGAAACTGAATGTTATTTGGATTTTAGTAGGAAGCTGATTGAAATTGATCCATTACCAAGATGATAATGTAGTTAAACTGACAATTATCCTCAATGCCTATTGGAAGTTAGACTTCCCAGAAAAGGTTCCTTGCAGCGAAGAATACACTTTATTAAACATGAATCCATTTAGGCTACTCAGTGCCAGTCTACAAACCCCATCGCTGCAAGGTACCTGGGGCCAACTTCCTCAGAGCCTGAGGCTCTAAGCCATTGCCATCTACCGTGAAAGCAACCTTAAACAACTGGGACTCTGAGTGGCGTGGAGTTTGGAGAATGAGCAGTGGCCTCTTGGTGCTGTGACTATCATTCTACCTACATGATCATTCAAACCACCACTCTGAAATGTTAACCATAGCAGACACTGGGCAGTATGAGCTATTTCAGGGCCCTGGCAAAGATAATTGTTCAGAATTACACAACGGTTTGAAAAGAAAACCATATACGCTCATGAACAAGATAGAGGTCCTGCTTCCCCTTCTCTCCCCCGAACTCTGGCACAGGAAGAGGTAATAACCCTGCAATTTAACAAGTCATAGATGGCCCAAATCACGGAGCCTAAAAACTCCCCAAGAGAGATGTGTGCTTGTAAAATAGACAGTATGTCTGTGCCCAACATGCACAGTGTCCTTAATCCTGTACTTCTTGTATTTGGGAACATTTGATGATTCAATCAAAGCAATTTAACGAAAAGCATTGCAGCATCTGTACATGCAAAATTTAAGTGGGCAATAAAGGTACGTGAAATCAGAGAAACAGCTGCGAGGGAAGCCAAGCTCTTTGAAGATCTCATGAAAGGGGAGAAGGAATGTGCCCTGTTATTTCCTGATCATTAACTGTTTCCAAGCCCCAAGCAGGAGTAAGGCTGCGGAGTATCTAGAAAAATGGTTCCAGTATGTCTGATTCCATTCAGATGATTGCATACCTGAGGACATGCTGAAGAGCACACACAATCGCATACAGAGGCGCGCGCGCGCACGCACGCACGCACGCACGCGCACACACACACACGTACGTAATAAAATGTCGATCTATGTACATGAGATAAGCAAACATATCCAACAGCCTGTTGAAGAACAGTACTCACCATCCTCCCATTAAACGAATTTATGCAGTACATTGTCATAATCAACTGCCTTAAAACCTATGTTTCCATTCACTTTGTTGTATGATAAACCTCACAATAATGTCTCTTCTGAACTATATGCAGACAACTCTTTTCATAGGAATATAAATTTTCAAATTCACACAACCATCCAAATACAATGATGAACTGAAGTTATAAAGGGTTAAAGTTTGGCGATGTTTTCAAATCAACACATTTTATGTTCCATATGAACTAATGACGATAATGATTAAATAAAAATAACAAATAGCAATAGTGATGTTCACCTATACTTCTTACACATAAGATAATGACGTGTGTGTCACGATACTGATGAATGGTTATATAAATATAACTATGCATCAAAATCATGTTTCAGTTGTCCTGTGTTTTAAACTGTCTGGCATATCACATACATGATTTCTATGTTTGAGTCACTAATAGTCACTTAAAAAATGTTTTAGGTGAAAGGGTGCTCTGTACTGTAGATTTCTGTGTACCAAGTTGCTATGAGCCTGTGCACTTATTTGTGGACGGAATAAACAAATGTGCGGGTATAATTAAGCCTGGCACTTTTAACTCTGTTCAAGTCGTTTGAGTGAATCTGCCCACGGTGTCTTATGCGAACAGTGCATTGGGGGAACTTTACAGAAAAAAATGACGTTTAGGGCTCTCAAAAAGCTACCATAGAGCTGGGTTTGGACATGAAGGACCCTGGGCTTGGACAGACAACAATATCTTGAGTTCCCTGAGCCCCTTACACATGACTCCAAGTCACACATTACATTTGTCCTTGGTTAAAGCTGTCCCTCTTGCTTTTCCGCCAGCTACACACGTATACTATAGGAACATGCATTCTGAAACGTAGACATTGTGCATGCGTTGAGAGAACTAATGCGATGTTGTTACATCGAAAGTTCTAAGCTGTGATTTTGTTGACATTTCTGTACATAAGAAAGCACTTTCCCTTGGGGACATTGACCAGAGAGCTCAAGCCTATAGAAATTCTGTTGGGCCCTCTTGATGACCTTGGTTTCTTTAGTGTTACCCCATGCATCCCTTGACTTCCCAGTAGAGTACCCTTGCCACACTAACAGAAAGCAGCCAGGCTGGTTCGTGGCACCAATATGTTTACTCCTTTCTTAACAAGTAGGGCACGATCCTGCAGTCAAACACTATACCATCAACATGTGTGTGGGTCACACATGTGGAAAGATATTGTCATGTCTCACCATCTGGAGTTCCCAAACGAATGGTAAATCAAGAACAGATTGAGCCGGTGTAATGGCAAGGGCAAGAGTGAAACCACATTCAGAGGGTTTCCACTGGGAAAAGCCGGGGGTCTGATCAGGGCTGGTAGGAATCTTGCCTTAACTTGGTGAGACAAACCAGCACTGTTGTGAAATGTGTCCCAAATACCAGGCTAGAGGACCTTTGAGAACCGAGATGCCTGCAACATACAGAGCCTGCAGAGATCTGCAGCAGTAAATCGTACACTTAGTGGATCCTGCAACAATAACAAAAAAGTGCATGTGGAACTAACATCTCCGGGGCAATGAGTGATCATATTTCCTGTATTTTGTCATTAGGCGGCCTCCTATCATTACCAGAGGTATCACTTCTTCAGACCAGAGGGTCCACACCATTCCCCAGCAACTTTCACTGCACTTTGTGACCTCCCATCAGCTGCAGTGCTTGCCAGGACAACTTTATTCTCTTGTCTCGGGAGGATAGCTCAGTTGCAACGTGCTCGCCTTGGAAACAAGACAACACGGAGCAACACTGGTTCGATCTCTGGTCTGCGCTTAGAAACCTCTGGGTATTAAGCGCGTTATAAATATCACATCATATCATACCATCTCCAAGACCCCCTTATTATTCTGGGAGTGCCAAGGCTTCATGCCTCTGCATTCCTAAGGACATTTTCACCCCAATCATTGATTTCAGAAACTAACCATTTACTATTAAGGACCAAAGTCTTCAGAAAACGTATGATTTCCCATCAAGAATGTGGGCCAACCATGATGCCACCAAAACCGTGGGTCCACGTGGAGAGTTTTTACCCTTACCTCAGCTTCTTTGGTCTGTATCCCATTTTTCGGCATCTGATACTTAGGGAGCAAGAGAGACAGGACCCTCAGAGGAGGGTATGAAAAAGGTGTATGGGAGTCAAAGACTTTGACTGTGTACCCTGCAATATACACTATTAGTACCCGGCGAGAGTCAAGCAGAATTCAACACGCATTCTGATTGGCTCTCGTCGGGTCCTTACCCAGCCGAGAATCCTTTGATTCGGGACTCCAGCTGCCTTGTCCTCGGCGGGGGGGGCGTGGCAGCCCCTCAGCCAATGAGGAGGCTCGAAGCGGGCCATCCCCGCTCCGAGCCTCCCCACGGCTGAGAGGCTGCCTCCGCCCCCCGCTGGGGACTCGGGTAAGCTTTTTTTTTTTTCCCTTCCCTTCCCTCCCTCCTCCCTACCCCACCCCACTTACCTTCTTGCTCCTGCGTCCCTGGTGCGGGACGATGGCAGCCTCCAGCAGTGTGGAGACTCTGTGCCTCCACACAGCTGGAGGCTTCCATCGTCCCCTGGCAGGGACGAAGGTACCTTTTTTTTTTCTCCCCCTCGTTCCCCTCCCTCCCGCCCTCCCAACCCCACTTACCTTCTGCTTCTTTTTTTCGGGAGTGGACGCGCTGGGAACACTTTTGTTTCCAGCGCGTCCGCTCCCGAAGGCCGCCATGGAAAGAGAAAACGGACTCCCGTTTTCCCTTTCCCGGCGGCCATTTTCTTGGTCGTTTTTTTTTTTCTGTCCCGAAACGTCGCGGCTTTTCGGGACAGAAAAAATAATGCTTTTAGTGCCCGGGTCACGCATATAATGCGGGCCGGGGTACTAACAGCTATATGACCCTCGCGGCGGGGGCATTACCGACTCTGTTAATGCCCCGGGGCCTTCGTTAACTATATATAACTATGGGCCCCGGGGCATTATCTGAGTCGGTAATGCCCCTGCCGCTCGGGTCATATTGCTTAAATAGTGCCAGTGCTGAATACTGCTGAGTGTTTCCTCCTATACCAATCAACCTTTGCTTGGTTATTCCATTAGTACCTTAGACAGGATTTAACTGCAAATCATGTATTTAGTCTATGGAAACCCACTGTGATCTCATAGATACCTCCAATGGAGCTGGGGACCACTGGTTCCAAATGACTCACGTTAATGGTTAATGACTCTTAAATGCCACACCTAAAGACGAGTGGTTGTCACCAATTAATACTAATTTTCCTAGTAAATTCCCATTTATAGTGCAATAGAAATGGCCCTCATTACGAGTTTGGTGGTAGTTCGGCCGTATTCCCGCCAAGTTACTGCCAAAATCGATTACTGTTACCACCACTTGGTCCATAGGCCTCCAAGGGGTTTTTGGCAGAACAACCAAGGTTCTCTTGGTGAGGTTGGTTACGAACTTGGGAAAGGGCAGGACAGCATCTTCACGCATTCAGGGGGATTTGAGTGCGGCATGGATACTCTCAAGCAGGGTCTGAAACTGATGCTGTTAAAAATTAAATATGTCAATCTTAGGAATTGTTCCCTCCTCAAGGCAGCCTTTCACTCAGTACATAGAGGCTCTCTATGTGAGGCCTTGTAGGAACAGGGCTGGATCCTGTAACGTGTCACCTTAAAAAGGCTGTGCATGCTGCCACCAACGGTAAAGTGAGATTAAGCATCAGTGGTGAGCTATCTCAGGAAATGTTATTAAATAGGGGTGTGAGGCAGGGTTCTGTTCTCATCATCATGATTTTTAATGATGTCTTTTTAAAATACGCTGATGGCTGATTACAAGTTGCAGGTGGGGATCCCCCTGAAAGAGGTAGTGTGTGGGTCCCCATCCTCTAATTGTGAATTATGCAGTGATCCTCTCTCAGTATGAGATGGGTTTGAGGCACCTCCACCAGGGCTTTGAGGAGGTTTTCAGATCTAAACACTAATCTATAGCTCCAAAAGTAAGATCATGGTCATAGGGCAGTACAACGATTTACGTCCTTTTGGGAATTAATGGCAGAACTCTTCAGGCTTGATGCTATTATTCCTTCACTTAGATACATTCAGTATCTCTGGTTTTAGAATTTAGAAATCTGTGGAAGTTTCACCAAGTACTTCCTTCTTGGAGATTGTGTATGGAGCACTGCATCCACACCGTCCAGTTATGGCCTTTCCTTTCTGCTTAGTAAGCCCACTGTGCTTCTGGGTCCCTGCTCCATGCGTCCTCTTCCTACGTGAGGGGAAACAAGAATCACCCAAGGTTGCCAGCTCCTCCTATTTTATAGTATCCTGGAACTCCATCCACCATTCCTGATTGTTGGTTTCCACAGCCTTCTGCATATTAAGGCTTCCTTGGTTCTACCCCTCCCCCTTTGTTGGTTGCCACCATTCTGCCACACCTTCCCCTCTCCACTGCACCACCCCAGGGGCCATCCTCTGAAGCATCCTCTAAGCTTCCCTGACTCCATCCCTGTGTCAGTATCCCAGTGGATCGTTGACTTGTGATCATCCCTCTGTCTTTCTCCCTCTGTGGTTATAACTGTTGTTTGTCTGTTCTCCTGTGGGTCTCGTCTTCTAGCTTGAGGGCAGTATGGAGCATATCCGTTTGGATACCAGAGTTCGTTGTTTGGGGATCGTCATAGAGTTATTGGTGTTCTTTTGGCTGGCGTTGGGCTATGGTTATATCGGGGCTCTCGATCTCACAGTCCTTGATGGTGGTGGGTGGAGCTATTCCCGAGCAGATACAATGGTCTGAGAACATGGGCATGAGATATTAAAGTAATGGGTCTTGGAGGGTTTCTAGGCTTCAGCATCCTTTTTGAAAGGCATACGGTCACCTCAGCTCTAGAAGCTTATAGGACAAAGGCGGTGACAAGAGAAATGTATGCACGGAAGATTTAGGGGTTCACTCCATGTTTAACTCTTCAGCAGGCTGAGAATTCATGTTTGATAACGCTAGCGAAGCTCCCACTGGCAACTTCCTGAATGCTCACCCATTAATTAGGAAGTACAAGTTACAGATATTAACAATGAATTTGCCCCAAATAAATAGGTATTCTGGGTTCAAAGGTGGGCTTTTCAGAGCCCCATAGTGAATACAGCCCCAATACATGAGAAGAGAGAGCCACCAGATTGGGAAGACATTCCCTGGTTCAGAGGTATAAAACAGAAATTCACCAGGTTTGGCCTAACGCATCAGTGGGATGTCACAGACCACATTGTTAAAGAATTATTAGGTTATTATCAGGCTATTTTTTGAGCACGGACTGAGCTCTGAGAAGCAGTGATGTGCTTTGTAATCATAGGGGGAAGAGCAAGGTGAGGGGAGCAGAGAAACAAGTGAGTGGGGAGCTAACAAAAGGGAGGGGGAATGTGAGCAGTTTGACATCAAGGGATCTACAAGCAACCAGGGGAGGAAACAGTGGGGATCAGATTAGCCAGTCTCAAGAAGGGTGGGGAGTGGAAGGTGAGTGGGCCTAGGTGTTACCGAGAACCCATTCCTTGAAGAGGAGTGTCTTGAGCTCCTTCCTGAACTGTAGAAGTGAGGGAGTGAGTTTGATGTTGACAGGGTGGGAGGTTCAAGTGTGCACATGTCCCTACTTGGGGTGGATCGCAGGCCTCCAGAGATGCTGACTTTCTCAGTGAGGTAGCTTAGGGACGTCATGGTGACAGCCTCATAGATGATGCAGAAGGATTTGAAGATGATACAGGCTTGGAGCTGAAGCCAGTGCAGTTCAGTGAGGGTCGGTGATGTTGTCGAATTTGCAGTCCTTTGATGAGTCGAGTTGCAGCATGTAGGACATATCTCAGGGGTGCTAGGGTAGTCGCCAGAAGGCCTTCCAAAAGGGCATGGCCACCATCCAGATGGGAGAGGAGTAAGGCTTGGGCAGCAGATCTGAAGTTATTTTCTGGGATGAAGGGATTGATATTCCAAAGTAGAGACAGTTGGTACCAAGCTGTTTGTGTCTTACTTGCTATGTGCTGTTTGAAAGAGATGTGTTTGTTGATGTGGAACCCAAGGGACTTGGTGTAGGTGACCAGCTGTGGTGTCAAGCCCGCAAGGTGCATAGCAGAGAGCCAGGTCTGGATGTCAGGGTGTTTGGTGTGGTTGGCCAGAAGTTGGAATTCATTCTTGGAGGGGTTGAGCTTCAGGTACACGTTGGACATTGAGGATCTTAAGGACATCGTCAACCCTCTTCATGGTAGCCGTTTAGGTGCTGCATGTGCGTCTGAAGACATGTTGGTAGGACTGAAGGAGGTTGTTGGTTTCGATGTGTTGGAGGAGTTTGGTGGCAACTTCTTTCTCAAGGATCTTAACTAGGAAGTGAAGATGGGTGATGGGTCGGTATTTGATGATTTCATCAGGATTCAGTGTTAGTGTCTTGTGAAGCAGGAGGATTTTTCCAGTCTTGAGAGTCAAGGGGAAGGCTCTTTGAGTTAGGAAGCTGTTGATGATTGTCAAGTAAGGCAGGAGTACTACATAAGACAGGGTCTTGAGTATAGAGGGAGGGAGTATGTCCTCTGCATACAATGTGGCTTTGAGCGATGCTAGGGTGGCAATGAAGTCTTCCATAGGAAATGCCTTGAAAGTTGTCCAGGTAGTTGTGGTTTTGGAAGATGGGATATGGGATATGTACTGTGCTGTCAGTTATAGCATTGGTACCCATGGCTAAGTCTTTGCATTGCTGTCTGCAGTGCAGCATGAATGAGGACTTACCATCTTGTTACATGCCAGAATCAGCTGGTGCTTTGCTGCTCTGTGTCTGCTGCCATCCGGAGAGACAAGGAGCTTTGGCTCGGCTCGTTGTTGACCCTGTTGTTTTGGAGCTGGGAGCCGTGCCTCTCCCTGACCCTGCAAGCCATAGGAACTGCCACTGGGGTGAATCCTGGTGAACTATTGCTCACATTGTGTATAGTCACATTATAAATACCAGATAAATAAAGTTGCTGCACTGCGGTCTGTTGCTGTATGTGGATGGGAGCCACATGTCATTCCTTTTCTCCTGCTAAACTTTACCCTTAACAGCTACTATGCAGCTCATTCCTCATACTTGGCATAGTGCCCCCTGAGATTCTTTCATCTTGTTGTCTGCTTTCTCCGTACTTTCATTCCATTTGGCGCCTATACTATCCCTGCTGAGTGGTTCATATATTACTTACATCTTGGCCCTTGTGTACTCATTCATTTCCAGACTCTCTCTCTCCCTTGTTTCTTTGCCCTTCATTTTGGTATCTCTGTTCCCCATGATCTCATCCATTACCCCACATTATACATTTCTATCCTCCCAAAACCTATCAAATCTTGCTTACCTTCAATGGCTACATTAACCTACCCCTTTTAACTTGATCCCCCGGAATGCACACTCCCTTTGTAGCAAGACCCATTCTGTCCTTCATATGTGCTTCGTACTCAATCTACATCTATTATGTGTTACAGAAACCTGGATCTCCCCATTCAATACTGCTACACCTACGGCTTTTTCTACCACCTCTACTGCCTTTAAGCAAACCACTGCCTGACAGGTTAGGGGGAGGGATTTGGGTATTCTCTGCCACTCCTCCTTTTCTCTTTCTCCGAGCTCCCGCTACCCTGCCTTCATTCTCGTCTTTTGAGTATCAATATTCCTCTTTCAAGGAACCTTTCTCTGTGGCTTTCCTCCTCATCTACCATCCTCCTGTCATGGTCAACTCATTCTGCAATGATCTTGACACACTTCTTTCTGTCCTTCTCCCCTTAAATGTTATTCTCCTAGGCAGTTTTAACTTTCAACTTTTCTTGTCCCACTCCAATGACCCCCTCAGTTCTATTCTCAACTCTTACCATCTCTCCTCTATTCCCAATCCCCCTTCCCACATCACTGTCTCTTCCGTTGACTGAATTATTTTTTATCTGCTTTATACAACCTCTCTCTCTGCTTGCACAGTCTATTCCTCTGACCAACAACTCCCTTTTTTCTTTATCATTCCTGTTCCCACTTACTCTGTCCCCCCACCAATTACTTTCTTTGTCGCAATCTGTGTGTATATGACACCTCTTCTTTCATTTCCACCTGCACATCTTCTTTCCCATCTTTTCCTGATTTTGTTTCTCTCTCAGCTGATTCTGCTGCTTCTCCTCTGTCCTCTTCTCTATCTGTGACTCTTGACTCCCTATGCTCTGCATATCCATTCTTACCCATTCAAAAGCCCCCTTAGCCTTGGACCACCTCGCAGCTTCGCACCTTGCAGCAGAATCTCCATTGGGTTGAACGTTGTTGGCATAAGTCTCTTGCTCCTTCTGACTCTACTACCCTCGCTTCACTTCATTCTGCCTTTTATGCTGCTCTTCCCCCTGCCAACCAGTCTTACTATTGCGATCTTCTTCACTCCTACTCGTCTCATCCTCGTCATCTCTTTCAAATTCTGTATTGTATCCTCTCTCCTCCATCTCCTGATCTTACTCTCAACTCGCCCCTCTCCACTGGTAATCTGGCCTTGATCTATTATTCTAAGGTCACCGTCCTCCGTACTGCTATTACACCTTCGGTATCTCCCCGGTCTTCCTCTTCTTTACCTCTGTCTTCAGGTTCACTGTCTGCCTTTATCCCGCTCTCAGAAACTGGCACTGCTGCTTTACCGACTAAGGCACACCCCACTTCTGCCGCTCTTGATCCTCTCCCATCTACTCTTATTCTAAAAGTCTATCCTCTTATCCTTCCTTTTCTTTCTTCTCTCTTCAAAACCTCTCCCTCAACCTCTGTCTATCCGTCTTCTTGTTAACATGCTTTCACTCACCATGCAACCCTTTGAAACCCTCTCTTCCATCTAACTTCTGTCCCATACCCCTTCTTCCCTACCTTTCTAAGCTCTTGGGCCTTGATTCTTTTCTCAAATTTCATCTTTAATTACTTCAAATTCACTAGTTCTTCGTTTCCAACCTGCTTCTGCTCACATCAGTCTACTGAGACTGCTTTACTTTCAGTGTGTAATTCTATTCTTTCTGCTCGATACGCTAAACACTCCTCACGCTTAATTTTTCTTGATCTATCAGCAACTTTTGATTCTGTCGATTACTCCCTTCTACTGCCGCCCTTTCCTCTTTTGGCGTCTCTGCTCTTTTCCTAATTATTTTAAATCATACCTTTGCAACCACTGTCTCTTGAGAGAGCAATATCTCTCCAACCTTAACTCTCCATTGCGATGTTCCAGAAATGTCTATCCTGGATCACCTTCTCTTCTCTCTCTACACCTGTCCCCTTGCAGCCATTGCCTCTTCCTTTGGACTATCCCACCATTTCAATGCTGACAACACCCAACTTTTTCTATCCTTTTCCTTTTTCTCTCCTGAGATTGAAGCTACCGAATGTCTACTGGCCAGTCAATCATGGATGGCCAACCACTATCCTGTCATAAATTCCTCCAAAATGAAGTTTATTTTCTTTCCTGCTCCTACCATCACTCCCCCTTTCTGACCTGCCTCCATCTTCTTTATCGTTTTGAGCAAAATTGTTCAATTCCATTCTGCCAACCGTGGAAGCAAATCTGTAAAATGTTGATCCGTTTCACTCCAATCCGCCACCTGTAAGGAAGGCACTGTATCAAACAGTAAGACACACACAAGTGATCACAGTTGAAGGGTGTTTATTGAACTTCAATTGGGTTTGAAAAATGACTATCCAATCCTAAATCTAAAGATGGGAGCAAGCTAGGACCATCAAATAATAATAACGCAGTCCTAGTCGAGTCTGTCAAGATGAAAGGGCTTATACTTATAAACCTATTGCCAATCCTTACATCTAAATACAAATAGTATGGGAAACAATGTTATGCAAAAGAAAAGTAAATACAAATAGTATGGGAAACAATGTTATATAAAAGAAAAGTGTTCAAGATATGATATGTCAGGATATTCAAGGCATTGTCTTCCTTTCCCCATGTTTTTAGCACGGGACAAGGTGGCACACTCAAGTTTAGCACACTCTCTGGCATCAATAGCACGTAAATGCAGTTCAAAACCTTAACATCAGGGCCTCCTGTGGCAAAGTCTCTTTGCCATTCAAAGTCTCTTATTTCAGAGGGCCTGATGCAACACGACAAACATTAAGGTTCCTCTCTTGTTAGGATTTCACCTATACAACTTCTCGGGTGACTTACCATTCACCCCGGATCACCCTCTGCCGGGCTCAGACCCACTGTAACACAAAACCTTCAATTGATCTCCCTCCGCCGGGCTTGGACCAAATGTATCTACTTTTTCAAGCTTTGTCTTCTTCATTAAAATCGAAGACTTTCGACTGTGCACAGGATTTTGCTTGACCCGTTGCAGGACCATTTTGATTCACAATTACTTGTTCTTTTCTTGATATAACTTTTTTCTCACTTTCACTTTTTCCACTTTTCAGCTGGACCTTACAGAGACCTTTGATTGAGCACCCACATGGTGCCAGACCACTCTGTCAAAGGTATTATATTCACTTTTTAGGTCGCATAACTCAATCACTCATCAGCAGTTCGACTTTACTTGTGTCTCTTATCACACGCATTTTAACAATGTTCATTCCAGTGCTTGCCATACAATGTTGCTGCTTGCAACCTTGACTTCAGCACTGACCGGTTTTGTATTGGTCTCCCCAACTCACTGGCTGTGTTGATTTCACTGACGGTGCGTTGTTCTTTGAGCCAAGGTCGCTACCACAGAGGCTTGTGCTTCTCCCCGCCTTGATTATTGACGCGGGAGGGCCCCAGGTATCTCCGACACACAATGTAGGATTCCTCGGCCTGGTTTCCTGGTCTTACACTTTCAATTCTTGAGGAAATTGAGATAAGGTAACATTTCTTGTCAAAAAAGTCAAGAGCACTTCCCTCCTTGTGATCCCCTTCAGTTTTTAGGCCTTTCATCTCTCGTTCAGCTGCTGTCTCGAAACTGTTATTTCCTCGTGTGCTTGGCCTCGCTCAGAGAGTGCTCTCTTGCTATGCCTTTTATGTGTTTGGGGAAGCTTAATGGAAGTCAGGTGTGTTTGATGGTAAGTAATTGTCTGACCTCTCCTGACCATTGTATTGGTATACGTCCGGTATACTGCTCTGGTGTTAGTCTGTTTTCTCTCATAGTCTGTGTGAAAGTGTTCATGAAGTTTCTTGTGCCATCGTGCAAACTGAAACAAACAGTGCAAAGTTTCTTGTGAAGCTGTGTGCACCAAACAGGGATTGAAAATAGCAACACATGTTTTCTCATGCCGCTGCGTGAACCTAACATGAATCGGAAACAGCGGCACAAATGTTCTTGTGCTGCTGTGCAAACCTACCAGGTACCAAACAAAAATCTACACTTCTAGTGCCGCTAGACGAACCTAGCACAGTTACAAAAAGAATTTGCCAAGTTTCTTGTGTCGCTGAGCGAAACTAGCACAGATCGAATAAATACTTGCATGAAGTTGCTAATTTGACAGACATGACTAGAATAGGAATGCCAACAGAGGCCCCCAATTTGCTGTAATCCATGGAAAATGGGGCAGAACAGCAGCAGCAATGGAGGATACTTAAATGGGTGTTGCAGCCAAAATTCTGAAGCAAAGATTATTTAATCATACTGTAGAGAGGCAGATGTACACATCATCTCTAGTGTCTGCCCCCTCACCTCTGTCATACTGGAAGAACAGCAAGAGAGCACTGTGTGTCCACCAGGCATCGTCCCATTACTGCATTGAAGATATGAGAGATGGTATGCACTCAGACAACAGTATCAAATTTAACGTCATACTGACGTGGTTGAAGGATGTCTGCATACACCACTGGATATAGAAGAGCTATAACTGTACTTCAAACATACCAGAAACAACTAGTCCTTTTCATGCACCACCGGAAAATGTCTTAAAGGAATAGTGCGCTCAAAAATGTGATTGTCTTAAAAGAACGCCAATAATAAAAAACTTATATTAAACTTTTTAAAGAAAGTTCCTATGTAAATTTTGCATGAATAATGTTTAAACCCTTTTAATTTCAAGCACTAGGAGGCATCCATTTTGTGAAATGGATGAGCCTCCAGTGCTTGTGTTAATCTCTGCCGTTGCGGCAATAATGAAGCAAAAGCCACCTGAAGGTAGCTTTTATTACAGCGGCTTTTGCTTCATTAGTGCCAGGCAAACCCTGTTTCCCATCTCGCGGAACCCTCTGTCCGCAATGTCCAGGGCCACTGTGATGGCGTGCTTTGATGCCACCTTCCTTCCTGGTGGATCTCCAAGGCCTCGACCCGCCTGTCATCAGGGAGGAAATCCAAAAGCTCCCGGTCGTATCTGGCCACAATCGCTAAGGCGTTGGCAGCCTTGACCGTCGTCGCCGCTGAATAGATGACTGTCTAGCCATTGAGACCAACTTCTTCCCCTCGTTGTCCAGAGGGGTGAATGAAGAAGATGCCGAACTTGACGATTTCTTCCTGGCGGCTGCCAAGACCACCCAGTCCGGCGACGGTTGAGATCGTAGACACATGGGTGCAGAGTCCGCCACCCTGTATTTCTTTTCAAGTCAGTCTCTCTTCGTCTGGGCTGAGACGGGGTTCCTCAGCAGTGCCGGACCCTCATCCCAAATGTCGTCCAGGAGCGGGACCAAAAGAATGGTCTTCCTCTTTGCCTTCCAGCACTGATACATGAAGCCTTGCTTCTTCTTCTCCTCCGGGGTGAGCTGGAAAAGCTCTGATGCACGGGCGACCATGGAATGGCAGGATCCCACTTCGAATGGTGGAGAAGCTCTCCGCTGTGGTAATTGGTGGTCTCCCATCATACCGTCATCACCTGTGCCCGTTGTTGCTGTGTCTGATTCCGTCCCCCTAGGAGGGGAGTGTAGCAACGGCTGAAATGGAAGTGTAGGATATCTCCTCCTCTTCTTCGCTGGAGGCTCCCCCGGTGTCAACGGGGTCACTGGCAGTAGTGCCGCTTGCAGCGCCATAGGAATCCTCCTCTAGATCTCCGATACCACCATGTGGAGGGTCGACAGGATGTCCTGCAAAACATCTCTAGGAGGCACCTGGGGGTAAGGGTCACTGGGCCCAGTGCCTTTGTCGTCATCCCCGTAGACGGTGTCACCATCATCGCTGCCATCGCCTCTGGCTGGCATCGTCTCGACGGTTTCCTTGTCATCACCTTAAATGGTGTGTATGGTAAGCATCTCCTCCTTGTTGGACGAAGAAATGTCAGTTCTCTGGAGTTCTTCTATGTCTCCCGCCCCCTTTCTTCGGGTCCTGAGGGGTCAGACTCGGGCTGAGGTCTGTCATCCTCTTCTCTGGAGTCATCTCAAACGGGCTTGGCTGAAGCATCCCTCCTGGGCAGAAAGAGCCACTCTGGCTGTTGTCGGGGTACCCTGTCCTGGGTCAGCCCCTATTGCCTTCGAGAGTGAGGCCACCACTAACTCGATGGAGGAGGACGATTTTGCCTGGTGCCCCTGAGCTTTCACGGGCAGGCCGGCTCCCTTGTCCTGCTTGGCCTTCTCCTTCAAAGCTGGGTCGGACACCTCCTTTGTGGCCGGGTCGGACACCTTGTTCTGCTTGGCCTTCTCCTTCGTGGTCGGGTCGGACTCCTTGTCCTGCTTGGCCTTCTCCTTCACGGGCAGGTCAGACACCTTGTCCTGCTTGGCCTTTTCCGGTTTCTCCCGCAGCTTCCCCAGGTTAGCTGATTTCCTCTTGGAAAATCGATCAAGATCGATGCCAAAAGAGGTGATGAATGCGTCCTGACTGTGGCGGGACCCGCAGGAGCGGCGACTCAGACAGAAGCGGACTTGCTGTGCTTTGCCTTGTGTTGGGCCCCCAAGGATGGCGTGCCATAAAAAGAATTTAGAAGCTCACTCAGGTTGGCTGGATCCGGAGAGGCATGCCCCTAAAAACCACGTGGGGTGGAGACCCTGGCCTTGAGCCACGCTGCCAACCGTAGGTATTGATCCTTCATTGTGCGCTTGGTGAAGCCACGGCAGATCTCGCAATCTTCTTCTTTATGTGTCGGGTGTAGGCAATACAGGCACTGGGAATGCTTTTCCTCCATGAACACATTCCACAAACCGCAGCAAAGCTTGAAGAGGGAAACGCTGTCCTTCTTCTCATCCAACATGATCTGCGCAGAGTAGGCCTGATGAAATTCTGGAAGCTTCCAAGAAAAACACTGCACGAATTCTGCCCTTGAGAGGGGTGAAAGATGCCGAAAAACAGGTCCCTGTAAATCAGAAGGATAATCGATTGAGCATATGGGCTCGATTGACCGAAAATAGAGTTTTCCTATCAAAAAAGTGAAAAAATGCAGAAAAGCTCGAAGAGCAAAACGCGAGGGCTCCCAACACCTGAACATGCTGTAAAAATCTGAAGATGGCTGCCTGGGGAGGGGCATAGGTAGAGGGCAGTCATTGACTGTTGGCAGTATGATCCAGAGCTCAGTGATTGGTTTATAAGAGAAAGACAGTTCAGAAAGTAAACTGAAACAGTTTTTTCTTTTACCAAGGATTCCCAGCCTGACGGCAGGGAATATTCATGAGCATGTGAATTCATGCCAGACCCCATGCTGGAGAATCAAAAGAATGTCTGTATTCCCATTTCCTAATTGTATTAAAAGGGGATACAGAATTATGAAGCAGCTGACTGTTAGATAATTTTGACTGTAACCTACTCTATATGGTATATTGAATTCTATGCAGCAAGATGTGCGTTATTGCATCTGTTCATTGCACCGATTTCCTATTAAAAACAAGCACTGTCAAAGACAGCAGTTTTGGATCTTGTGTGTACATTAGATAGGCATTTGACAAACAACACCATAATATGATAAGGTTCTGAGAACATGTGCATGGTACATCCATCAGCTCTCGGGAGGATAGCTCAGCGGCAACGTGCTCGCCTTGGAAGCAAGACGACAAAGAGCAACACAGGTTCGATCCCTGGGTCCGCGCTTAGAAACCTCTGGGTATTAAGCGTGTTATAAATAACCTATCATATCATATCATATCATACTAGGACCACGTTGCTATTAAATGACAAGGTAGTACCATTATGTCAGTGACTAAAAAATGCCTACCTCATGCCTATTATCTCTTCACTGGCTCCACATTCACTTCTTAGAATGTTCTTCATTACCTACATCTAAGTGGTCATGGGTCAGTTGGCACCTCTGGCTGCTAAACTCCACATCTGCAGAGGGTCGAGTTTCAATCGTAGTTCGGGCATTCTAAGACTAACCATTCCCTACCTAAAATATGCCCTTTATACTACCTATTACATTCCAGTTGCTTTGCCCTTTGCATGGGATGCTCTGCCCCTCCAAGTCTTTGCTCCCCCATTTACTGCCTTTGAAAGCCCTTAAAACCGATTTGCCTTCTTACACAACATCCCATTTTTATATTGTTGATTTGATTGAATGTGTTTGTTGCTATATCCAAATTCTGTATTTGTTTCTTTTATACAGCGCCTCACTACCTCCCGGTCAGGTTCTACTTAATAGATCAAATACATACATACATACATACATACATACATAGGTAAACATTCTCTCTAGACCAGCCCCTGCCATGTCTCCTATTTATACCTGGCGGACAGCTGAGTCCTGACCCTTAGGGCTAACCCAGCTCTCTCATGGTTTGCAGGTTCATGCGAGGAGATGAGCCAGTGATGTGAACAGTTCTCCTTGATGGCTGGAATCCTCTTCAGCCAGAGTTGCCAAAAGAGAGGAGAAGGCAGGTATGTGCAGAATCGGTACCTGCTTATCAATGAGCTTGCTTCTTCCACACCCAATTTTCTCCATAGAGCGATTTCTGTTGTCTATGTACTCTCCCACTCACAGAAGCATTTTGGAGCTGAAAATAGATCACAAAGGCACAGGGGTGTACGAAAAATACAGAGAAGGCGCAAAGCTCAACGGAAAGGAGGAGACATCTGTTCATGGAAAGAGGCAGGTTTTTATACCTGCCCTGAACAATCGCAAATCAGGCTGCATCCTCAGAGAGATGGCACAGACAAAATGAGGTCTCCGCACAATATTATTTCAGGTCAGGACTCAGTGGGAGTCAATGATAGTACCAAACAGATAGGGTCCCGAACCCAAGATTTCATTTTTTTCTCTTCATCCTGTGTTCAAATTTCAAATGGTGATTAACCCCTTACTTTGAAAGAGAAGAAAATGGAATCTTGGGTTCAGGACCCTATCTGTTTGGTGCCTCCTCAGAGAGATGGGCCATTGACTTGCCTAACACATCGCCGGCCCTGGAAATTACTGTCCTCCCAATGGGCGTGGCAGAAGCAGAGAAAAAAGAGCAAACCTAGTGCGCTTCACTCGAGTTTTCCTGGAGCTACATTTCGCTGTAGCTGCTGATAAAGGATCTCAGGATCATGAACAACGACCCAGGAAGAATAGGGTGCTTGACAGCTAACCAATGCAATCATTTCAAAGTGTTGAAGGTGGGAACATAAGGGCAGATGAACTGGAATATTCCAAAGCCTCTTAATTTTGGAATGATGGGCAGGCACTCATCTCATCTTGACAACACTAAATCAGCCTACCAGCTACAGCTTGAGACAAAGCCTCATTACGAGTTAGGCAATAAGTGGTAAAATTGGTGGTAACTTAGTTACAGCTAATTTTACCACTATGCCAAATTATGAGTTCGGGTTTTGAGTGGAGTATTTAACTCCAGAAATTCCCTGGAAATAAATCTTCCCACTGAACGCCGAAAAAATGTGCAGTATTAGCCGAATTACAGCAGCAGTAATTCCGCCACAGTAATTCTACAAAAAAAGCTCCATTGGGTCCAACAGACCCAAAATGAATAGGGAATTTCACCACCACCACCACAATTTGTAATCGGGTGGAAATTTCGCCTGACCGACAGTAATTCCTCAGGGCTATTTTTTGGAGGATTTACTTCCCATTTTCCGCCCAACTCGTAATGAGGCACGCAAGAACCATGGTTTCCCACCGGTCAGTTTTAGCAGGCTCCTACACATGCGTGCATCTACTGCTCTCAAACAGGCCTTCACATGAGATGATACGGACCTAGGTCTTCACAGAGGAGAACCTGGGGGTGAACGGCATACTTGTAGACTACAAACCTGAAAGATATGAGAAAGTGGGCAAGAGGAACGACAACAAGTTAAACCAAAGAATCCAAAGCACTGAGGCCTATGGTACACCACAGGTGAATAGTTTGGACAAACATTCGAATGGGGAAGGTGCCACCGACTGGGAGTGGCTGGTTGAGCAAGACTGAATCCAAAGTAGTGCAGTTGCGCTCAGGTCCATTTTGCAAAGTCTCTCCAGGAGTTGCTGATGGTCCGCGCCTTCAAAGGTTGCTGATAATTCTGCTGGAAGATGTTCTCGTGGCAGTGTGGTTAAAGCACAGTTGCTAAGTTCTACTTCAGTAGCGCTCTTCAATGGACTTTCTCAATGGGGGAAAGGAAGCATTTTGACTCCTACAGATCCTAATGGGTAACACTGAAAGATTTTGAGAAAGCATTCTTTAAAAAATGATATCTTTGATAGCGCCAAGAACAACCAACCAACAAAAAATGCATTGGGAGAAACCACCCCTACAGGATTGCTCTCGGATGCTTCAAAAGGTTGGGGGGGCGTCATTACTAGTTTGCTGGTAATTTGTCTGTCAATCTGCTAAATTACCATTAAACCCATTTACTGTTACCACCGCTCAGTTCTATGGGTTTAGCACAAGATTACGAGTGATGGAAGAGTGGTGTTAATCCTCATTTTTGTAATCCATAAATCTCCATCGGCATTTTGGCGTAATTGCCATGGACGGTAATTTCCTCTGCAGTAATTGCACCGATTCTTGACATTAAAGTGGAGGGTTTACCTCCAGCATGATAGTGGAAGTAAATCCTCCGCTTCATCGCCAAACTTAGAATTGGGTGGTGAGTTAAAAACAGCTGCTATTCCACTACCGCCAAAAAAGTGTTATTATTGAACTTACTGCCACTTTTTTTTACCACACGACCTCAGTTGTAATGACGACCTCTGACTTTTAACGTTTGAGATCATGCATATTTTCATTGCATTAGATCATTTTGGCTATTCGCTGGAGAAGACATGTTTTAGTTGTATCTGGGACACATCTATATTTGCTATTACCAAATGCAGAAACCAATGAATCCCTTCTTTCAGCACAGGGAATGCTCTATAAGACAATCAGACTGCATCTGTTTTTATATCTGCAGTTTAAACACAATGGCCGGGAAAAAATATACACTCGCTTCTCTGCGATCGAGCTTGAACTGGTTCACTTTCCCTAAAAATGGCCGCCACGTCCCCGCCTGCCAGTATTACACACTTCATCTGCTCATCCATGGGTGTAACGATCCGATAGACTATGCTGTGGAAAGAAATCTTATTATCTCCAATGAAATGCTTCATTATCCCAAGCAATATGGGGATATTGCGCGCTGATTGTGGGCTCTCTTTGGAGAGCACATCGCTTAAGATCCTATTCCCAGCCGCACTTCATATTTTATTTTCCTGTAGGTGGTTACGTTTATATTGCATTTAAATCTCAATTTTAAGGCTTTTTGGGTAGAAAGCCTTGTGGAGAAATTAGATTTTCTAATGAGATTTTCTTTAAATAGTGCAGATTTACGTGCGTGCTCGCTCGCCCGCTTCATAATCGACCAGCAGGCAGGCGGCATCACAGAAATTGTGACGCGCAACACCTTCTCACTGAGCCATATGATCCGCTGCTGCTGGCATGCGAGGAAATGTTTTAAAAACGTCAAAATAATCCTCTACCACTTGAACGGTAAGCAGCCACCCAAGAGCAATGTGGCCTTCTGCCCTAACAACTAGCTAGACTGTACTTACCAGCAAGCACTGGCAGAGGCACAGGTTCTGGCTGTCTCTGTAGGTGTTTGCTTGGGATGAGATAGAAGGCCAGGCGGATGAGTCTGCTTTTGTGTATGGAGATTGAATGGATGTCATGATGAACATGATTGTTTAGATGGATGGCGGATGCCATTAAGCGAATGGATGTAATTGAGTGGGTGTGTTTGTGGGGGTGGGAAAAAAGATGAATGAGTGAATGTCTTAATTGATGGATGAATGTGTGAAACCGCGCGTGTATTATGAAGGGGTATTTTCGTGGGATTGGATGTCGGTTCATAGATTGATGGACGAATGTCCAAGAAGATAGCAGCCTTTCTGTGGCAAACTGCGGCGAGTGATTGGATTTTAGTGATTATTAGTACTTCTTAAATTTGTTTGTGCTGCCTACATTTGTGGTTTGCTGCTCTAATTAGTTCATTTGGCTTGCATTATAATTCTTAAATGTATCCTTTTGAAGGAAAGAATCCTGTGAGCTTCTTATAGTGTTAGACAGTTCCTGCAGATTCCTGTATACATTTTATACTTAGAGGCTATAAACTTAAAGTTAGCAAATTTCTGCAAGTAAATATTAAAATGATGAGGTTGGGTCTAAGATTGAGGCAAGTTAAAGATTTCTCCTTTTTGCTTCCTGTTTTCCTGGATTCCTCTGGATAATGCTGCTTTCGCGTTGCTGGAGGTATCAACACGGAAAGATGTATGGGTGTGATTGTGTGATAAATGCATCAGTGGGAAAGTGTGTGTATGAGATTGTGTTGAATTGTGAATGGGTGAAATGGAATTTATTTTTATTTTATTGGTTTCTTGTAATGCGCTTAATACCAGAGTTCGGTTTCTACGTGCGGATCCGGGATTCAAACTTCTGTTGCTCTACATGGTCTTTCTTCCAAGACCAGCACGGGCATCTGGATGGGTGGGTGATTTGATGGGTGAAGCAAACCACACTCTAGCAAGATGTAATCCCAATTGGTTCTGTGTGACGCATAACTCTACATGCAGCCCTTTGTGTGCTTCATGTTAGTCGGGGGGCCGGTGCTGACCTCTAGAGCCCTACTCCCTGCAGCAGCCCCAGATTCAGACCCTGCAGGGACATTGGACTCCTGTGGGCACAAGCTAGACCGGCCCTCCAGTGGGGCTTAGCTCGAAGCGCAACGCTAAGAAAAGGTGGGGGAGGATTAAGCAAAGGTACATCCGGGCACAAAGGTCGCTGTGCTTTCAGCTTGTGACTAACCCTGGGAGGTGTGACTGATGGAACCCGCGACCCCAAATTCCTAAACGGACATTTAGATTGTACTTTCATCTTGACATTCAAAAATGTTAGGCCACGTCGATGGTGACATTGTGCCAAGTAAAGTTCATGGTGGCAGCACAGCAGATCGCTCCTACAAAATCCCGGACAGAAGAAAAGAATGGGAGCGGCAATTTATATTATGCATGGATTCTTTATTCAATATCAGGCAGCTGAGGTTCAGATAGTAACATGCCTTTTGCTTCCCTAGAAATCATAGTGTATTCATAACCATCAGAGCAATATGCAACTTACTTCTTTTTACACTAAACAAGTACATATGGAAACAACATACTATGCAAGGACGCTAGTGATCAAGAAGCACGGTTAAAGGTGAAAGTATCTAAAAGAAACAAGTTTCAAATGTTCCACCCCCAAACCCTCGTTTTCCTTTGTAAAAAAACTTTTTTTGCACACTAAACTAAGCACTCAAAACGTTTTTTTTTTGGTCCTTTTGGTTTTGAAAAAAATGGCATTTGAACCTTTTTTTTCGATCCTTTGACCGGACACGAAGAAGCACAATGGAGGGAGAAGCAGGCGTGTGTGTTTGTTTGTGCGGACACATTCCTCGGGTTGTGTGATCTGCTTTTTCTGATCTGATCAATGCGTGTGGGGCTACTGACCTTTGCGCTGAGTTTCTGACCACCATGTCGTCATGACTTGTGCCAGCAGTGGGCAATGTCGGTGCTTTGAGTGCAATACTGCACATTTTGTATTTAAATAGACCTGAGCACTTCAATGCAAACCTACTATAAAAAGTTCCCCTTATGGGAAATTCTAGAGTACATTTATTATTAATTCTCTCAACTACTCCCACTCTTCCTTGTTGGAGTCACCCACTGGTCGTCCTCTACTGTCTCGAAACCTAGGACTAGTTCACCATTCAACCGTTTCTGAATTGGATCCATCTCATCGTCTATATGTTGAAGGTGGAAGGGGGCTCATGTCCAGTCTGTGGAGGGTGAGTACTTGGTCACTGCTGAGCATCCAGGGTGATTTAGTCACCCTCTGTACAGTGGATCGACTCTTGCCCTGTTCTACCTACTTCATCTGCTGGTTCCATCCAATGCTATAATCAACTTGATGTCCTGATTCCTTGAAAAGTGGGGTACAGTGCATGATCTTTAAACATCTCAATATTTCTATTCTTTTGGTAAACTTTAGGAGTCATGCCTGGCAGTCGGAGGGGGATTACTTACCTTTTTCGCTCCTTGTATGGAGCTAGCCGGCGACCGAGATTGCCTGGGAAAGTCTGTCCTCAGTTTCAGTCAACACATACAACACATAAAGACTGACGTCTTCTCTAAAAAAAACTCTTGCGGAAAATGCATTGTTGGCCATAAAACAGGCTCTGTAGACGTGCTGATAGCATGCCAACAGCCAAAACCGAGTCTGTCTTTGCCCATGCATGAGAGGGAGCAAGGGAGCACTGACGCTACAAATGTATATATCATTAACGGTAAGCGTTTCCACATTGTAGGTACAGTTTAATCTATGGCATCACAATTATCCATTATTGCATACAACCTTCACCTCACTAACTTCTCTAAAATTGACCTGGCTACCAATATATAGGCGCGTTATATCATATCATAACATCAATATATTTGAGTACATTTATTCTGCGATCTACATGAGATGATCAGATCGTAGTAAATTGTCCAAATGATCCTTACAAATGTTAATCCTTACAAATGTATTAATATCATGAGATGTTTGAATAATATGGTCGAAACTGTAACACAGTACATGAATTAATAAACAACTTAATGTTGCTAATATATATAGTGCTCCCTTTGTGATGTCCTGAAAGTAGTGGCAGCAGCTTCAATCATGTTTACAATAATACTTAAATAATATGGGCCTCATTATGAGGCAGGCGCTCCCGTAATGAAAGGTGCCGGTACGGAACCGGCACTGTTCATTACGGGATGCCTGATTACGAGGTCCCCTAGCGGGACCCGGAATAGACGTCTGGTGGAACCAGACGTCCTTTCCGGGTCCCACGAGGTGACCAAGGAGCTAATAACGAGCCCGTTATTAAGGGGCCCGTTATTAGCTCCAACTCCATTCCCAGAGAGCCCTACATGGGCTCAAATAGGAATGGGGAATGGTTTTGTGCATGAGGAATTACCGGGTCCTCCAAGGTCGGAATGACCCGGTAATTCCTCATTCACAGAACCCGCCACTGGAACCGTAATGAGGACCTATAAGTTGAAATTAGGACATTACATTATGTTATGTTTAATAGCACTGATGTTTTTCATGCCTTAATGGTGATTCCCAGGTTTAAGCGTTAACAAATCCTAAAAGCTAACAATGCGCAGATGTGGAATAACCGTGCTGTGCTGGTCCAATATCCAAGATATAAAGAAAATGAGATTTGTAATGTATGCCTATTTTATTAAGATTGTGAATTGAATACATTTCAAGGTCAAGCCTTTTGAAGGCGAAGCCGACACCATAGCATGTGCATGTGTTTCGCCTTTATTACAGCTTTGTCAAGGCTAATTAAATAAAATAATGAAGCTCAACTTGTAAATGAGGCAAACTTACATATAAGTCATAAATAAATGTTTTAATACCAATTTAAGAGTTGATATTAAGCAGCAGAAAATACAATTTGGAAACATAGAAGGGGGCAGGAGAGAAGGAGGGGGTGGAAACAGGAGAGGCGGGAGAGGGAAGAATGAAACAAACATGTTAGTGACATGATTTCAAGTAAGCAATTCATTTGGAACAGCAATATTCGAAAACAGTAGTAGCTGATGTGATATGTTTGGTTATATTCATAAGCATTTGATATTAATTGTTGAAACAATAATGTGCTTTCAAGAAATGGAGTCAGGTTGAGTCGTGGTGTAACCCCTGGACTGAATTGGCAAGTCACTCTCCAGCGGTTCAAGTCAGGTCCCGGCGTCAAGTGGTTGATTTGAGCCTAGCCGGTGACAGGCTCAGCTAGGGCATGATGCAACATCAAACAGGGTCTATGTGTAAGCCATTGTTTGAAGGTTCTGAGTGCCAGAAAGTAGCAACGGCAGATCCCTCAGCGTCAATGGCATCAAATTCACTCTCATGGCTGTCCGACTGATTTCCAGGTGGTGGAACGGGGAGCCTTAGAAGATCTGGTCCTCTTAGTGCTGGGAGACCCAATTCAGGGCTCGAGGAGAGGGGGAGTCTGTTCAGGGCCTGCTCTCCTAGCTCTGTGGACCTCTGTAGCAGAACAGCATGCCCTGTTCACAACAAATGTAATTTCCAATGTTCCCAGGGAGTGGGCTGTGGGCAGAGCTCTCCTCTGCTTTGGACGGCTCCTTCTTCACTTCAGTGGTGGATGGCTTTGGAAGCACACTCTCCCAAAAGAGGTCTGTTGAATCCTTTTAAGGTGTAATTCCAGAGTGAATCAAAGAAGTGACGGGAGACCACGTCTTTTAAAGGAAAAAGTCCACAGGTGGTTGGACTAAAGCAAGCCTACCTTAGTGGTCCCAATGCCTGTTCTTCAAAGATGTGAACTTTGCCCTTCTGATATCACACTCAAAGGGCTTTGCTCTAGAGGAAGTGGAGAGGACAGAAAGCAGAGAGAGGCAGAGAGAAAAAAAATGGTGGAAGTCTTCTTCCATGGTACTGACTACTTTAACCCTGCCAACATCCTTTCTCACTAGGAACAGAGTCCTTTAGAAATGCAGCACCCTGGTGTGAGGCTACTCTCATTAAATGGGCGTGCTTCTTTGATGATAGGGCCCTAGTAAGCTGCCTGGTGGGTGACTTACTCTGGCGCAGGCCAAACCATTCAGGTTCCTCTCCTGTCATTTGGCAGGCTGAGCCTGTCTGGCCAGAATACACAGGAACTTACACCTGTGTGATATCAACTTGGATGTGGCTGCAATGATCATAAGTAGTCCCACCCACTATGCCTCAACTCGGACATAGCTGTATGTTGGAGTTTAACGTGCCACCATCATGGGCTATTCGAGGTGATCATCATATTTGTTGGTAAAGGGGGCATATCTGAAATTTAGCCCCTGTGCTGCAGCGACTTGGCTGTCAGGTCAGCTGTCAAATGGGCAACTGTGAACTCTGAATCTGCTCTGTAGCACTGGTAGACTAGATGCTGAAAATCAGCCTACTGATGCAGCCTACTGATGCAGCCTACTGATGCAGCAGGGCACATGTACACACTATGCTTTTGGAATGGAGCTTATGAAAGGGGAATCTGATCATCATATTGCCCTTTCAGAGATTAAATGACCTGCATCCTTTTATTAATGTAATAAACAACAACAATGCCAGGACCCCTACACCTTGCCAAATGGCAACCTGTCACACTCTCTTTTTCTTTGTTTCTTTTGCTCACTGACTTTCGTCACCTCTCCTTTGCTCTCATCTCTCCCTCTCTCTATCCCTCTCTCTCCCTCTCTCTTTCATTCTTTCTTTCATTCAGTCAAAGCCCACTCAAGCACTCCCTGTTTTGCTTATATGTTTCACTCTCTTACTTTACCTGTTACTGGTATCCAGTTTTGTGTACCAGTTGTTATTTGAAGGTAACGTTCAGCCATTTAAAAGAGCATGTAATAACCCCTTTTCACACTTTCCCATTTTTCCCAGATCAAAGAACACAAAGATAACATTCATGTTGTCTAAGATCACACAAATGGTTTCAATGAGTTAGTGGGATTAAAGCCTGGGAATCCTATAGCCACAGCTGACCGCATAACAAGTATATTGTCGTTCCGACCTAAGGAAATCAGCACAGCACATCATATTTAGAGGATATTTAATCACAAATACTATGCAATGATCAGTTTCTAAACCAGAAAAGGGGTGGGAGGGCCCTGTTGGTTGTGGCACTGGACCTCAAATGTCTTCACCAGTTAAGGCAGTACGGAACACATGGATGAATAATGAGTCTCACTGCATAGTTTGAATGCAGTGTGGATTTATTGGCATAATACATAAAGCACTTGTAGTGCCAATCACATGAGGAGTGCCGACACGTATTTCGACCATAGGATCTTTGTCAAGGCTATATTGTTGTGGTATGGTGTTTTTACCATTTGAGTGATCCACAGTTGCTATCCAGCACTCCTACTCTCAGGAACCATTTCCAGCATTGCCTAACCAGATAAGCACGTTCATACTACCTCTCAATACCTTAACACCGTATATCTTCATTCAACTAACCACCCCTTCTCATTCCCTCCTTCCCTGCTGCATCTTCGGCTATCCATGCCCATTTCCTCACTATGGACCATACCTATTTGTTAAAATTAATGTACAATTTTCCATTTGTTCCTGTATGAAACTGTCACCTTCGCTCTCGCGTCACACCATGATACTGTTCAATCATTACACATATGTATATATGTCACTTGGCAATATACAACCTCACAAATTCACTATGCATCTGTTGGTTGTTTGCCACTCACCACAACAATATAGACTTGACAAAGACCTTATAGTCGAAACATGTGTCGGCACT
Source organism: Ambystoma mexicanum (assembly GCF_040938575.1). Classification (NCBI taxonomy): domain Eukaryota; kingdom Metazoa; phylum Chordata; class Amphibia; order Caudata; family Ambystomatidae; genus Ambystoma; species Ambystoma mexicanum. The sequence continues at coordinate 1,378,585,139 of NC_090935.1, forward strand.
CCTCATGTGATTGGCCCTGCAACTGCTTTATGTCTGTGGCTATCTTATGCCAACAAATCCACACCGCATTCAAACTAAGTAGTAAGACTCATTATTCATCCATAACTGGTGAAGACATTTGAAGTCCAGCGCCACAACAAACAGGGCCCCCACCTTTTCTCCTACACCTCACAATAGGGGACCCCTGGAGCTTTGTCGCGCGAGTACCCAGTGAATGGCAGCAGGACACATAACAGCCTATGGAATCAGATCTAGCACAGGGATCCATTATTCCTCCAATGCTCCTACCAAAACCCTCTCTACAGTTTCTAAACCAGTATTTCCAAAAGCAATATTAAAACCTGTAGCATAGCCATGAAGTGGCTGTTTAGCCCCATGACAAATGTGAGGCCATGTCTTGGCTTTTCAGACAGAAGTAGTTTGATTTTTGGGAGAGGCATGCCTTAAGGTAGGAGACGCCTATGCATATCTTATCTAGTACAATACTCATGCTCATACATATGAGTAAAAACCACATTCTGTCAGAAAATGGAAAGCTGCACGTGCATGAGCACCGAGAGCTACATGGACTCTAACACCAGAATGCAGACACTTTGAAACCTGTGTAAGTGCATTTAGCATTAAGTGGAGAATTGCTCTAGTGCAAATATCATATTCTTTCAAACCATTTTTGTACCAGAGCAAATTTTGTCCTAGTGCTACATCTAATACAAATATTGCACAGTGCAAAAGTTCACTGAAAGAATATGAGCCGGATTTACAAAGCGTTTTAATGGGATTTGCCATTGTGAGAAAGGTTTTTTTTTTTTTACATTAGGCCCAATGTTTTTTTGCACTAGGGCAGTTTTTGTTTGGGTGCTAAATCTACTGCACAGCTGCAAACTTGATGTACTACCTCCCTGCTTGCTCTTCGGTACCAGGGTTATCCAAAGATTTAAAGTGATGTATTGGAGCTTCTACTGATTATAGAATGTGGCACTTGTAAAGACTGGGGGCCTGATTCACAAACCTTTTTATCAATGGGATGCACCCATTAAAACACGCTTTATGAATCAGGCCCTGAGTGTGGAGAATGACAATGATCATTTTGTGACATTATTAATATCTCTAGAAAGCGTGTCCATGTCTTGAGAGATCAACATATCCAGTAGAAGCGATGTGTACAATTTCTAGAGGCTCTGCCATACAGAATGTACAAGGATGGTTTGTCTCCAACTCTTACCTGGTCCAGAGTTGTCTGCGACACAGAGTAGTCTTCAATGCTGAGCTGCTCTTTGTTCTCAGTGAAGGCACTAAAAATGGCTGACAAGGAGATGATGCCGGATGGCAGCTGGTACTGCAGAGTGTTGTGATGCTTCTCCTTCAGCACGCTGCCAGGAAAGGACGCTTCAACAAAGTCCTCCACCGGTTGCAGCTTTGGGGGCAGTCCAGCAACTCTCACGATGACGGTGTACCCCTCGCCAAACCTGTCAACAAAAGAAGTAGATGAGCATGCTGGTAATCGTGAACCAGGCTCACTTTCATGAAAAAGTGCTGGCTCCTTTTTCTAACTTCAAAATATGAACTTGTCTGCCCTGTTGACACTCCATGCTGGTTATAGACCAAGGTGAAGTTCCTCAAAGTAATACAGGGAGCTCATAATCTGAAATTGGTTCTCATTGAAGAAGGATTAATTTCTTGTTAAGTCCAAATAAGCATCACAACCCCCACATGTGTTAATAGTGCAGTGGTGTTGTAACAGTTAAGAATGTGTTTTTGATTTGTTATATGTTATGTGTTGAATTGCTGCACTTGTTTGCGTTTTTACGCACCTCATCCAGCGTATCCCATTCACTGTTCTTGTAATGTATTATGTCATAGATCATCTTTTGTAATTTTGTTTTATTTGAGTGTGATTATCAGCCTACCACAGGTTATTTTTTTAGCATACAGGCCTAATAAAAAGATACATATTTTTCTAAAGAATATGCATTGGTGAATATAAAATTACAAAACAAAGAGAACAAATGCAAAGGTCCTGTTGATGAAAAGTATCTTAATTTTTGGTCCCATTCGTAAACGTTAAGGAACCAAAACTGTACACACATAGGGGGTCATTATGACCCAGGCGTTAACCATGGCGCTATTAGCGCCATGGTTGACGCTGGTATTTTAACGATTGCGCCATGGTGGATGGCGGATTTACCGCCCCATTCCAAAGTTGGCGGGGCGGTAATTCCCCATTCACCATTGGCCCTTCCCCATTCCCATTTCTGACCCCATAGGGCTCAATCGCGGTACCGTAATTACCTTCAATGTCCCTTTGCGGGTCCAATACTTAACGGCTGGTCAACAACAGCCGTTAAGGTAGGGACCCGCAAAGGGACCTCGTAATTAGGCGGTAAGGGGTTAACGGCACTGCAACCTTTTATGGCGGTGTTAACCCCTTACCGCCTGGGTCGTAATGAGGCCCATAGTAAGTTACAATCATGCTTTTAAATCATGTGGGCACATGTTGGGAACCTACCCCTAAATTCCGCTCATTGAGGAGATAAGCGCTCATTATAAGGAATCTTTGGTCAGTGCGAGTGGATGATCTCAGACCATGATCACGCCCACTTGACTGCAGCTGTCCATGCAAGCTTGCCTATTTCATTGCATTTGAAGACGATGTGGGGTATGTAAAAGGCGATATGTGTTTATCATCCATATTACATTTAACTAATTTTAATTCCATGCATCTATCGTTTTGCTCTCTACATTTAAGTAGCACAGGGAGTAGGGAGATGAACAGATGTGCTGAAGACCACATGTTAATATGTTTTAAAATCAGAACCCCAAGCTTTTTTTTGGGGTTTGAAATGTCATTCCCAGTGCCCTGGATGACAGCGCTATAAAGCCTTGATCGCCTCTGGCAGATATATTAATCTGTATAAGAGACTGGCTACTTCCGTCCCAGCACCTGACACAGCAAAGTCAATGGGAGGAGTCTATAAAGATTGCTCTGCAAATAGCCAGCAACAACTGTGTTTTTTTTTTAATTGACTTGCATTCCCTCTAGAATGTTTCCAATAACATTATGTAATCTGTGGGGGATTTGCGGGTCAATATTTACATCCCTGTAATTCAAGCATGATTGACAAACTCTTGAGCCCATTAAAATCTGTAGGAGTTCCAGGTGGAATTCAGGAGTCTTGGAAAGCCTGGGCCCCCTGTGTGAATAGGGCACTTCCAAGAGCAACCTTAATCCCTGAATCTCCAAAGAAGTAGTTCAGTAAATAACAAGAATTCCCTCATAAAATCGCACAGGGGGTCATTAGGAGTGTGCTGGTAGAACTACTGGTTCTACCAGCTCTGGCATTCTTTCCAGACTGTGTCCCTCTGAGTCTGCCAGTAGGGGCAGTAATCTACAGGTTCGACCTGCAAGGAGTTGAGGCCCCTACTGGCAGAGTACTCACTGAAGCACTGACACCATTAAAAACGGTGCCGGTGCTTCAGTAGTTTCGATTTCATGGAGTCCTATGGGATTCCATGGAATGGGAACTTACCGCCGTTGCTGGCACTGGTAATATCCCGGAAACACTGGGATATTGGGCGCCGGTAACGGTAAGGCGAGTCTGCCGGTGCACCGGCGGGTTACCAGCAGACTCGTAATGAGGCCCTTTGAGTTAGAGTTCCACCTTCTATACATTAAGACTTTGTCCTGTGGGTTTAGCCTGGTTGCAAGGGAGGGAGGCAAAGCTCATGTGGGCCAGGAGTGGACGGACAGAAAGATGAAGAGAATGAAAGGAGAACGTGAAAGAAAGTCAGACATTTTACTTCTTTTAGTAGCAAAAGCAAGTTAGATTTATATACTGTGATAAGGGATGCAGTCACAGACATTTAAGATATACTACTTATTACATACTAAAGCTTTGCAAAGAATATAAACGCATATAGGCCATGGTACTGTTTTTTTTTGGCAAGGATTAAATAAAATGAAAGGGCATTTGGAAAAAATATATATACTGGGTACACTGTTTCTTAAGCCGTTCAGTCAGACCAGGAGTATATGTCAGGTTGTGTAAGACAAGAGGTACCATTCATAGATATAGAAATCGATATAGTTGCATCTGAGTTAGATAAAAGAAATATAGCTAGGTGGTACAAGGAGTTCACAGAATGTGATTGACACATGGGTGTGCAGACTGGAGGGCCATTAAGGAGGCAATGGTAAGTACCTTGGTTGAGCACTGCATGAAAATGCAGGTCCAAAATAGGTTGGAAGCAAAAGGGGACGTTGTAACGTCAGCATGGGGTTCTTTCAGTGCCTGGGGCAGAGATAATGTCTCCAGCCTCGCTATTGTCTTGCTTTCTCGATCCTAGGGTGCTGGCTGCAGGTATAGTTCTAAGGTGTCCAGAAAGGGACATTTTGTTTTACAGTCTCATTCTAGAGATGCTTTATTGTGCCAATGTTCAAATGAAATGTCCAGAAGCCTGTGGTTGAAAGCCACATGGCGAGCATGCCAATGAGAGATGCCAGCAAATAAACAGCAGAGCACATCACTAATTTAGCAGAACAAGCGTGAATCGAAATAATTACATCTGGAGTGTGAGCATTGGCTAAAATGATTAGCGCCCTACACAATGTTCGCCGAAGTAATTTGTGACGGGACTGTTTGCCATTATGAGTCGTGTTTCCCTTCAAAATGTGAGGCGATTAAAAAGCTATAATTTACATGCATTCTAGGTCTTTGCATATTCTCAAAAGGCACACACTGTCCCCAGTGCGCCACCATTTTTTGGCTCGCATGGTGGTGTCAAACTAATTTCCTGCTCCGGAAACAGCCGCCATTTTTAATTAAATTGTTTGAATTCATTGGCGCACATGCCATGCAAATTTCAATGTGGCAGGTCTACGAAAATGTTACAGTTTTAATTAACAATTTGCTCGCAGCGTCAGCAAATGCGCGTTCCCGCTGACCCACTCCTCCCCTTTGCGTTAGTTATGTGTCTGTATCAATTGAATTGATATTCATTAAAGAAAGGCTCAACCTACCTCAGGGGCTAACAACCTTGAAATCGTTTCCGAGGCCGCCACACTCTTAAATGTATCTTCAAACTTTCCCTGCCTTTTGTGCTTCCGGTGTTATTATACTTCGAATCTCCCAAGATTAAGAAGGGCCAAGCACATAGTAGGTAAACATTTTGCCCCTCCTAGTGGAAAAGTCCATCTGACAACGATATGCCCAAAAGGTAAGAACGAATCACCTCAGCATCCGGTTCAAGTTTTACAATTACTTGCTGGAGCACGGGTCATCCTGGCCTGGAGTTATTTAAGGAGCTAGGCTTGAGTGCCTTAATTAAAATCAGCTTGAAAGGCAGTCAATTGATGATCACATCGGGAAAAAGAATCCTAGAATCAGAGTGGCTGGATGGAAAGCGCAAACGGCTTGTAGAGAATTACCAAAACAAGCAAATCCGTCGGGGTCAGATAGGTATTGCACAACGCCACAGCGGCTTGATTTCAAGGGAGTCTCCAGGTCTTTCATTGTTGCACATCTGGAGGGAGTGATCACCCTGCATTTTGGGGCCTCATTCTGGATTTGGCAGCGTTGCCTCCGGTAAAATCGCCAAACATGCTGTTATCGCATGCAGTAAACATGCAACACCAGGAGCGAGCCGCATGATTTAGAGCCATGCAGACCCATCATTTATTCCCAATTTTGGAGTAGGATATGACTTCATTGGGGGCTTGTGGTATTAAAGCCGGCAGTAATCCTGCATGTAGTACTGCATGTGGTTAACGGTTTTGTGGGGTTTAGGGGTTCCGCCACTTTAAAAGCGTTTCTGTTGTGAAATGTGTGGTTTGAAAAAGTGAGCAAACATCCGGTAGTCCAAAATACTGGAAGTGTTACCACTAATTCAAACTCAGTTTTTTGTGTAAGTCACTGTTAGAAGATTATCGGAAATTATATATGAAAACCGTGAGAGTTGTTTAGGATGTGCCATTGTAATTCTACACTAAGGAGTGTTGTGCATTCCAGGCAACACTGCAGCACCCCTTGTGAGGGTTGATTCCTACGGTGAGATGAGTAGTATACGTGCAAGAGAAGCACACTCACATTAAAACCCACTAACGGCACACTTGCATGTGATGGCTTGACAGAATCTCATTTGCAAAGTTGCGCTCCCCCAAGTTTTCTCATTTTTAATTACACTCAGTGGAGATGCTTTTGTATTGTTGCACCAAGTTACTTTATCTCCCTTTAGGAGCCTATTGGCACCAGGGAGCTTGACAGCTATATTACAAGAATCTATTGGCTAATCTGTTCTTATAAGTACACAAATATATATATATATATATATATATATATATATATATATATATATATATATATATATATATATATATATATTCAATAAAGGGACGTTATGGTTAAGTGGCACTAATAAAAACCTATGAAATTGAAGGAAAAACATGTGTTAAAGGAACGTTATGGTTACAAGTAAAACCGAAAAACCTTAGAAATGTGCCAGTTATGGTAAGCTAAACAACCACTGTGTACTGCTTAGACTAACAACAAGAACATCAAAGATGACATCACAAATGTCATTGATGACATCACTCATGACATCACATATCTGGCCCACTTGTTTTTGTTCACTGACATATCTGGGACAGGTGATTTTGTTCGCTGACATTCAGAATATTAAAATTCAAAAGGTGCTGTATATCTAGATGTTAACCTTGTCATATGTTCTTAAAGTACGTTCCATAGGGTCTGGTCTCAGCTCATGGTGCATGTACATGGGGCAATAGGCAGGCTTCAAACACACAATTCATGTGTATACATGAAGGTAAACTTTAATGCTATTAACATTTTCTGATGATGTTGTTTCTTTCTTCCTGACTTTAATTTCCCTGTATGTGCCTCGGATGTGTATGCATTGTGGCTCTTCATATGTATTGTTTGTACTAGCACACATGTGTAGTAAGTCTTGAATTGTTTGCTAGTTATTACATGTTTAACATTACACAATCACAACTGACATCTTGTTACCAACATTATAAGCACAACCCCTTGTAGGGACTTTTCATCAAAATTAATTTCACGTATGATGTCATCAGTGATGTCATCAATGACATTTGGGATATCTTCTTTGATGTTCTGGGTGTTAGTTTTAACAGTGCACAATGGTGGCACGAGTTATGGTTGCTTAGCTTATCATAATTACTGAATTTCTGAGGTCGTTTGGTTTTACTTGTAACCAAAACGTCCCTTTAACACATTTTTTTCATTGAATTTCATAGGATTTTATTAGTGCAACTTAACCATAACGTCCGGATCCATAACGTACTTTCCTTAGGGTTTGGTCTCATCTCATGGTACACGTACCTGAGGCAATAGGCAGGCCTCAAACACACAATTCATTTTTATACATGAAGGTAAACTTTAATGCTATTAACTTTTTCTGATCACGCTGTTTCTTTCTTCCTTACTTTAACTTATCTGCATGTGCCTCTGATGTGTATGCATTGTGGCTCTTAATATGTATTGTTTGCACTAGCACACGTGTGTAGTAAGTCTTGAATTGTTAGCTAGTTATTACATGTTTAACATTACACAATCACTCCTGACATCTTGTTACCAACATTATAAGCACAACCCCTTCTAGGGACTTTTCATGAAAATTAATTTCACGTGTGATATCATCAGTGATTTCATCAATGACATTTGGGATGTCATCTTTGATGTCCTGGGCATTAGTCTTAGCAGTGCACAGTGGTGGCACGAGTTATGGTTGCTTAGCTTACCAAAACTGCCGAAATTCTGAGGGTTTTCGGTTTTACTTGTAACCATAATGTCCCTTTAGCACATTTTTTGTCATTGAATTTCATAGGTTTTTATTAGTGCATCTTTACCATACCATCCCTTTAACAAAATTTTTTCATTGAATTTCATAGGTTTTTATTAGTGCAATTTAACTATAACGTCCCTTTAACAAAGTTTTGTCAGTGAAATGTATAGGTTTTTATTGGTACAAAGTAACCATAACGTCTCTTTAACAATGTTTTTTTTCAGAGAATTTCATGGGTTTTTACCAGTGCATGCTATCATCCTACAACTTACTAATATCATACTTACACCAATATAGCAACATTTCTGTCCAATTTACAAAGTTTCACCTTCAAACTCTGCCATTTCCCACCATCTAGCATAATTCTGAACATTTCTATACTTTTCCCACTGTTTTTGCTTCCGTCGATGTCCGCAAACGCCTGCCATCATCGCAGACCTTCCAGACAGTGCCACTTGACCATGCGGCATGATGACATGTCCATGAACGCGTTTGCACTTTGCGTTCGGGTCCTTGCTTCAAGGACAGTTTGGCACTGCATTTTCTACTGATCTAGGAACTTTCAAGCTCAAAATGGACCCTTGCACAGCTCCTACACCTATTCTTACTCATTATCCATAAACAATCTAGTACAGGGCACATACTTGGAAGAATAGTAACAAAACTGCTATTTATCTTAAAGATGGCATCAGCTATTGCCATCCCTCCTCCCCAAGAGCCACCACCACCACCACCAGCTGAAGGACCCACCAGCTGAATGACCCACACAACAAAAAAAGCACAGTATTTCCAAAGACAATAAAGAAACCAAGAAGATGAGGTAGAGAAAGTGCCTATCTCTAGCATGCAGAGAGAATAATGGGTGTGGCCATTCTGTACCACTGTTGGGAATGTACCAAAGGCAAAAGCTACAAAAGTAAAATGCAGTCAGTGCAACTTTGTACTCAGTCGCGGACTACCTGTATATTAGTCCTACGGGACCATCTCCATGCGCCGCCACACCAAATCCAACCACTGCAATGCTCTCAGAAGGATTGTTCCTTTCTTAGCAAGTAGTAGCCTGTCTTCCTCCACATCATCTTACTCAACCGATACTGTAACCACAAAGCCTACTTCTTTTGGACACAAAATCCCACCAGCTAACTTGCAAGCAATAAAAGAGGCTGTTGATCCATATCTTTTAAAGATCACACACTTCTGTGTATACTGCAACACACCATTCTGCAGGGGGAAGCAATTTTGAAGTGCTTTTGAAACTATAATCAAGGAGCATGAGAAACACTGCCCACTACGAAGTAACACACGCGCAAAATCTTCCGGTGTACACCTGCCCCTCCATATTAGTGCTTGGTGCCTCTTCCCTCATTTCCCTCCCCACCTTATGTTCAAACCTCTCCTGCAAACATTTGTTTCAAAAACAACAAAAGAAAGTTTCCTTTTGGAACCAACTTTCACAGTTAAAACATAGAACTAAAAATCTTTCTCAGTAAAGTACATAGACTCAATAAGTTTTTCCAACATTAGCATTTTGTGTTTTGCTAAAAGAAATAATGTAGCGTTCATGCCCTGTTCCAGGGACTGGACTGGAGGATAACGGCCCGGAAGCCCAAGTTATCAGCCCAAGCGATGTGTGTCTGTCTATGCCCTGATGCCTGCGGGCTTTGGCGCATTATAAATAAATTAATTAATTAATAAATAATGAGTGCTCCGGACCATTATCCTACATTCCAAGCCCTGCGCCATTAGCACCCCTGGTTACTAACGCGGGAACCCGGGGGCTGAAAAAAGAGATCTTTGTTCCTACAGCGGGACACCGGAGCACCATGGGAAGGGAAGGTGGGGCTCTGTACAGAGCACCTCTTCCCTTTCCATGGCAGCCTGCAGAAGGTGAAGACAAAACTCTATGAACATATTACCACAAGCACATTTTTTTCCCTCTTCCCTTTCCATGGCAGCCTGCAGAAGGCGAAGACAGGACCCTATGACCATATTACCACCAGCACATTTCTTTTCCCTTTCAAACCTATCTCACTTTTGAATACCTCTACCACATAGAGTTTCCAAGCGGAAATTAGCATTTTGTGTTATGCTAATGGGAATAATGTGGCACCATCACCCGTTCCAAGGACTGGAATGGGGGATAACAGCTCAGCAGCCCAAGTTATTGGCCCAAGCAAAGTGTGTCTGTGTGCACCCTGATGCCTGTGGGCTTTGGCGCATTACAAATAAATAAATAAATAACGAGGGCTCCAAACCATTATCCTCCATTCCAAGGCCTGCGATGGGGGATAAAGGCCATTACCACCCCTGGTTCCCAAAGTACAGAGCCCCTCTTCCCTATCCATGCCAGCCTGCAGAAGGCAAAGACAGAACCCTATGACCATATTACCACAAGCACATTTTTTCCCCTTTTCCCTTTCCATGGCAGACTGCAGAAGGCAAAGACAGAACTCTATGACCATATTACCACAAGCACATTTTTCTTCCCTTTCAAACCTATCCCACTTTCGAATAACTCTACCACATAGAGTTTCCTGGTGGAAATAGCAACTTTAACCCCATTTGTCGTCCCTCGTGCTAATGGCCAATAGCCAGATTGTTCAGGTCATGACCTTATACCATGACCCGGACAATCTGGCCACTTCCCATGGCCACAAGCTACACCTCAGTCACCAAAGGTATACCACTATTTTTTGTACCTACTTTATGACACTAAAAATAAAACACAGGACATTTGCAAAACCATGCTTTCAGGTGCTGGCCAATGCTCCTTACACGAGTTTGCTTGAAATCCGGCCATGTATTATTTTTTCAAAAGTGTCAAAATGTGTGTACATACAATAGTCATATAACTTAGCCCCCAACTTGACAAAATCTATTCATACTTTACACAAACATTCAAGGTTGGCTCTATAATCTTTCTGAAAACGTTTTTCCACATTCGTCATACGGCAACAAAGTTATAAGCCATCTAAAAATGTTGAGACCCCCCACAAATTTAGCCCCCTCTTGAGAAAATCACACCAAGCTTTACAAAAACATGTATTTCTAGATTTAACTTTTGAGCAGATTCGTCAAATGACATGACATTTATAAGCTTTTACAATATTTTGGGACCCCCCTCTAATGCTGCCCCCTCTTTACAGAATCCCACCATACTTTGCAATACTTTTAAGAATAAGGGCTAGCATAGAACTCCAAAATGTCATGCAATTTCATCGAGTGGTGCCAAAGTTATAAGCCATTCAATAACTGCTTTTTACCAAACCTGTAATGCAGAAATAGCCACAGATACCCCCGAACATCTGAAGTGTCCACAAACATCACAGGACTGTCCCCGGACATCTGCAGTGTCGGCTGCCTTTTTGAGGTGAAAAACACCTGTGTTGATGTTGCCTTTTTGTCTGCTGTTTTTGTTAATGAATGTAAAATGTTATGGTTTGACCGAATGTGTAACCAGATAAGGGACCAAGTCTTACTTACGATCTGCATTTTTTTCAAATCTTTTGAATGTGCATATATATCTACAGGGAAAATGTACTAATTTGTGAAATATATTGAATATTTTTGTATTTTTATGGTTATTTACACCCGAGATACTTTAATTCATACCCGATGGCAGTGTCCTTGTACCTAGTACTCTTCTTTCTAGTGCATTCTAGGCAGAACTAAAGTCCAAAGAGCATCCTGCCAAGTGACAATATTGATATACAATGAGAAATAAAGTTATAGTCATATCGATTTGAAGAGAAATAAAGTTACTGAACTGTGCTAGCCCGCATTGGTTCTTTAGATAAAAGTGCTATTTAGTGGCAAATAATATGCTATCCAGAACTGATACAAGATGCTCTTTGCCAATTCCAGGACGTCATCTGTGATCCCAAAGTGACATTCTCACATTACACCAGCAAATGAGGGAGAGCACTTTCATAGACTGTTCTGAACCCGACTAAACTCTTGCAGCATGTTCACCAAGGGACACATAATTTGCAGGCAGAGTCCTTCTTTCTTAGGGAGGCAAGACCTGCGTGGAGCGAAGGCAGCATGGGAGTTCTGGCATAGGAAAGTCCCTTTCCATCATTGTGGATTCTCCCTCTATACTTGGTTCTGCTGAGCATGAACTCCACTAGAAGCAATGCACTCTGGTAATTTCTGCAAAAGATGATGCCCCCATTGGATCTTAACAAGAGGTTTGGCCGTGAGCAATGCTCTCATAATGCACTGACTGCATTAACTAGCATCTCTCAATTAAAGAGATCTGGGTCCCATGAGAGGGGCTAATACATAGGAAAAGCACATGCTCCAATGTCACTCCATCCTTTTCTAAGAGACTGGGCAAGAGGGTTGTACAATAGGAGACATGGCAACTGTGAGATGTCATTAAGCAGAGTGATCTCCCAAAAAAAAGCATGAATCAGACATCAGGATTTCACAAAGCTTTATTTTGCAAACAAACATAAAATGGGGCCAGATGGGAGTTCAGACCAGTTAGTATTTTGGGTCAGAATGGAGCATTCTACCCAAGCGGTCATCAAAACGTGCAACCCAAAGACATGTCTCTCCTAGCAAAGCCTCTTCTGGGTCTCTCACTAAAGGTTGTGTTCCGTGTTTCCAAAGTGTTCTTGTCCTCTCCGTGGCCAGGGTCTCAAGAGTGTGTGGTAACCAGCCAAACTAACTCTTAGATGTAGACATGTGTATTGTTACTGATTTTCTTTTTGTTTTCTTTTATGTACAGCCAATTTAAGGAATTGATTATGAAGACAAATTTAAGTGAATTGAAGAAAAGCTAAATGAAAGTAACTATCTACAGTTGGCCACGTATTTAGATTGTGCCATTTCACTTTCACACTCTGTTAACTTTTTACGTGTTACTGTGCACAGCTGCGATTTGTATGAATCAGTACTTATATTTAAGTCGGTTTGTAATCTACACTCATCATTTTCATTTGTATTTGCCTGTTACTGTAGGGTTTGTATTTGAGAAGGAAGAAATGTAATAGACATTATTTCAAGCATATTATACCAGGATCCTCTACTATGGAAAGAAAGCGGTATTGACTTCTGGAAGGGGAATTCATCGACCAATCTTGAAACAGAATGAGTTATGAAGGATAATGATAGAGGTCTTAGAGAAGTGAGACTAAAGCTAGGTCACCCCAACATAGAGCACAACTACAGCTATTTAGCCTCGCTCTTGTTTTCACCCCTGATTTCCTGAGCTTCCTCTCTCCAGTGCTGGACTGCCCTCCTGAGATACAGGGATTTTCCTCAGGAGGCTTCTACAGATGGGATCTAGTTTGGGATTTATTCATTGCCATAGGACTGGTGAGCATGCAGCCCAAAGAATAAATGCTGTACACTTGAATATGAATACTTGATTTTATACAGTTGGGGTCGGAGATGGCCTGTGAGCATTAGACGCTTTGTAGTCACCAGTTGGGTTTGTTTGCACTAGGAGTAAGAAAAACATTCACTGCGTAATGATGCCTGGCTCTATGCTCTTGTTTTTCCATGGTGCCAGCAGGATGGGGCAGTGTAGGCTGCCCTGCAGGATGGGGCAGTGTAGGCTGCCCTGCAGGATGGGGCAGTGTAGGCTGCCTCTAGAGAGACATCCACTGGCCACACAGTGCCGTCTAGTCATTCTGCTGCCTGGGACTTATGATGAAGAATCAAGGAGCCATATATTTGAACAACAGCAAAAATGCACTTGTTCTGTTGGCACATGCCACCCGGTCCAATATTCCCATGTGAAATCCAGCCACAGTAGCAAACATATCCACAAAGGCAATTAAAGCCATCAATCTAAATATGACCCGTCTCCATTGCATTTTGTGTCATTCTGCCTCTGTCTGTTGATGGTAGTCCTTTGGGCCCTCTTTTTAGTCTGGCTTCTTATATAATGCAGTTGGGGCGACCTAAAGCTGTACATCTTTATATATGTGCACTCTTCAGGTGTAAATATAGAGGTCCATTTGAATACCACATTATTTCTCCAAAAATCTGGACAGATTTCTGGAGAAAACATGTGTTTTTCCGATTTCCTCTGTTTATGCTTCCTGAACATGATTCCGTTCGTCGTCAACTACCTTCTCTCTCTCTCTCTCTCTCTGTCTTTCTTTCTCTGTCTCTCTAGCTCCCCTTTTCCTTTTTGTACTACCCTTTGTATTCTCATTTTCGATTCAAAGCCCCCGTCAATCTCAGGCTCCATTGCCTTTTTTGGGCTCACTATGTATCTCTCCGTGTTGGTGCACACACTCCTCTCCACTCCTCCTTCCTTCTTCACCCCACCCTTCTACTTTCACCATTTCCTTTATCAGCCCTTCTTGTTCTGAAGTTTGTTACTTCTTTTTCTCTCTCCTTTGCAACTCGTGAGCTCGCTCTCTGCTCCCCACCCCATCACTTTTGAATTTCATTGTTCTTTCCTTCTGCCCAGGTTACAGCTCTCTGCTCTTCTCCCTTTTCCCCCCATGCCTGATTTCCTCTCTCTGTTCATCCTTCCATGTTCTGATCTCCCTCCTGCCCTTTCTCCAAAATCCACTTTGGATGCCCTTTGTATTTCATGACTCCCATTCGTCCTCCACTCTCATCTCTGTTCATGATCTCTCGTCTCCCTTCTCGATTTTCCCTATATGTACCACATTTCTTTCCATTGAGGGCCTACATCCAGCAGGAATTTGCCTTCGGGCCAAAGGGCATCTCCATCAAGGGTGGACTGGCCTATAGGGAACTCCGGAGATTTCCCGCTAGGCCTCTGCACCCTGGGTCTCGTTTGTGAAGTATTTCCAAATTTTCCCATAGGAAAATGGTTGGACTTGCTGAAAATGTGTAATATAGGGCAACTTTGAAAATTATTTCCAGGGCCTCTTTTGGTTCTCAGACCACCCCCGATCTCCATTGGTGTCCAGAAAATACTTAGCAGATCCTCAGCTTGGCTGGTCATATGTATATGTCCTAATAAAGAATGGAGCATGCCACTAACAGTCAAAAACATAGAGCATTGAAAGACAGCATAATGCATTGATCCCTGAGGTCTCACATGCTTGAAGGGCATGGCCTCACCCAAAAAGTCCTCACCCCCACCCACGATAAAGGGAGAATACTAGACTTGGTAGCCACCTCCAACTGCCCTACTACTATCACTAAAATTACACTCCAGCCTTGGACTGACCACTTCCTCATCAATTTCTACTTAACACTTAACAAGATGTCCAGAATTGAAAAAACAATGGCACCATCTGTTCCCACTAGATCCAGAAAAAACATCACACCAGACAATATCCTACCCCTGCTCCTCCCAACCATCAATGCCTTGCCATTTGATTCTGACCCAGACACCATAGTTAAAATATATAACAACACCATGGCCATAGCCATGGACACCATCACCCCACTGAAAAACTGTAAAAGTAAACAACAATCCCACCTTAATACTTGGTTCACCCCCCATCTAAAAGAACTGAGACTGGGAAAAAGGAAGCTTGAAACTGTATGGCAACACTCCCCTACAGCTGAAAATAAACTTAAACTGAAATTGTGCGCTACACATTATAAGAAAGCAATCATCCAAGCTAAAAAAGAAGTCTATAACGACCGAATTTCCAAAGCATGCTCCAATACAAAGGAACTATTCGCAATCTTGCGAGAACTCGAATCCCCCATATCACCACCTGATAACGTACCCAAAGACAAGCAATGGTGTACCAATATCCAAAATGCCCTCGCTAATAAAGTAAAAACACTACAAACAAAAATTGCTATAAAAAAAGCCTCGCTCCCTCTTAGTGAAATTCCCAGCATGCCCACGCCCACGCTCAAACCTAGCCTAACACCCTTCAAATTCTCTAAAGTTTCCACACATGAAACTGAAAAAATCATTGCCTCACTAAAACCATCCAATTGCAAAGGCGATTACTGCCCAGCCCAGTTAATCAAGGATGCCGCTAGAGACCTTGCCCCCTTCGTCACTAAACTCATCAATGCCTCCTTCTCATCTAGCACCGTCCCAAGTAGCTTAAAAGAGTCCTGGGTTCTCCCCCTGCTTAAAAAACAAACCTTAGACCCCTATATCTCCACCAACTAAAGGCCCATCACTACTGTGCCTTTCCTCCTGAAGATAATTGACAGAGTGGCCTATCTCCAAATCCAAAAATACCTAGAGACCAACCAACTCCTCGGCACAATCGGGCTTCAGACCGCAACACGGCACTGAGACCGCCCTTATAGATCTCAAAGCCCAAATTGACGAGCTCAACGATAAAGGAAACACAGCTATGCTACTCCTCCTTGATCTGTCGGCGGCTTTTGACGTAGTGGACCACGCAGTACTCTGCAAACACCTAGAGTCAGCCACCCACTTTTCAAGTGAAGCTATAGCCTGGATCCAATCCTTTCTCGACAACAGAAGCATGCAAGTCTTCTCCACCTTAGACTCTGCAGACCCTATCCAGACAACATGTGGAGTCCCACAGGGCTCTTGTGTCTCGCCAAAGATGTATAATATATTTACTAAACCTCTATTCGACAAACTGGACAGACTGGGTGTCACCTACACAAATTATGCAGACGACACCCAGATCCTCATCCCCCTTTCGGGCAATTTCACTACGGATAAAGCATGTAGAAATCCATGCCCAAGAAAGGGCCCAAATGGCCATTTGTAGCCTGGAGATGCCAAGGAGTTCAAGGTTATAACGGACCAATGCAGAACGAGCATTTGCGATGAGATTGTGCTGTATTCTTGAATTGAATGCATAGATGAATCTGGAGACAGATCTCAAGGCAAGTTAATGTATTCTTTTTAGGTGGTCAGGTCATTAAGCCGGGTCTGTGGCTCAGTGGACTAATGCATCCACTACAGGTGCCTGTGTGTGACCTCATGGTCACAGGTTCGTATCCCGGCGGGTTCACTCAGCCCTTCATCCTTCTGAGGTCGATTAAAGTAGTACCATTAAGTTGGGTAACAATAAACATCGGTTATCAGCGCCAAGATGCCCCTTTGGGGTGAAAGTGCGCTTTACAAATACGCCTGTTATGTTATGTTATCAGTACTAAGTATCAGCAGGCATGTATTAAGATCCCATTGACGCAGCACTCACCGCTGATCCATTCCCCATTCCCCCCTTCTCAGCTCTAACTGTTTCTTAGAACATTCTCTCATCTCTCATACCAGGAATCCACCTGCAGCCTCACCCAATGCATGCTCGCAGAATCCTGACAGGGATGCTCAGAGAGTAGGACACAACAGAACTCCTGAAGGGCTCCTTTGAGAGAATCCCTGCACGCATGCAGTGAATTCATGTTTACTCTCCGATAGGCTGAACACTTGTCTACCCACTATTGGATGCGGATGTGTCTCTCTCACACAGCAACCTGAGTACAAGGAAAACCATGTGTGAGGCTCAACATGGACCACACATGGCTTTCCGTGAGGCAGGGTCATGTGTATGAGGTAGCAGAGAATGTCGTGAGCGTACAGCAAATTCACACTGATTCTGCAGCTAGTCCAGTTCTCATGATTGGCAGGTTGCGGATCCACATGCAGTGCTGCCACAGTCTCATGATGCTAATGGAACACTATATACAACACTGCACAGTTCTGGAAATTGGTGGAAGTCGAATAAAAAACTCATACAATCTAACAAGTTCGTTGCCTGCATCCTTATTGAGGGCCACACTTGTGAGCCCCAAGGGCAGCAACATATAGGATCCAGTGGAAAACAAAAGCATTACTTGAAAAAAAGAATCCGCTTTGGAATTACAGGTACGACACAATCCAGATAGAACACTTTTGCTTTTACTGTTTGTCTTTTCATCTTTCCTTATGTGAAATGCATGTATGAATATAATAGTATATAATATTGAAACTGTTTATATTAATATCCATAGAATGATAATGTCCAATAATAATTAGCTTTGTAATAATTATTACATGTATAATAATTGTACATTGTATAATTGTTACATTATTACTAATAATAATAATAATAATAATAATAATAATAATAATAATAATAATAGAAGAAGAAGAAGAAGAAGAAGAACAAGAAGAAGAAGAAGGAGAAGAAGAAAGTACCCGCCAATGTATGATGTAGGGGGTATGCAAATCACATAGGAGGTCCGTGATCAAATAGAGGAAAGTGGCAGAAGGTCACAGGACTCTGCAGTAACACAAGGACGTCATTTAGGAGTCGCCATGGGTCTCCCTTGCGACCACTGAGGTCTCCCTTGCTACCCCTGTGGACCTCCTTGCTACCCCTAAAAGAATTTCTTTTTAAAAAAACGTTTTTTTTTTTTTATAATTTGAAGCTCCTGGGCTTTGGCCAATGCCATGTGGCTATTTGGACTATTTGACTATTTGTCTTTCTGGAATTCCATACCATAATTCCTAGACTCATTAAAGTTTTATTTCAGGCACACTTCAGGGGGTAAGTCACTGATGTTGTCTGTTCTTAAAGACCTCAAATTCACAATGCAGACAACATCCTCCAAAAAGCATTTAGAGTAGAATAGGCATCCATTTCAGACATTGGAGGTCATTACGACCAAGGCGGCAAGTACACCAACTTTACCACCATGGTGTAAACTACGTTTACACCATGGTGGATGGCGGATTTACCGCCCCATTCCAAGGTGAGTGGGGCGGTAAATTCCCATTTCCCATTTACCCTTCCCCATTCCCATTTTTGCCCCATAGGGCATAATGGGAGTGGGGAAGGCGCTAATTACGGCACCGTAAATTACGGTGCCATAATTAGCACCAAGGCGGTTTAGCGCCATGGATTTTAACGCCTGCTAAAAGCAGCCGTTAAAATTGGAATCAGGCGTTAAGGGTTAACGACGGCGTTAACCCTTACCGCCTGGGTCGTAATGACCTCCATTGTATTTTTCTTTTCGCAAGTTGCAGTTATAGCATGTTCTTTCTGCCAATACATATGGTGATCCATTCTTGTATGAAATGTATATAACGTTACAGTAATATTGTAACCATATTTTTCATAGTGTACTTAGAAACAATGCTATGTGATGCCACTAACTGTTTTATTAAGGGGTAAACAACGGTCATGTTCCATCGTGTCCTGTGATTTCACTTCGAGGTGGGGTCACATGACATCACTTCCTGTGATGTCATCAAAGGTCAAGGGTCATGTGATGTTACTTCCGCTACCGCTGGTATTTTGGTGAAATTACATCCCTGCAGTAACGTGCTATATTACTTATGCGTATGGTCGGGGAGTAGTTTATTCCTTAATCCTTATAATAGATTGCCAAATTGGCATACACTTTAATGTCTTGCCTCCTCCACAATGCAACGTTAGAGCTCTTTCAGTTGTGGATACTTACAATCAGTGTAAAATCAGCTTTGGTAAATAAAATGCACCTAAAACCACTAAAATCAATGTTAACATGCAGCTTGATTCTTGTTCTCCCATGTTATGCTCCAACCCTGGGCAAAATGAACAGTTGCAGAAGTGATGCTGTGTTCTTATTGCAGGTCAGTACTGTGCCACAACTGACCTTTAATTAGCACATTATTTACTGGATTGTATGTGGGCATTGCTAGCTTCCGTGTATTAAAAAAAACAATAATAAGAATAAGAATTAATTATGTATAATAATATTAATTATTACTATGGCAATGTTCGGTTTTGCTGAGATCACAACTGTCCATGTCCAGCACTAGCATGTGGCAGCTGCAGTCAGGGAAAACATTTTAGAAATCAGCGCCAATCTGGAAACTTCTTGAGGTTTGTTTAAGATCGGACGTGACTTTCATCCCACTTCCTAAACGCTCCCTGATTGACGCAGTGGGGAATTCTGCTTCCGCCCACTTCACACGGCAATACTTCAATCACGGCGACTCAATCAGGATTCGGCGGATAAATTGTCTTCTGGCAGAGCAGCAGCAGCGTGACTCCTGATGCGGTGCATAAAAGATGCGCGTGGCTAAAAATAGATTCATGTTTTCCAAAGGAATTGACAGTATCAGCCCCCTGCCCGGCCCCTTCTAGAGTTGAATTATTGAGGAGAGTGGAAGATTAGACGAGCGTTTCTCGAGCTTGATATGACTCCGCATCTGCCTTTGAAAGGCCTTAGCTTCGCAACATCAGATCCTTGTTAATGGCCGCTGTTTGGTAGTACAACACGGGCAAGATGTTCGTCTCGGGCTGCGCTTGTCGAGTGCGGTATGGAAACTGCTAGAATAAATCCACCTAGCATTCTTGTACAGTATGTTATGTAGTTATGCTATGGGACATTTAGACTGTGCTAAAGGCCCCACAATGGCATCACGACGCTTGCTAATCTGATCGGTTCCACGTGTTAATATCCCTGCAAAAATATTGCGATACAAAAATATCGCCATATTTTTTCGGCGATATTGACCCATGGATCCTGTGAGGGACACCCCTGCAATCCCTTCTTTATTTTAAAATGTGTGGGATACACCCCCGCAACCACAAATTATCCCCCCCAAAAATATCGCCTATGGCGATACACACGGCCATATGTACGGCAATATTTTTGGTGGGGATATTTTGTGGGATACCATCTGATCTCGGTTTTAAGAAGAGAGGATCACGGGAATTAAAATGCTTTCAAAACACGGGGAGTTCCACGACGAGGCAACCAGCACTTGGTAGAAACGGCCCAATACATACTTTCACTTAAAACGTGGGATAGTTGCCAAATATTTATTCATTGAGGGAAAGTATTCAGAAGGTTGGAGCCAAGATCATTTTCATTTTAAATTGGACGGTGAGTAGTTATGCAGAATTGTTTGCGATAAAACAGACTTCTTCAATTTGACGCTGGCGTCTACTGGGAGCCCGTGTTATCTCTGTTGTGGTGGTAGTGGCCATTTTTGTATAACATGACCTGCTGCCTCAGAGTTGCTACAGAGGGGTGACGTTTGCAAGCAGCGTCCAGAGGGATGGTGGAAGTTCAGATAGTCTTGAGGAGAGGAATGTTTTCAGATCTTTCTTGAAACTCAAATGATCCACAATCTGACAAAGTGAGCCTGGCAACTCATTTCACATTTTGGGTGTAAGAATTGGAAAGGGATGGCCACCCCTTGTGTGTTTGTTTTGGGGTGTGGGCGCATATGAGCCTCTTTAAAGCAGTGCAGGGATCACACAGACAAGTAACGACATAGCTTTGCTCACAAGGACAGTCCTATACCATGGACAACATGATGCCTGTACCATACAGATCTGTTGGACTGGCAATCAAAGCAGAGGACACAGGGAGGGAGTGATATGATGGATACACGGATGGCGCTAAGGGATTACCAGCACCGGTAAGGGCGCCGGTGCCGGTAATCCCTTAGCGCCATACTACGAGGTCCCTCAGCGGGTCCCGTCCTTAACGTGTGGCCAGACCACATGTTAAGGAAGGGACCCGCTGAGGGACTTCAGGGCAAATAACGGTACCGCTAAAAGAGGTACCGTTATTTGCTCCTTCCCCATTCCCATTGAGCCCTATGGGGGCTCAAATGGGAATGGGGAAGGGCCTAGGTGAATGGGGAATTACCGCCCCGCCAACCTTGGAATGGGGCGGTAATTCCCCCATTCACCAAGGCGGAATCGGTAAAATACCGGCGGCAACCATTACGCTAATAGCGTCATGGTTACCGCCATCCGTGTAATGAGGCCCGATCTCTCATACCACATTATGGCACTTGAGTGGGGTGCGGCTTGAGATATCCTCAGTTGCAGACATAGCGCAGTTTACCATGCATGGTTGAGCAGAGCAGATCAGCTGCTGGGCTGCTGGTCCGCTGCAGCACTGGGAAGTCCTTTGGGTAGCGGGAAAACTGGTGCCGAGCCTGTGCAGAGCTGGAGTGGGTGTGGGAGAGTGAGGTGGGCACCGAACTGCTACGGAACCCGGAGTCAGGAGACTGTTCAGCGGTAAGGATATGATATCTCTCCTGGAGACATATGAGCAGCTGCACTTTGCCAACGCATGAAGCCATCTTCGAAGCTTAACAGGGAGATCTAGATAGATATTATTTACGTAGTTTGTGGTCTATTACCGGGGCAGTAAATCCTGAGCCTGGTGCAGAACGGTCAGGAAAGGAAAGATTATTTTCCAAGTGTGAAGTATGAAGAAAGCCTGTGCATGCTGCCTCAAACACAACAACACCTCTTACGCACCACAAACAGCACACTTCACAGCACCCAACATGAAAACAAACCATGCACAATCATACCTCAACACCACTTGACGGCGACCGACTGAAAGCGCACCAATACTCAGTGACCGTTTTTTCCGAACTGAAGATGCCAACAGCACATCAAAGCTGTCTTGCGTTTTTTCCCTCTCAATCCCACAAACAAACCCGTCCCCAACCCTCTTACCATTGCAGATCCGCTGGAGCAGCAAGAGATCACTCAAGGGCAACAATACTCGGTAAAAGACCCCATAACATTCACATTCCTGGGGGACTTCACAAATGTGCTTGAGAAATGAGAAAACTCAGTCCCATAATAATATTTTGACAATTTCACCCTTTGATAATTATCCATATCTAAGAAGTAGAATAACAACCATCATTATAAAGGTTCAATAGTTAAGGCTTATATCAACCAGAGGAATAATTGCCAGAGAAGAAGGAAGGATGTGACATAGCGTATGCACATTGTGCTAAAGCAGATGTTAACCTGCTCCGGAACATGAGGATTACACTAGAGAATTCATTTTGTTGAGAGAGTCAGGGACTTTGAGAGAAGCACCTCAGCAGCTGCCGTGCAAATGCCAAATGATACCCTGCAGGGGCTTACTCTTGGTATTACACAAAGGTCCACAAAGACACTTGCCTAATGCAAAATGTGTTCTCAATGTTGGTGGTTGGCACTGAAAAGAAGGCCTTCTCTCAATTCCATGGGGAGTGACTTTCATTTGGTGGAGTGCATGGTGGTAGAGCTGAACAATGCACAACAACAACAATCTTCTAAGTAAACACACTGACGGTCTCAACAAGAAAGGAATGAGGCAAACCATGCCCACACAGGGGCTCTCTTTAAGCAGGATCATTAGGGTCTTTCGATGTGTAGGTGAAATTACACTATTCCACCTTCCAACGGCATGCCAGGCATGCAAAAGCTTAAAAAAGGTCCGTGTTGCAAGAGACATGTTGGCAGATATTGACAAATATGCACACTGAACCCCAACCGTTCTGTGGCTTCTTTTGGGCTCCCTTGTATGAGAGAGTGTGCCAATGTTGCATTTCCAGAGGAAAGGGTTTACTTGCAGCTCCATCACTATGCTTTCATGAATAGAGCATGCAGTCTTGTTTAGTCATCAGATACCCAGAATTTTACACACACACACACACGCACACACTCACGGACGCACGCACGCACACACTCACGCACGCATACACGCACGCACACACCACACACACACTCCCTCTCTCTCCTCTCTCTCTCTCTCTCTCTCTCTCTCTGAACATGATATTCTAATTTGACTATGGTGATTTTCATGTAAGAGAGAGGCACTGAATAGGGCATGGGGATTTTTAACGACCATCCCCAAACCCAACAAAATGAATTCCAGACTGAGGTTGAGGGGCAGTAGACCCGGACCCCAAAGATTCAGTTGGCTAAAGGTTGAGGCTATCAGAAACACATAATATAGGATACTATAGAGTTTCTTTTTGCCAGAAAGTCGGTAATTGGTGGCCGTGCACATTAGATATAGGCCTGGACTTAGGGGGATAACAGACATGGCTTTGTATAGGAGCCAATGTTCCTTTAATGGATAGTTGATACTAAAGTTGCTGCATGGCGAATTTCATCTGCTTCAAGGTGGGTTTGTTAACTTAGGGAAGGCTCCAAGCCAAGTGTGGCTGTTTTGTTTGAAGGCAAACACACAGGCAGCCCTGATGTTCAGTGAGATCTAGGCCACGCCCAGGAGTTTTGAATGATGACCACCATTAGGCGTCATCGGGGGAGGAGGCTGGAATAGGGCTGTGATCATCATCGCAGAACTGAGTTTCCAAGGCAGATGAAAAAAGATGGTTTTGATTTTGGTAATGAGATCTCCATTGACGACCATGATTAGGCAATGTGATTGGCGGCAGAGTGAACTGATTGTGGCTTTGTCACAAGCCAAAAAGCTAATCAAGCCAGGGGAGTTTTTAGAATGACAAACAGGTATGCAAATCATTGTAATGATACTCATTTTATGCAATGTACTTTCATACATGTTTATTGCAAATACATATACAAACGGACTGGCTCTTTACCTCAATATATTTGCGGGCCAGAAGTGAATTCACAAAGATTTTTAAAGGTGTCAGTAGAAACAAAACAACTGATAACATACATGTCTAATTTAAAATGCATTCACAAATGGTGGTTACTTTTCACGTATGTGAGTGTAAAGTACACATGTGCAATATATGCACGAATGCGTCCGTTATGCACACACTGTCATTACTGGATCATCCGGGTATTCCCAGCCCAGGGTGGTCGTCAGTCTAGGGTTAAGGGAGAGCGAAGCAGATTCTGATGGAGGCCAGCATAGGCGCCATTACTGCAAACAAGCAAGAATTGACACGCCTTCATGCGCACTTCACATTTCACGCGATTGTGTGCAAGTGGTGTGTCATGTGTGAAAAGGGTTCAGATTGGTGTCCGTGTGTCATACACCAAGAGACCAATTTACTTTCAATAGTTACATCATTACAAAATGTAAAATATAATGTTAATAACTACATGTCTTTAAATGATTGCGCACATGATTAGCACATGCATAATAATGATGTCGTGACACAGGGAGCATCTCAAGCTGTAATGTTCTGCACAAGCGCTTAGGATGTGTTGGAGCAGAGCTATTGTTGCATTTTACTCAGCAATTGGTCAGTGAAATAAGAGACACGCGGTCAGTGAGCATGGTTTTGAGGGAGTGGCTGCATGGAATTGCTTCATGGAGGCCCTGGGAGTAGCTTCTTTGGATGGAAGGGGGAGAATGTCTCTGAACAGAACAAACAAATGAGTATTTTTAGAGGCACGATATCTCGCAACATAGAAGTGATGCCTAGGTAAGAGAGCAGAGTTCTGTTTTTCTGAGTGGGATGGGAGGGGTGCAAGTCACAGATGATGCTCAAACATGACCTTTCTTGGAGGAACTGGTTGGCTAGAATGGAAGTTTAGCAGCTGAATCATATATCGCAGCCGGGAAAGGGCGCTCAGCCAATCAGGTGGCTGGAACAGCGGGCGAGATTACACAATCATCGGCCACTGTGCCAGCCACCCGAGGCCCTTCGCCGCAGGGAGTGCATTTTTCTTTTTTTTCGTAATGAGGGAAATGATACATCTGTATTAAGTGCTTGTTATAGCCACATTATGACATATTTCCTGTTCCGCTACTTCCCTCCTCTGGACCTTTTTTTTTAATTTTATTTTTTATTTATTTGATTTAATTTTAATACAAATTTACAATTTTTACAAAATGAGTGTCCCTCCAGATTAAGTTCATTCACTCCAGGTGAGGGAGGATTAGAATGTAGGCTTCAACTTACTCCTGCATCCTTTGTAGTTGGCTTTTTAACTCCTGAGCTAGTTTTAAGCTCCTGTACAAGCCCAATTTGCTTAAAAAAAGGGTCACCGCCAGTGTCCACTCGTTTTTTTCCCCTGCCATCAAGCCGTACCACCAGGTTTCTTCGTCCACTGTGGTTACGTTGGTCAGGTGTTTCATTAGGTAGATTTCTCTAGCCTCTTGGGTACCCTTACACCTTAACAAAAGGTGTCTAATAGATTTCACCTGATTAGTGTTACAGTATCGGCATTTATCCGAAGTT
The DNA here is from genome assembly GCF_040938575.1 of Ambystoma mexicanum. NCBI lineage: Eukaryota > Metazoa > Chordata > Amphibia > Caudata > Ambystomatidae > Ambystoma > Ambystoma mexicanum. The sequence goes on from NC_090935.1 coordinate 1,378,610,760, forward strand.
GACACTCCTCTTCTTGCCAAGATCTCGTTTGTCTTCAAGAGATTTAGTCTGATTCTGAGAAAGGTGTTACGCATATGTTTGTCCGGAAATTTTTTCAAATAACCTCTCACCTCATTAACTCTCTTTTGAACTATTGGAAAGTCTTTGGTTGATTTGTAGGAGGCGGCGTTGTCCTGCATTTTGATCCAATCTAGTTCAGTCAGTTTTTTCACAACTTTCGTTGGGTTTTGTATAAGGATTGCTCTCATCAAGGCCATTTCTTGTAGCAGATTTTCACAATGGGCCGCCCATGATGTCACTATTTTGTTTTTCCCGTTAGTCAATTCGATTTTCAAAATCTCGAAAACAGGCTCTGGTGAGTCCATGATCACTTTCCTGAAGAGCATCAGGGTGTTCCTCGCCACCGTCCCCTTCACAGATGGAAGGCAGAGTTCTTGTCTGATGTGGCATATAGGCACTGACATCGGTAGCCCCAGTACCTTCTTCCAAAATTGACCTTCCAGTCGATCCCAAAACTTTTCCGGGATTTGGGGCATGGCTTCAGCTGCATGTGTTATGGTCGGGATGACCTTGGCTTTGAAAAAAGACAGGACTGGGATCAATGTGAACTTTCCAAATTTCTTGTCGATCATCTGTGCTTGGCTCGACAGGGTCTTCGTTTTTGCTATTAGCATCTGCTGCATTGGTGTTTCGGTGGTGCTGTTAGTTAGCGTCACTCCCAAAGTATTTAAAGCTCTTTACGATTTCGATTTCTTCATTTTCAACACTCCATTTTTCTTTGCCTGCTGTTCGGGATGTTGTTTTGAAAGCCATGATCTTAGTTTTGCTTTTGTTCAGTTCTAAATGGTTGTTTCCCAGATATTTGAGCAGGCTGTTCAATTGCCTTTGTAGCCCCACCACTGTCTGATCGAGTAAGATGATGTCATCCACATAAAGGAGTCTCTGTATTTTCTCTCCTCCTAGTGATGGTGGAAAACATCTAGTTTTGGTGAAATCGTCTTCCAGATCTGCGATGTAGGCAGTATACAGTGCTGGCGCTAGGGGACAGCCCTGCTTTACTCCTCGGGAGGTGTGGATTACTTTTGATAACGTCCCCGCACCATTCAGCCGGACTCTCATGGTAGTGCCTTCGTATAGAGCTCTTATTGGGGCCAGGATTTTGTCCGGACAGTTCCTGCCAACTAGTTTGTCCCACAGGCATTCACGGCTCACCCGGTCGAACGCCTGCACAAGGTCGACGAAGGCCATGAATATTCTTGGCGCTCCTTGTGGGACCCTTGCTTTCAGAGAGCATAATATCAGGATATTTGCAGTGGTGCCGATGTTTCTGACAAACCCCGTCTGGAATTGGTCTCTGTAGTTGGATTCTTTTAGCCAGTTGTTCAGGCCCTCCAAGGCGCAAGAGCCAAAGACCTTCCCAATAACGTCCAAGAGCGCTATCGGACGGTATTTTCTTGGAACTTCTTTCGCTCCTTTTTTGAAAATCGGGACCACGTTTGACGTCTTCCAGGAGGGGGGGCACAGATTTAGAGATGTTACAATTCTGGAAGATCTGCCCAATAAGTGGCGCCCAAATAACAACGTTGTTCTTCAGATCTATATTGGAAATGCCATCTGGTCCTGGCGCTCTGGAAATTTTTAGCTTTTTAATCTTCACTGTTATAGAGTCGTTGTCACAAGGTATGTCTCAATCTGGAGCTTGGTGCTCCCAGGTGGTGAGTGGCTGGCTATCCTCTTGTTTATATAGAGAATCGAAAAAATCCACCCATTTATCTTCACTGACGTTGTTCTGGAGGTTGGTCTGGCTGCTCAATGTTTTCACGTGGATCAAGGACCAGAAATTTTTACTGCTTTTCTTCGTAAGTGTACAAAGCATTTGTTCTGCGTCGTGTTGTAGGAGACTTGCACGTTGATGTCTCAACCAGTGTTTATACTGGCGATGCGCTAAGCGATATTTCGTTTGCAAGTTTGTGGAATTTGAGATTTTCGCCAGTCTTCGGATTTTTCTCAACAACGCTCTTTGCTTCACCAGTTCCTTGTTGTAGCGGGTCCTCTTGTGACTTTGGTCTGCGGTAGGTTTCCAATAAGGGCACATAGTCCACAGTGGCGACTCCGTCTGGCTTATCGATATGCTTGTTGCTGCTAGTTTTATATGCCAACGTTATTTCGCTGATGGCTTTCGCCGTTAACTTTAAGCAATTACCACTGGGATTAGCTTCTAGACCTTGCATTATGAGCTTTTGCACTGGCTTAGAGAAATGCCAGGTCGTTTTTAAAATATTGTGGTCACTGTTGATCGTTTTCACCACATCAAAAGACTTTGCCACACTCAGTAGAGCTTTTGCTACAAAAATGTGGTCGATAGTTCCTTTTTGGTCATTTCTTTGCCATGTTGGTATTTTCTTGTTCTCTTTGGAACGCAGCCAGTGCAAATTGTGCATATCCCATTTGTCCATCAGGTTACTCCATTGTTTAGCTCTGTCCCCTTCCATTGTGGATCTCGTACATATCTGGGTCACGTCATCATCATCAAATGTGCAATTTAGATCTCCATTTATAATGAACAGGGTGGCTTGTTGGTTTTCACTTTCATCCTCCAGGAGATTATCAATGCCCTCTAGATAATGGTCTGTCGTAGTCTCAGCTGGGTTCCAGTATGTATTGATCACTTAAAGATTTTGTAGGGGACTTTCCTTCCCCATTCCAACATTGTCTGGTTGCCATTCGAGTCTGGTAGCCTGAATAAGTGGAGAAAGATGTAAGTCTGGCACTGGGCCACATCCTGATCTTACTGCTGTCACGAGACCCGCTCTTGGTCTTCCCGTGGCTCCCTTCTCTTCTGGGGTAAAGGTCAAGGTGTATCCATCGAGATAAGGTTTCATCAGCAGCCAGGTTTCCTGCAAACACAGAATGTCAAATGCTCCTAGGTTGACAATCGTTCGTCCTGCTCTCCCCGATACTAGTGCAAATCCAGCTCCCTCGCACCGTCTCAGGCATTCCACGCACTTGGCACTCGGACACAAATAACCCACAAAGCCAGAAGTGGGGTTGTAAAAGTGCTGTAATGTTAACACACACACCAGGCTCTGGAGGGCTGCATCGACTCTGCCCCCTCCCAGGCCTGGCTCATACTTATGTACAATGCAAAGCTACATATTAATCTCCTCCCATTAGCCGTACGTATTCATAACAATAGTTCATTTCGCCGAAGAAAAGGCAATCAAGTACATTTCGTAACTTCAGATTGTCTTTGCAAGTCAGGCTCTTATCAACCTTGGGACTTGAGCCAGCAGCATCCGAACTGTGTACATTCTCGAAGGGAGGGCTGTTCATGCCCGTCTCTGCGAGGCCTGCGGCATTCCACAGCTAGCTGGGCTGGTTGTGCTCTGGTGGTTCTCTGCGACATCTGCTTTCATGGCTGTTAGATGTTTAGGCCAGTCCTTATGTCAAATCATTAGGCCAGTGTTCCTGCTTCAGATGTGATGTATCTCGAACCAAAAGAAAGTGCAGAATCAGAAATGTACCACGTAACATGTGCCCACTTTTTTTTCATCTCTTCTTATTTTATCTATCAATCACTAACGAAAACCCTTGCACTACTTCTACATAAGCACATTGTAATAAAACTATTCTTACTCAATAAAGAAGCAGAAAAATAACAAAAAACATTACCAAACTAAGACAGCTTATTTATGTCTTTACTCATCTAAAGCCCTTCACTGTACTGTATTGCATAAACACTGCCACCTATTAACCTCAGCCATAATCTAGAGTGCATCTAAAACAAACATAACTACATGTCCCGCCCTTTCCAGCTCTGAGCATCCCTGTCACTCTCACATTCAGCAACACCACATACATGTGCCTGTCATGTTTGTTTGCACTGTCCAAGTCAAACTCTCCCTTACTTTCCAATAGATAGTAACCCTCTAGTACCTCCCATTCCCTAGGTGCACCCGCAGTCAGTGTCAGCAGCCACTTGTCAGTGCTTGTCATATGTTTCCCAAGTAGCATCTTCCATGGTGAATACCTGGTCGCTGAAAACTCTCTCAGCAGTCCATGGAGAACAAATGACAGCCAGTCTTGCCACTGTGTGTCTTTCTCATCCATCTGTTTGAACTGCTCCTTCTTGGGCACCTCTTTCTGTTTGTTCTTCCATTGAGCCACACAAATGTCCATGTGCTCCTGCCACTCATCTTTTGCTGTGGGCCCCCAGGCCCTCTCTGTCGGGCACTGAAATGCATTGTCTTGCCCTTTCTCTGCATTGAGAAGCTGAATCATTAGTTCATCCTCTGCTTTCCAAATACCCAGGAGGCGCTCACATTTCCTTTGATCCTGCTTCTTGCTCTTCTGTAAGATAATCTCCACCACTTCAAGCTGTGGCCCCTCCATCAAATGACACTCCTTATCTTCTATGGATGCCATTAGCTCTGGCTGTGGATCATTGTCAGGTGCCACGGGCCACTCTCGCTCAGATGCAGTTACCATCTTTCTTCCCAGATGCAGCACCACTGATTGTGCTTCACCATGCTTTGCTCTTTCCCCCCCAAACACTATTAAGTGACGCTGACACTGACCACCAACTTCATATGTGGGCCTGTCAATGTGCTTCTCTGGTGCACATGCCCTGAAAGCCTCTTGTTGTGATTTGACATTCTCTGGCATGTATTCGCTTGACACTACACCTTTCACTATCATCTTGTTCAATTCCTTGTCTAAGGTGCACACTGCACAGTCACCTGTCCTTCTGAAATTCAGTTTATTTATTGCCCCTTTGTCTGGACATGCCTTCCCCCATTTTGTCAGGACCCCGTTTGCCAAATAAGTGATTGCATCTCTCTCTTCCAAAATGTCCTCCCTCCGGTATCTTCCCCCACTTCCTTCCCTTTCTCGGAAATACATAGAGCCATCCCCACAGCGTTGTGCGTCATCCACCCCAACCCCCAAAGGCACTGGTGCTGGCACCTCACATTCCTGCCCCTCTTTGTGTCCTCTCTCCTCCCCCTCCTTTACTAACACTGTTTTTTTCATTTTCAGCCATGCGTCATCAGCTGCATTCAGAATGTCTGCCCACCCCTTGGCGGATCTTAACCTTTCCTCCACATTCCCTTCAACCGCCCTCCTTATCTCTACTAGCAGCTGCCATCTTGTGCCGATCATGAACTTTTGTGTAAGCATTACTTCAAAATCTGAGCGTCTCTGATCACTCTGTACCTTTTCTTGTGATTCAGCACTTCCTCCCTTGTCCATTCCCTTCACCACCCTTTGTAACTGATGTTCGTGGGCAGCCCCAAACTCCTTCTTCCTTTGTACCGACTGGGGGATCACATCCCAATTGTGCAACATGCTCTTCAGCCTTTCCAGCACAGCCCTTGCCCCCGACTTATATGACAGATCTTCACCCGCCTCTTGCCTTGTCAGTGGACCGGCATCTGCCATGTTGCCACTGAAACTGTATTCTGTAATCTGTATTCTTTAATCTCTTTTATTCCTCTTTTATTCCTCTTTTTATTCCTCTTTTACTCAACCTTCAGACAGACCTCCCACTCTGTGCCCTCTACAGCATCGACCCTACACCCACTCTCCACGCCCCGGTGCTCTGACTGTATTACAGGTGCCTAAGAATGCTCTGCCCTATCTTTGTATTATTCCTAGAGTCCCTGAAGACTCCAAATTCCCCAAATTCCACTACCGCAACATGCAACAGGGTCCGCGAAAATGTTTTCACTTACCCGTTGTATTGCTGTTATCTCTGTGCACTTGATGAACAGAAGAGCTCCCGGGTTTCGGCACCATATGTTACAATCGTTCGTCCTGCTCTCCCCGATACTAGTGCAAATCCAGCTCCCTCGCACCGTCTCAGGCATTCCACGCACTTGGCACTCGGACACAAATAACCCACAAAGCCAGAAGTGGGGTTGTAAAAGTGCTGTAATGTTAACACACACACCAGGCTCTGGAGGGCTGCATCGACTCTGCCCCCTCCCAGGCCTGGCTCATACTTATGTACAATGCAAAGCTACATATTAATCTCCTCCCATTAGCCGTACGTATTCATAACAATAGTTCATTTCGCCGAAGAAAAGGCAATCAAGTACATTTCGTAACTTCAGATTGTCTTTGCAAGTCAGGCTCTTATCAACCTTGGGACTTGAGCCAGCAGCATCCGAACTGTGTACATTCTCGAAGGGAGGGCTGTTCATGCCCGTCTCTGCGAGGCCTGCGGCATTCCACAGCTAGCTGGGCTGGTTGTGCTCTGGTGGTTCTCTGCGACATCTGCTTTCATGGCTGTTAGATGTTTAGGACAGTCCTTATGTCAAATCATTAGGCCAGTGTTCCTGCTTCAGATGTGATGTATCTCGAACCAAAAGAAAGTGCAGAATCAGAAATGTACCACGTAACACTGCTGTCACGAGACCCGCTCTTGGTCTTCCCGTGGCTCCCTTCTCTTCTGGGGTAAAGGTCAAGGTGTATCCATCGAGATAAGGTTTCATCAGCAGCCAGGTTTCCTGCAAACACAGAATGTCAAATGCTCCTAGGTTGACATCTGAGCTTGCCGTCAGGTGGGAAAACCCTTGTGTATTCCAAGAGCCCATTATCAGGGGCAGTTGCATCTTCAGTTGGCTCAACGAGGGTTTTCTATCCACTAATTGCTAGATTTTGTTTGCATATTGTCGTGTGTTGGATATCCATCTTCTATTGGGTTGTCTGACCGGGCTCCTGATGTCACAGCCTCTCTCCTCTCTGGAGGTTATCTGGGGACTTCTAGCTATTGTAATTCTTATTTTTTCACCCGGTCCTTTTGGCCATCTTTCCGGGTTACTTGCTCGGTTACACTCAGAGTGTTTCCTACGGTCTTGACGAGGTGACTCCTCCCTCGTCTTCCTTGCCCTCGGCCCATTGGGGCCATGTGTATATCGCTTGTCCTGTGTGGACCTTTTCCCTTTCACCCTTCACCTTCATTAAAACTCACGTACAAATGTTTATCCCAAACATCAAAACCAGAGCGAGCTCCTATTTAGATAATGAGATTATAACCCCTTTGGTCAACACTGGCTCCATAACTTCACTTCTGAGAAAGGATATAATCTCGACACTATCATGTTGCTTTCCAAAAGACCCATTTGAAAAATTTCTAATTTAGCAAAGAATGTTGAAGAATGTGCGACTATAGAACTTTAAAACCACATGGAAACTCACCATATTGTCAAACACCTATCTGGATGTTATCATCAAGATTCACAGACAAAACCTTTATCAGTGTCAAACTTGACCCTTTGAACACCATGGACAATCAGGGTCCTAATTTACAAGACTTGCTTTCTACATTTGACATCCGGGTCCACATAATCCCCTTTGAAAGCCTTGTGTCCATTTTGGGCATCATAGAGCATGCCGTTCCCTAGTTCATTCTTTCCTTCTAATCATTCGAAATACACCAAACCTCACAGCTAATTACGTAAAATGATGTAAAATGATTATGTTAAACCGCTGGTTGGCCTCATCAAACCCTTTCCCTTTCACCTTTTCTTTCAATCGCACCTTGATAAAACCAAATGAATTTCATCTTCATTATAGTTCAAGAGAATCTAACCTGTAATAAGCGAGAGAGAATTGAAGAGAGATTTGCAGTGGGAAATGAGGTAGAACTCTGCTTTACTTAACGTGTTTGCACCTTTGAGGTATATGGCCTATTTTCATGTGGTGATGAATCATAATCTTGACCATAGCCGGCTAATGCAAAGGCTGGTGGCTGAGTCGACGATAGGGAGACATAGAAGATCCTACAATTTACTATAGTAAATTTCCCTCTGGCAAGCAACATATTGAGTGACACGGGCTCACTCCATAGATTAGACATCTGGCAGCTCCAGTGGCGGCCACGTGGCAGCAAGATAGAGTTCTATACCTGGCACATCTGGGGCACACCCTTCTTTGAGAGTTTTCCACTTGGAGGGCAGCATTGAAATGAGAACATGGCCCGTATCAATCCATGTAAATTATAACATTTCCTGAATCTGAAGAAATATCGTTAGACCGGTGGAGAGACAGAGAACAACTGCTAGTGATCCCTTCCTGTCAGTAGTTTAGTTGGTCCCATGTTTAGATCTAAAGAGGATATTTGCATATTCTCCGAAGACTCATTCATTAGCTCTGTCTTCGCTGAATACTGGTCGCTGATGAAAACAGACCACCTGCTGATTGGCAAAGTGAACAGAGTTTTGCAAAACCGTAGTTTGCTGTCTATAGCCAGTGTTTGCTGCCAAGAGCCGGGAAGTGGAGCACGGTGTGGTGGGACTCTGAGGCAAGGAGATCATGGGCATCGGAGAGGAGTCAGGGGTTAGAAAGTATGTTGGATGGAATATATTTGGGCTTGCAGCCATGTGGGGAGGCATGAGGGAGTGGGGTCCTAGGGCACCTGGTGGCCTGGTTCTAGGGGCAGGTGGCATGGGGACAGAGCACTCCATTGAGTACAGAGATGGAGGTGGGAGAAAGAGGGCATCAGGAGTAAGCCCCCATTAGTGATTAGCAGTGAATGGTTTGGGATGATCAATGAAAAGAAATTCTGCGGGCTGGATAACGGGAGAGGGCTTCGATGGGTGGGATTCAATGGTTGGGATTTTACAGTTTGGAGAGTTAGGGAGCTGGGATTCGCTAGAAACATATAGAACTTCTAAAGAATCCCCCCAGCAAGAAATAATGGTTTTACACTGGCGTAAAGGCCGCTAATTTTCGTGAATGTGCATGCAAAAATGTAACCAATATACCTGGAGATCAAGAGACCACACAGGTGGCAACAGTGCGCGGTACAAGAACTTTTTAACATAATATAACAGAACATTTCCTGGTGTGCATATTATTGCTGGGTAATTGTGAAGGTGCTCATTCTAAATTGCATCCTTGATTTCTAATATTATTTTGCACTTCCCTGGCCCAAATTGACATATTTTTGACAGGCTGTATAGTTCTTATGTTTCTATGTGAAAATATTTCCAGGAAAATGTAGTCATGTAAAAATGTAGTCATACAAAAATGTAGTCAGCAAAAAGTTGTTTTAAAAAATGTGGTCATTCAATACGAGAAATGCAGAGTGTGAAAAAGTTTGCAATAAAAAGGTCACCAAAAAGATATTTTTAAATACACCAAAGTACAAGGCTGCAACCCTGAATATGACCCGCACCTCTAACGAAACCTCCACAATCACTCAAATTACAACCCTGGACTGTGACAGAACACTAACACTTCAGCACGCTAAACGCATTTTATTTGCATATCACTGAATGCAAAATAAATAGAAAATGATCAGTGAACTTGTCTCCAACCCCATCACCAGCTCGCCGCAAATTACATAGCCTTTCCCCTAACCCAAACCCTTGCTGTAATAGTAAACTTACCTTAACATCAACTCTAACCTTTATCCTAATGCTTCAACTCTAACCTTTACCCTTACTACTAGGTCTATCCTAACTGCTAGCCTACACCAACATCACCAAACCTTTCCAACCTCTTATCGCTTTCTTTAACACTTACCCTGACACTTAATCTACCCTAACCACTAACCAACTCCCAACATATTTACTCTAACGCTAACCCCTATCTTTACCCTAACCCCTATCCTAACCCCTAACCAGGCAATCACAAGCCCACTAAAACCTCCTTAACCCTAACAATTACAGCACTACCTTTTTGGCTAATGTTCAGGTGCATTTTTGTCTACTTATTTCCTAGCAACGTTTTTACTACAGAGATATATTCACCACGACTTTTTTACTGACTACATTTTTCTGCTACATTTTTACTGGATACCATTCTTCAGAAGTCCCATAAAATGTGGTCACCCTATGGGACTTGTTGGCCCTCACGCTGTCCGGGCGGCTATGTAAAAATCTGAGTTCTGTAGCTAAAGTGACTTTATGAAACAAAGTGCCAGCATTTCTGTTTGCAAGAACATGCAAAGCCACACACATTGTACAGTTTAGAATGAAAAGGAGGAAAGGAAACCGATGGACATGTGTCAAAAGGTCCATCAAACTCCCCATAGATGTTTTATCCTTTATTGTCACTAGCAAGCAAGAGTACTATTTTATCTGCTGTTGTTTGTAAGAACCTGCATTTGGAAAAGAGTCATATTAATGACTGATCAATACATGAAAGAGGCTGCAGTCATCAGTGCATGTGCAGCCTACTAGCTCAGTCAATGCCCAATCAGCTTAATAGCAGAGCGATCCAGCACGAGATTGAGGGGTTTAGGAGCTGGAGAAGCTTTTGAGAATATTAATTGAATGGGACATGATGTGCCAAGGACTGAAGCTAACATTTCATCTCGTGGAGAAGACACAGGCTACAGGCAATAACCAAAGGGGCTCTTCAGCAAGTACTATATAGTTTATGATGACATGAAACCAAAAATTAATACAAACAAGTAGGCGTGAGAGAACAGGTATTATTTTCAGCTAGAATATGGCTGATCTTGCACAGTATAATATACTTTCTAGGGTGTAACTCTCCAGTAGCCAGTTATCACACTATTAAAAGAAATAGAACATATGTTTTTTAGAACGTATTAGATACTGGGGATAATATGGTGAAGGCTTGCCATAGTTTCTAGGCAGTGTACGAAGATTCCATTTTATACCACGCGGCAACTGATTGACGTGAGAAGCAGGATGAATGGGAGCAGCGGGTCAAACTCGGATTGATTCAATCGATTGATTATTTCTCTTATTTATTGAGAACACTGTGGCTCACTGTGTCAATGTGGAGCACATGGAACACAAATATTATAAAACAGCAACGTATATGACTTATAGTATCAGAAGTCTAACCTGAAAAACTCAAAAATAAACTTCTGAGTGTGATCACAAAAGAAGAGCTATGAATGTTGAACAGAGGAATCTGCTGATGGATGGGAATATATTGGGGCTAGAATGGAAAGCCATATTACCTCTAACCTGTTTGAAAACATTTCCCAACCTGCCCTATTTTTTACTTTTCACTTGTAATGGTACCAACCATCATTCTGATTCGGAGCGAGGAGATGCATATGTTCGATAATATCCCAACAAATGAGACAGGTATGATGGACAGAAGAGAGTGAGAACCTTCTATATGATTGGAACAACTGCTGCCATGCAGGTATCAAACCTAGATTGACTATCCAAGGTGTGAGGGAAACACTTCTCATTAGGCCCCAGACCAATCTCACTAAGAAATGGGTATGGAAAGGTGGGTTCTGGGAACAGTAGCTCTAACACACTGCTAAGGAATCCCGATTCCCTGTTGCTAAGTCATGAGCAAAACATGATTATGCACACCAGGATGTTGTGTACATACTGTTGGAGAGGCCTACCTTAATGTTTTGATTACTTTAGCAAGGTATCCTTAATTCTTTCCTTGACTAGTCTTGGTGGAGTCACCTTGCTTTTGAAACAAAACATATTAATTTCAGTAACTGGTGCTTGACAGACTGTGAAATGTACTATATGGCATTTTCCAAAATAAATGTCTGCATATTTAGAAGCCTAAATGTTCTATTGTAAGACGTTGGACATAGTGGGGGTCATTTTAAAAATGTGCTTATATTGTCCGTAGGGGAACACTTACATTTCCACTAAGGTGCAAACAGGTATCTTCCAGGCAGTGTTCGTCATTTGCAATGCAGAATGCATAAAAGAAGTGTAAAGTGATGGCTGAAGCCTCTTTACACCTCCCTTTTGCACTCGACAGTGCTAACAGAGTAAATGCTGCCTGCCATGTACGCATGGCTGGCAGCATTTAAGATGATTTCCTATGGAATCCATGTGTTTTTTGCTAGTGTAAACAACAAGCGGATTGCACAGGAAATCATTGTTTTTAAACTAGCATGCTGGTGTAAAACCAAGTTGTCTTTTAAGGTAGAGGGCAAAATGGAGGCAGAAAGGTAATGCCCGTTCCGCAACGCCCTCTGTCTTCAAAAACAACGAAAATGCCCCGGAAGTTGAATGAGGGTGTTAGGACAGGTGCAATACCTTTACACCTATCTTTTATGCCTTTTCTAGTGCTTCGGGGACTTCCAAAATGAGCCCCAATGTGATTTTAGAATCACCTTTTAAAAGGTTTTATTTAAGAGCTACATTGCATAGTTTGTAGTTCTTTATTGATTGCATATGTATGGATGGGATTTATAATGCACAAAGCCAGCTGCAAAGCATCAGAGCGCTGTACCCAGGGAGTTACAGATAGGGTGCGCAAAGAGCCGAATTAGCTGTGTTTGGAGAGAAGTTCTTTGACACGTAGCATTTAAGGACCGTCCGGAAGTAGGATGTAGTGATGTGATTATGGATTAGATGAAGACAAACAGGGGTGCTTCCTGTGGTCTGATTGAAAGAAATATGAGATATTAGGCTCAGATCCAAGCAAAACTATCTTTGCTCTCATCAAAGCAGTGGTAGTAGAAGGGGAACCTGAAGACTGCATTGCAGCAGAGGAAAGTGCCTTCCAGCTCTAGAGTGTTCCATCACTAACCATGCTTTATATTTTTTCCCAAAGTGCATACGGCCAATCGGGCCAACCTTTGGTTGCCCCATTGTATCAGCATTGGGCTCATTATTATAACCTTAATTACTATTCAGATGTTTTCCTTCAGCTGCTTTTGTCCCAGAAGGGAGTCCATTTACTGTAGTGCCGGAGCACTAGGCCACGCCCTCTCCTCTTCATCACCGGCAGCAAGGCCTGCAAGGCTGAAGCCCGCGGGGTCAAGGGCGCCGGTGTTGTGCTCCCACTGGGGTGTCCCGTGACAGCAGGGTGAGCAGTGAAGAGGCTACAACTGTGAGCCCAAGCATTGGACTGCAATCGAGGGACTTCACTGGAAGTGCACCACAAGGTGATTGCTGGAAAGAACTGTTTTGGGGATTGGAGCAGGGTACTTGACCATCTTGGATCCCAGCATTTGGGAAACACAGACACATGTTTATGGAGGCGATGTAGCCTCCTCCCACTCAGCTCCCCCCATGTCCCAACTGTAACATCTCACCCCCCCGCCAATTATGAAAGCCTGTGCAGAGCCCAGGTCCAAGCGAAAGATCCTGGCAGTAAGGCGAAAACTGGGTAACCAACCACCGTGACATGGGGGGTGTGACATTGAAACTAAAACTGTTGATGTAGGAAAAGCCTGCAGTCCCATCAAAATCACGGAGGAGGCATACTCTCTGATCAAAGAAATCCACTGGTTCCTGGGGTTTAACCCAGGTGCCTAGGAGGTGGGCGGGGGGGGGCAGTACACTTTACAGGAGTTCATCAGGAAGGGGAAAAACTAGCAGTCTGAGTGGTCTGTTTGATGTGTATCCTGAAGAAACCACCACAATTCAAAAACAAGATGAATCAGCTATAAATGAAGGCCCGTTGATCACCTTAGGAACCACTGCATGACCTGTTACTGACAAAGATAAAGCCACCAGGAGTGGAAATGACCCTACACCACTAACCACAACTGAGACCTCCATGTATCACAATCTCTCTGTTGCCCCCTTGGTTTCCACTGTTAGCATGCCCCATTTTTACTCCCACGCCTTATCAGAACTGGCCAGCAATGGGACTGAGCTGCGACCAGCACTAGGCGGTGGAAGACGCTGGATCAGTCTCTTTTGCAAGCTGTTACCCGCACTTGACAAAGGGGACGGGGGTTTCGCCATTCAAGTGCGATTCTCCAGAACAATTGTTTGGTCTCCAAACCCTTATCCATGTTTGGTCACACAGAGGTTTATTCCTAGCCCATTTTAGCAGAGCAAGTTGACCGCCTGGGCCTAAGGGCCCGTATAGATTCAGAAACTGATGTCGTGCTAGACGATAAGCCTGCTCTTATCCTTACCAGTAGCACCTGAAGTGAGAATTTGATGGCCATCTCCTCGGGAAACAGCTCTTTTCTCTGTTTAACCCTGCTTAGGGGTTAAGCTAATCGGTCAAGGCACTGAATCTAATTCTGAACCACCTCTTTAAGGAGGACCACACCGTCCAGGGATTCATTTGTACACAAGTGCTCTACAAACTTGCAGATATTAAAAAACTGCAACGGGTTCTGATAGAATTTCATAGGAGGAAAGGACAGGGATCCAGGGAGGGAGGAGACGCACACCGACCCACTGAGGGCAAATGGACTCTACAACTCACCTCCAGAATGTCCCACAAAGCCAGGCACACATGGTTCTTTGACCATGCAAGAGAAGGCTGATTGTTGTAAACTTGACATTGTGAGCCAACCCCTGACTAATACCCACTGTGAATGTAATCATCAATCCGCCCACCTGAACACAATTAGGGAAGCCATCAAGGCTCCAATCCATAGCAACATGCACAGTGTAGGGGAGGACAGTCTCTGGGATATAAGCATAGTGGGAATTCAAGGCCCCGACCTGATGGAAAACAGACCAGGCAGATTCTGTCCCAGGGAAAACTTGACCATCTACCAAGACCCGGGAGGGCCAAGAAGGGACAGAGTTTTTCTTCATGGGGTATCTAAACTGCCTTCTGGCCGGCGTGCCAAAGGGATGCACTCTTAAATAAATGCCTGCACTGGCTCCACACCGCAAAGGTCTGTGCTTTTGTGACCAGGGAAGCCATAGCAAGCTGCCTCAGAGTGCAGAATGAGGCTGACAACCCCTGTGACTCTGTAAAATTGGAATTTTGGGACCAAAGAGTGGCAAAAGGTGTTTTGGATAGAGCCAGGAGCCATGGGCAGACTGCAAATACCAGGATTGTAATAGTCTATATCTTTATTCTAGAGCTGCTGGCCCATTTGAAAACATCCGTCCAACTCTGCCTTATCTGGCACAAATCTTATACCAATGAGGAGAATGCCAAATGAGAAACATTGTGTCTTCAGGCCTATGTAATATTTAACTATGATACAGAATCAAAAGGATTTGGGGGTCAACATCAATGTCTTATCTTTGGACATGATATGATGTATTTTTGATTCTAAGTAATTGGTTTCTTATGATCAGGAGATACATTGATGGCCCTTTGGCCGAATAAATGTATTTGATGATTGATGATTAAAGTCAAATTAAATACTATATTAAAGGTACAACTAATATGCTTAACCTTTGGCAACTTACAATTCATACCCTATGACACAGATCATGGTTATAAGGTATATTGAATCTCTTAAACCAATATCTCTGAATTTGAGAACCTTAAAGCCATTGCATTTGCTCTTAACACCAGGATCCACAATGCAGAGGTGCCCACACATTGTATAATGACCCAGGAAGAATGGGCACTCACTAAGAGCTTCTCAGGAATGGCAATGGGAACCACATTCACTCGATGTTTTGTTAACATTAATGTTGACCCATTC